>NC_047144.1:2418580-2718580 GCF_009829125.3 Periophthalmus magnuspinnatus | reverse complement strand
ACAGTTAATCAGCCATTTTTTCATGTCTATGCAAATCCATACGCAATATTTGTAACTTGACTGAGTAATAAATATAGAAACATTAATTAACAAGATTAAAACGTAGTGACATTTATCTTACAGTTACATCTGGTCAATTTGAGAGCGGCCATTTTGTTGACGTGGCCCTCGGTGAAAATGAGTTTGACGCCCCTGGTTTAAAGGGACAGTGCGGAACTTTCCATGGAAACAGAAAGTTAAAAACATACTTCTAAATTCTTCATGGAGATACGTTTGTTTTATATCATAATGTAAAAGATTATAACCAAAGGAACTACATTGCCATGGAAACGAGCAGACTAAATAAGACTAATAATAAGGCTAAATAAGAGTCAGGTTTGTGGAGATGCGAGCCCACTCACTGTACGGATGCATGTTTTTCAGTGCAATAAATTAATCCAGAATGAAAATAAGTGCTTTTTTTAGTCTATTTTTGGGCAAAAAAGTGACGTACTATGGCTTTAATTTGAAAATAATCTAGAATTTGTATTTGTATTTGTAAATTAAAATTACAAATCAATTTTATTTGGAAAAAAATAAAAAAAATAACTGTTTTAAATGACTCTTTTTTTTTATACAGGATTTTTCAAATATTATTAAAAATTGTTATAAATTTTACGTTTCATTTTAAATCAATAGAAAAGAAAAACAAAAATCTGTTAAATTAATTGTACCTGTTATAATTAATGCTCCTACGTTTTAATGTTTATTTTGTACCATTAAAATTATTGATTCATTTGTATTTTATCCCCAAACATGTCGTTTCTCGCCGTTACCCGAGTGTCTCTTCTTCCTCGTGTTTCTCAGGGCCGGGTCACTTCCTCCCGGGACGACAGAGGAGCAGCTTTTTTACGCTAAAAAACTGTACGACTCTGCGTTTCACCCGGACACGGGCGACAGGATGAACCTGATTGGTCGGATGTCGTTCCAGGTGCCCGGAGGAATGGCCATCACCGGCTTCATGCTGCAGTTCTACAGGTGAGTGCGGGCTAACCACTCTGCCACAACCTCCTCACTGCGGGGAGGAGCCACAGCGACACGGGGAGAACATGCACGTTTGAGTCATTTTGTGATTTTATTTTCAGGACGGTTCCTGCTGTGGTTTTCTGGCAGTGGGTGAATCAGTCGTTTAACGCTTTGGTGAATTACACGAACAGAAACGCAGCGTCTCCCATCACTCCGAAGTAAGACGCCGTCACGCCTCGTTTTGTCGGGTTTTTATTGTGTTTTTTGTCATGTGTGTTTAAAGCTGCACTATGTAACTTTTCTGGTGAAGGTTATGCCATCTGCTTGTCTCAGTGGAGTTTTTTTTTTTTTTAATGATCTTTTTATTAAAGTTTTTAATGGGTCAAGTAAAAAAAATTAAAATAAATAAATAATAATAATAGTAAAAAATAGTAATAATAATAAAAATAGTAAAAATAATAATAATAAAAATAATAATAATAAAAATAGTAAAATAATAATAATAATAATATGTACATAATAAAATTAATACATAAATACTAAATAAATTAAATAAATACAAAATAAATAAAGAGTACTTGCATATTCACCTGTTTGTCAAAATACTCCAGAAACTGCCTCTCCACAGATCTGAGCTGTAACTTGGCCTGGTGGTGTCATGTCTTACTTTCATACAGAACAAATTAAATGCCATACTGTGGAACATTCTACACAAACTAATAATAACATCTCAGTGGGGACAAACACGATGGACCCTCCACTCAGAAAAGTTCCGTAGTGGCTCTTTTAAACGCCTCATTTGACCCGTGTTGTCTTCAGACAGATCGGAGTGGCTTATGTCACGGCCACCAGCACCGCTCTGGCCACAGCCGTCGGACTCAACCTCTACACCAAGGTACGAGGTTCACGTCCTCAGCTTCACTCACTCTGTACTTTTCCACTTGGGCCGTGTTTTTAAAATGCAACGTTTGGAAAGCACAATTTTAAATGACAAAAAAAACATTACTTTTCTTTAGTTCTTGTGGGTTTTTATTTATTTATACAACTTATCACATAAACGTCACTTGCAACGTGTCTCCCGTACGTGTCTATTTACGGGTTTCAGTCTTGTATTTCCCTGTTTTAACTGTCGTGTTCCTCCCAGTCGAGTTACGCTGAAGTTCCTCTGGGCTCTTATAACTCAGCCATAAAATAACATACTTATTTTAACAGATTTATGTATTTATTTGTATTTATTTATTTTTATTTATTTATTTATTTATACTTTTATTTATTTTTATTTATTTATGTATACTTTTATTTATTTTCATTTATTTATACTTTTATTTATTTATAATTTTATTTATTTATACTTTTATTAATTTTTATTTATTTGTACTTTTATTTATTTTTATTTATTTATACTTTTATTTATTTAGTAAAGATTGTGCATTTTTGGATCTCAAAATCTCCTGTAACTCTTAATTTCCGTCACTGTCCTGTGTTTGTCGAGTACAGCGGTGGAAATTAAGTTGATCTGAGTTATAAGAGAAACAAATTGGCATCAAATTGAACTTTAACGTAACTTGTTTTCCAGACAGTTCTTATTATACAATCAACATTTTTTTCACTTTCATTTTTGATAGAAATCATCCAAACAAGTGAACAAGTGGCACAATTTTCAGCCTGTTTGATGAAGAAATGAGCGAGTTCTGTTGTGAGCGAGTTATTTTTTGGGGTCATAAATTACCCCAGGACGACACAAGGGTTAATCTGTTTATAATCTGTAATCCCTCATTCGTCCAGAAGGGGTCACTATCAGAAAACTGTCAAAGTTACTGTAATTATCTGGTTCAGAAAAGGACCAGAAACTATTTATTTATCACCAAAGTAACAGCACCTTTCACTAAATGCACTTTAAATGACACAGCACTTTGAACATTATTTACACTTTTAAAAAAAACAGTTGCACACACAGGATTTTACAGCGTTTATTTAATTTGTCTGTTCTTTTACCCAGTTTTAGATCTGGAGGCACAGTGGCATTTTTAATCGAAGCTGCGTGTCCTGAAGGGAAAAGAAAAACAAATTTAACACTAACGGCTAATAATTAAATCTGAAATGTGCAATATTAGTGCAATACTGTTTAAGAAGTGTTTGTGTGCGCTGCAGTTTATCGTGTTTTTAGTGAAATTGTGTTTTATGAACGTTTAACTTCCCTCCCGTGTCTCTGTGTCCGGTCGTCAAAGAGGTCCCCAGGGAAACGAGCTCAGTTAAAAAGGTTCCGGGGCAGAACCAAGGGGCGGGGGATGTTTAGGGGAGGCATGTGGGGTATTTTAAAGAGTTCATGGGTTTTACTTGTATTTGGTGTTTGTTTTTAGGGTTTTTGTGTGTAATGTAGGTATAAAGTTTATTTGATTTATGGGTTTATTTGGTTTTATGGAGGTTTAAGAGTTTTAAAGAGCAAATGTTATTTTAAAACACCCCTTTTTAATTAACAATAGTTTAATCCAGTTATTGGGACGGGATAAAAGGCGCCTGAAACGACAGTGTACGAGGTTCTGCTGCTCCTCAAACCTCCATTTGCACTTTGGTAATTGAATAAAAGAAATAATCCCAGCGTCGTACGACAAACCCTGTGGTGAAAACTCTTCATCTTTTACCTGTAAATCTGGTTTGAAGTGTTGATTTTACTCGGCATGTTCCTGTTTAGTGCGTAAATGTTCATAAGTTAAATGTTTCTCTCTGTGTTTTTTTTCAGAAAGCTCCTCCCCTCGTCGCTCGCTGGGTCCCGTTCGCCGCTGTAGCCGCCGCCAACTGTGTGAACATCCCCATGATGAGGCAGCAGTAAGAACACGGAAAGATACAGAAATATAAACTAAGAACACGGAAAGAAAATGAAATATAAACTAAGAACACGGAAAGAAACGGAAATATAAACTAAGAACACGGAAAGAAAATGAAATATAAACTAAGAACACGGAAAGAAACGGAAATATAAACTAAGAGAACACGAAAAGAAAAGAAAAAGTAAACTAAGAACACGGAAAGATAATTAAATATAAACTAACACTTTTTATACAGGCAAATTTTCATGCCTAAAAAAACACAAGAAACGGCTGAACTATGCTAAAAAAAAAAAAAGTTGAGCCGTGATAAAATGTTAAATAAAATGTTTGTGTTTTCAGGGAGGTCCTGAACGGCATCGCAGTCACAGACGAGAACGGAAACAAACTGGGAGCGTCAAAGGTCAGTTTAACCACAACATCCACCAGTTTATGACAAAAAACAGAGTCTACAACAGAAAAGACCGTCTATAAAACAGAAGTGAGAGTCCAAATGTCCACACTGACCCCTAAATACTGCCCCCTGTAGGAACACTTCATTTTTACTTGTGTCTGAATGTCCAGTGAGTGAAAAAATAGTGCACTCAAAATTTCCCACAATGCATCTTGAAAAGTAGGGGACATCAGTGGTCACTCGTCCGGTCAGTGTAGCCCACAATGCACTGCAGCAGGTCTTTAACTAAACACAACACGACTGAATGAAACGGACAGATTATCACAGTGTTGGTCCTGATTATGAATAAAATCGTTTACTTCAGCTCGAGCCGTTGTCCAGAGTCGAATCTGATCATTGTTTAAAACAGAAATTAAGTTTTAGCCTTTAGACTTTTTTCACCCACACGCCAGAGTCACATGACCCAGACGCAGTGAGCCAATCAGCCATGAGCTGTGCAAAATGCTATTTAGCTAGTGCTAACCTAGCGATAGCAAAATCGACACAAACACAGATCAAACAAATCCAAACTAACACAAACTACAGTCAATAGTTTATTTCACATGATGCGTTACTTGCGATGGAGATTTTCAGCTCAAGTTTGTCAAATGATGCAGGATGTTTGTGTCGCAAATGTGCGTGGAAGTTGCTCGCGGAAGTTGCTCGCGGAAGTTGCTCGCGGAAGTCGCTCGCGGAAGTCGCTCGCGGAAGCCGCTGGTGTTTGTCCTCGGAGCCATGACTTTTTTTTCCATCGACTCAGCAGATCGGTGGCTCATGTTGTTTGTTCTTGTTTTTGAAAACCATAATAATTCCACACATCAGACTTCACCTTCTTCAGTGGAGGATATAAATGTTCGGCATCATCCGGATGTAGATCCACTGCTCACGAGCCACGACGAGGACTGACGGTGAAGAACCATCCTCGACTCAGAACAGACGCAGACGCTAACAATGTCCACAAGGGGGCCCTCTATCAGAGCAGTGAAACAACACCAGAACTAACATCTAAACATTGTATTAAAACGATATCACATTTGACATATTATCGTATCATATTATCGTATTTCGTCCGATCCGTGCGCTGGAGTCTGCTGAAGAGTGCGAGGCTGTGAAGTGAACGAGGGGTTAGGGGCTGGGGGAGACATTCGGACAGAGTCTATTACATAAAACAAAGTCCACACTGACAGACACTCACTTTTATCGACAACGTGTGATTATTTTATTTTCAGAAAGCTGCAGTTAAAGGAATCACGCAGGTGGTGATCTCTCGAATCACGATGGCGGCTCCAGGAATGAGTACGAAAAACAAACATTTAAACACATTCGCCGTCTCGTTAGTCCATTTATTTTTAACATGTTCACACTTTCCTGTAGTTATTATGCCCATTATAATGCAGAGGATGGAAAAGTTCAAATTCATGCAGGTGAGTTGAGCCTCATCTTTAAACGTGAATTAAAATGTAGTGTGTGTTTTTTAATTTTAATTTGTTGTTGTCCACAGAAAATCACGTTTCTTCACGGCCCGATCCAGGTCATGATGGTGGGCGTGTTGTGAGTATCGTATTTACACTTTTAAACGTATTTGTTACACGACGGGTCAAAGGTTTGGATGCTTTATCGTGTATTTTTCATCTTTATTTATATTGTAATTTCTCACTGAAGCGTCAAAACTAATGACACACATGGAACATAATAAACAAAAGATAAACTCAACGTAAATCAAAAGTTGTTTTAGATTTTTCTTTTTAAAAATCCTTCACTCTTTGCTTTGAACCTTTATGAAACTTATGGAGAGAAGACAAAGGTTTACAGCTCTGAACAGAAAAGAGAGGAGACTTTGAGGATTTTAATGTGATTTTTATATATATTTTTTCTTTTAAGAGTTGGGTTCTGTCACTTTTTTTCTTTTCTACATAATCCCACACATCCTGCATTTTGTTTGTATTTAACATTTTTAGTTTCAGGCACTTTTTTAAATTTAAAAAAAAAAAAATTTCCCCTGTGTTTCTTAATTTCCCACTTTTCTGTCACGCTTTTTCCCAGATTTTTTTTTTTTTCTTTTAATAGTTGGGTTCTGTCGCTTTTTTTCTTTTCTACATAATCCCACACATCCTGCATTTTGTTTGTATTTAACATTTTTAGTTTCAGGCACTTTTTTTTACATTTTTTTTTTTTAAATTTCCCCTGTGTTTCTTAATTTCCTACTTTTTTGTCATGTTTTTTCCCAGAATTTTTTTTTTTTTTTTAAACCAGCTTTAAAGACAGAATTTACAAAAATACTAAACCGTTTTGAACTCTTACCTTTGTTTTCCTGTGTCCTTCTTAAATACATTTGATCCACCGTTGGGTCATAATATTTTAAACTGTAGAACATGATAAAAAAAAAAAAAAATTGTTGTGTCCAAACGTTTGCCTGGTCGTGTGTTGAAATAAACAAATGAAGCATGAATTTGTTTTTCTTGACAGTTTAATCTTCATGGTCCCTGCTGCCTGCTCCATCTTCCCTCAACAATGGTAATGTTCAGATTTACTGAGATCATCTGTTAAATTTAGGACACGATTTCTCCCCGACTTTGGATCCTTGTTCAGTTTTTCACTCAGAAATCCTGTAGTGTTTAGATTAGACCTGGTTTAGACCTGGTTTAGACCTGGTTTAGACCTGGTTTAGTCCTGGTTTAGACCTGGTTTAGTCCTGGTTTAGTCCATTTAGTGTCACTGGGAGGTTTAGGCCTAGTTTAGTTTTAGTTTAGTCCTGGTTTTAGTCCTAGTTTAGACCCGGTTTAGACCCGGTTTAGACCCGGTTTAGACCCGGTTTAGACCCGGTTTAGACCTGGTTTAGACCTGGTTTAGACCCGGTTTAGTTTCTAGTTTAGACACGGTTTAGTCTTGGTTTAGACCTGGTTTAGTCCTGGTTTAGTTCTAGTTCAGTCCTGGTTTAGTCCTGGTTTGGACCTGGTTTGGACCTGGTTCAGACCTGGTTCAGTCCTGGTTTAGACCTGGTTCAGTCCTGGTTTAGTCCTAGTTTAGACCCGGTTTAGACCCGGTTTAGACCCGGTTTAGACCCGGTTTAGACCTGGTTTAGACCTGGTTTAGACCTGGTTTAGACCCGGTTTAGTCCTGGTTTAGATCCGGTTTAGTTTCTAGTTTAGACCCGGTTTAGTCTTGGTTTAGACCTGGTTTAGTCCTGGTTTAGTTCTAGTTCAGTCCTGGTTCAGTCCTGGTTCAGTCCTGGTTTAGTCCTGGTTTGGACCTGGTTCAGACCTGGTTCAGTCCTGGTTTAGTCCTAGTCCAGTCCTGGTTTAGTCCTAGTTCAGTCCTGGTTTAGTTCTAGTTCAGTCCTAGTCCAGTCCTGGTTTAGACCTGGTTCAGTCCTGGTTTAGACCTGGTTTAGATCTGGTTCAGACCTGGTTTAGACCTGGTTTAGACCTGGTTTAGACCTGGTTTAAACCTGGTTTAGACCTGGTTTAGTCCTGGTTTAGTCCTGGTTTAGTCCTAGTTCAGTCCTGGTTTAGTTCTGGTTCAGTCCTAGTCCAGTCCTGGTTTAGACCTGGTTCAGTCCTGGTTTAGACCTGGTTTAGACCTGGTTCAGACCTGGTTTAGACCTGGTTTAGACCTGGTTTAGTCCTGGTTTAGACCTGGTTTAGACCTGGTTTAGACCTGGTTTAGACCTGGTTTAGTCCTGGTTTAGTCCTGGTTTAGTCCTGGTTTAGACCTGGTTTAGACCTGGTTTAGTCCTGGTTTAGACCTGGTTTAGACCTGGTTTAGACCTGGTTTAGACCTGGTTTAGACCTGGTTTAGACCTGGTTTAGTCCTGGTTTAGTCCTGGTTTAGTCCTGGTTTAGACCTGGTTTAGACCTGGTTTAGTCCTGGTTTAGACCTGGTTTAGTCCTGGTTTAGACCTGGTTTAGTCCTGGTTTAGACCTGGTTCAGTCCTGTTTTAGTTCTAGTTCAGTCCTGGTTTAGACCTGGTTTAGACCTGGTTTAGACCTGGTTCAGTCTTGTTTTAATTCTAGTTTAGACCTGGTTCAGTCTTGTTTTAATTCTAGTTTAGACCTGGTTTAGACCTGGTTTAAACCTGGTTTAGACCTGGTTTAGTCCTGGTTTAGTCCTAGTTCAGTCCTGGTTTAGTCCTAGTTCAGTCCTGGTTTAGTTCTAGTTCAGTCCTAGTCCAGTCCTGGTTTAGACCTGGTTCAGTCCTGGTTTAGACCTGGTTTAGACCTGGTTTAGATCTGGTTCAGACCTGGTTTAGACCTGGTTTAAACCTGGTTTAGACCTGGTTTAGTCCTGGTTTAGTCCTAGTTCAGTCCTGGTTTAGTTCTAGTTCAGTCCTAGTCCAGTCCTGGTTTAGACCTGGTTCAGTCCTGGTTTAGACCTGGTTTAGACCTGGTTCAGACCTGGTTTAGACCTGGTTTAGACCTGGTTTAGTCCTGGTTTAGACCTGGTTTAGACCTGGTTTAGACCTGGTTTAGTCCTGGTTTAGACCTGGTTTAGTCCTGGTTTAGACCTGGTTCAGTCCTGTTTTAGTTCTAGTTCAGTCCTGGTTTAGACCTGGTTTAGTCCTAGTTCAGTCCTGGTTTGGACCTGGTTCAGTCCTGTTTTAGTTCTAGTTCAGTCCTAGTCCAGTCCTGGTTCAGTCCTGGTTTGGACCTGGTTCAGTCCTGTTTTAGTTCTAGTTCAATCCTGGTTTAGACCTGGTTTAGTCCTGGTTTAGTCCTGGTTTAGTCCTGGTTTAGACCTGGTTTAGACCTGGTTTAGTCCTGGTTTAGACCTGGTTTAGTCCTGGTTTAGACCTGGTTTAGACCTGGTTTAGACCTGGTTTAGACCTGGTTTAGTCCTGGTTTAGTCCTGGTTTAGTCCTGGTTTAGACCTGGTTTAGACCTGGTTTAGTCCTGGTTTAGACCTGGTTTAGACCTGGTTTAGACCTGGTTTAGACCTGGTTTAGACCTGGTTTAGACCTGGTTTAGTCCTGGTTTGGTTCTAGCTTCACTCTTCACAGTAATAATCGTTTCTTTTCGTGTTTTATTTTCAGTTCTATGGCCGTGTCCAAACTGGAGCCGGAGCTCAGAGAATACATCGTGTCCAAATACGGAGAAAGCATCAAATACGTTTACTTCAACAAAGGACTTTAAGACCGGACTAAACCTGGACTAAAACCCGGGACTTAAACCTGGGACCACGTCAGGACTGAACCTTTGTCATCGATTATGGTGCTAAAAATAGAGGTTACAATTTGTTTTTTTGTTGTTTTTTTTAAATCAATGAACTAACGGATTTAAATGTTGTTGTTTTTTTCAATTTTCTGAAGAATCACAGTTGAAATCGTCTGTAGTTGAGGAATCATGAACCAAATCTACATTGTACAGGCTTTACGATAAAAAAAAAAAAAAAAAGGTGAATTAATACATTAAATCACGGAAAGTCCCTCTTCAGTGCCACAGCTGTCCTGGGGCAGACTGGCGGACACGTGGCTGCGGTTCTGTTCCTTTAGCCCTGCCAAACAGTTTCACTCTAAAGACGCAGAGTTTGTGGAACGACACACACGACGTAAACGAGTTAAGATCAACTATGGTTTTTACTGATCATTTTAATCCTGTTTATTCTTAATTACAATGTCCAAAGAGGTATTTTACTTCTATAGGGTATTGAAGGGGGTATTTTACTTCTACGGGATTTTCAAGGGGTATTTTACTTCCAGGGGGTATTACAGAGGAGGTATTTACTTGTATGTGGGGTATTAACTGTAACACATCACATTTATATCACCACGTTTCCTTTTATTGTTTTAAAAATGCTAAATTCGCCTTAATTAACGCATCTATTAACGTTAAAGTTTTATAAGTCTCCCCTCCCTTAGCGCTCTGAAGGGGGGGTGACTTAGAGTGGAGAGCAATCGCAATATAATCGGCTGCATCCCGCTAAATAAAGAAAGAAAGAAAGAAAGAAAGAGGGAGGTAAAGCAGGAAATAAGCGTCGATAAATGAAACGCTCCGGGGAAGTTTTCAAATAGCAGAGGAGTCGTTTGTGGAGTCGATTCTTCGGGGAAAAGTCCGGATTCGGTATTCGCTCGGTGATCTTAGAAGTCGAGTAGACGGACGCGGAAACAAACACGTCTCCGGTTTGTTTTTCTGTGCGTAAAATTAAATTAAAAGGTTACAGTTTGGAGAAATAGCGATAGAAGACGAACTGGAGACACCAAATTTAATCTGTCAAAACTGAAACGACGTCACTGTCCCATCGTAGAATTCAAATACTAAACAAAAACGAGGAAATATTTCGGACACTGTGTATTTTGTTGTGCGTAAAAACATATAAAAAACAGTGTTAAGTGTAATATGTTTTTTTTTTTTTTGTTAGATTATATGAAATGCGGGGCCCCCTAAGACGATTTTCACCCAGACCCCAGAATTTGTAGCTACAGCCCTGGATATTAGTTTGTTTTTTGTGTTTTTTTTGTGGTTTTCTGTTACAAGTTCGTACAGTCGTTACCGTCGCCGTTGCCATTGGTTTTGGGGGCGCCGCTGTCACAGATTGAGTCTCACATCCATCAGTCCGTCCCAGGGCAGGTGTGGCTACAGAGAGGTGCAAGTCTTTGGTCAACTTTCCTCTATTTTTTATTATTTTTTTTTTTGTCCGAAACCAAACACTAAACCACCTCAGGAAAATCTCACAACTACACCACATTTTTCATAATTTTGTCATTTTTGTGGGTTTTTTTTCTGTTTTTTTTTTTTTTCTAATCTTTATTCTGTGCCTTTTGAACTATTTCTGCTGCTGGAATTTTCTTTTCTTTTTTTCTTTAATGGCTTCACTGTGAAAATTATGGATTAAAAATGGAAAGTCATGCATCGTAGGGCTGGAAAATGTGATTTGTATGAACTATTTTACCGAGTAGGCAAAAATTGTATTCGAGTAAAGGTAACGTTACTTTAAAATATTATTACTCAAGTACAAAGTAGTGGCCAACTAAGAGTAAACTAAAGAGTAACTGTCGGGACATAAGATCTGATTTATAATTTCATTTCATATCGTTACATAAAACTCACAGAGAGAAGAGGAACCGCAACTTTTACTCGAGTAAAAGTACTGCTACTTTAATAAAAACATGACTCAAGTAGGAGTAAAAGCATGCAGCCAGAAAAGTACTCTGAAAAGTACAAGTTCTTTAAAAAGTTATGTAAGTAAATGTAACTGAGTACCTCACAGTATGAAGGTCCCTGGATTGTGTGGAGTTTGCATGTTCTGCCTGTGTCTGGGTGGGTTATTGAGATAATCCTCCGCTGAGGTGAGTTTATTTGAATTACTTTGTGTATGAATTGTGCTGTACAAAGAGCTTTACAGAATAAGAAACATTAAAATCACAATACAATAAATCAGAATGTCCCGGTTTAGTCCTGGTTTAGTCCTGGTTTAGTCCTGGTTTAGTCCTGGTTTAGTCCTGGTTTAGTCCTGGTTTAGTCCTGGTTTAGTCCTGGTTTAGTCTTGGTTTAGTCTTGGTTTAGCCCTGGTTTAGTCCCGGTTTAGTCCTAGATTAGCCCTGGTTTAGTCCTGGTTTAGTCCTGGTTTAGTCCTGGTTTAGTCTTGGTTTAGTCTTGGTTTAGCCCTGGTTTAGTCCCGGTTTAGTCCTAGATTAGCCCTGGTTTAGTCCTGGTTTAGTCTTGGTTTAGACCTGGTTTAGTCCTGGTTTAGTCCTGGTTTAGTCCTGGTTTAGCCCTGGTTTAGTCCTGGTTTAGTCCTGGTTTAGTCTTGGTTTAGTCTTGGTTTAGCCCTGGTTTAGTCCCGGTTTAGTCCTAGATTAGCCCTGGTTTAGTCCTGGTTCAGTCCTGGTTTAGTCCTGGTTTAGTCTTGGTTTAGTCTTGGTTTAGCCCTGGTTTAGTCCCGGTTTAGTCCTAGATTAGCCCTGGTTTAGTCCTGGTTTAGTCTTGGTTTAGACCTGGTTTAGTCCTGGTTTAGTCCTGGTTTAGTCCTGGTTTAGTCCTGGTTCAGCCCTGGTTCAGCCCTGGTTCAGTCCTGGTTTAGCCCTGGTTCAGTCCTGGTTTAGTCCTGGTTTAGTCCTGGTTTAGTCCTGGTTTAGTCCTGGTTTAGCCCTAGTTTAGCCCTGGTTTAGTCCTAGTTTAGTCCTAGTTTAGTCCTAGTTTAGTCCTAGTTTAGTCCTAGTTTAGTCCTCCTCATGTGAGATGGTTCATGTGGGAGATGTTCTGTGGTGCTGCTCCATGGTCCATGTGTGAAGTACTTCCTGGTTCTAGTCCTGACCCGAGGAGCAGTGTTCTGGATGTTCTGGATGTTCTGGATGTTCTGTTCGTTCTGTTCTGTCTTCAGGCTCTGATCCTGGCACTAGTGCTGTCACGATACTCAATTTTGATAAGAAATAGACAAAATACTCAATACCGATTCTGATACCACATCGATAATAAAAAACACTCTTTCTTTAGACAGTAAAACGTGATTTTGCACATTAAATGTTCTAGTCTATGTGTGTTTAACATGTTTAACCCAGAGACCCTGAAGAGTGGGTCAAATGCAGAGACACATGTAGGAGCTGTGAAACACTAACAAAAGCAAAATATAACACTTAATTGAACTAATAAATACTGTATTTTCTGGACTATAAGTTACACTTTTTTTCATATCTTGGCCGGGGATGCGACTCATACTCAGGTGCGTTTTTTTCTTCATTATTATGCAATTTTTGACCCATGCGACTCCCGAAAATACGGTAAATAATTCCTGCGAGGGACTGTGTTTCTTGGCTGGTCTGGGAACGACTTGGGGTCCCACCGGAGGAGCTGGAGGACATGTCTGGGGTGAGGGAAGTCTGGGAGTCCCTGCTTTTAGACTGCTGCCCCCGCGACCCGGCCCCGGATTAGAGGAAGAAGATGGATGGATAATTCCCGCGCTTACTCGTCAAACATTTTCAGAATTTAAAGATGATTAAAAAACACATTCTTACTGTGTGTGTGGGCTCGCCTCTCCACAGATCTGACCTGTAACTTGGCTGCCGTTGCGTGCTTCTGTCCATGCAGAGAGATGAGCTAAATGTGATAGTGTGGAACGTTCCAGGCAAACCAATAAAATCACCATAGAGACAAGCAACAGCGACAGTCAGAGTGAGACTCAAACAGAAAAGTTACGTGGTGCATCTTTAAAGACTAAACAGGACTAAAACTTGACTAAAACTGAACCTTTTTCAACTTTTTAAGGCTCAAGTTTTAACAATATGTAGTTTGTAGTCTTATAGTTTGAAATTTTGCTGATTAAAAACATTTGTGCCATTATCTGTCGCCGGGTTACTATGGAAACTGGAGCTTTTATTTTAAGTGGCGTATTTTTGGTGCGGTGTGAAAGGAAACGTGAGGTTTGTGTCGGGGTTTAGAGTGTGAATACTGACCTCTGCTGTACGGACTGGGGAGTGATCACAGGAAATTATTGAAACTGTAAAAGAAAAACTGCAGTTTACAACATGATCTGGAACAAAATGTATTTAAAATATTTCATTTAGTTTTGATTATTTTGGTTTAGTTATACAAATATGCTATAAAAATGTTGATTCTTGAAAGGTATTAAGGCATCACCCAATCACAGCCTGATAAGATAAGACAGGCTGCAGTAGGAGTAACTAGCTGGGGGAAGTATGGCAACCTGAGCACTATCCTCTGCTTTGTCCTATTTTCTCATCAGCAATGCTATTCACATGTTGTCCCCTGTCCCCCTGTCCTAACTCTTTCAGATGCCCCGATGACAGCTGGACCCTCCCCTCCTCCCCGCCTGGCCCTCCTCCACCCGCCTCCCTCTCCTCCTCGCCCAGCTCTCCTTCTCCTCGCCCGGTTCTCCTTCTCCTCGCCTGGCAGATTTTTCTTGTTGTGTCTGATTTTTCCTGTTGTTGTGTTTTTGTGTGTATATCTCGGTGGCTGAGTGGCTCATGTCTCACAGCAGAAGGTTTGGTTCGATCCCCGGGTCGCCCAGGCCTTTCTGTGTGGAGTTTTTCATGTTTCTCCCTGTGTCTGGATGGGTTTCCTCCGGGTACTCCGGTTTCCCCCATCAACCAAAACATGAACGCCCTTCGAGACAACTGTTGTGATTTTGGGCGTTACAAAAATAAAATGAATTGATTATTTTGCCTCGCAACCAATCATTTCCTCCTCAGCTCCATGTGGACCGCAGCAGCAGAACCACCAGCCTCCTCCACCTCTCTGTCTCCTCTTCACCATTGGTCTCTCTTCATGGGTTTCAGTGCCCTGTTAGATGATGCCATGTTGAGGACGGCTGACCTTTCAAAAGATGTAATATTTCATTTTGAGCTGTTAGTTGCCATGGCAATGGTCATAGCTGTTTATCATTCTGAAACCCATGGATACCCGCAGGTGTTAGCAAATGTTAGCAAAAGACAAGGATACCTGCAGATGTTAGCTAAATATTTCATATTAATTATTTCATAATAATATGAAATAATATATTTCATAATAATTACAGTTAAATTGTCTTCAGTCTGCGTTTTTTTTCAAATTCTAAAATATGACGTCACACTCCCAGATGAGGCCAAGATTGCAGATTGGTATTTGCCCTTTCATAATATGTTTTTAAAAGTAATAAAACAGTTTGCAGTGCTCCAAAGTTACCAGTGGTGTGGGTGTTACTTTCAACACTCTCGCTCCTGATTGGCTCTTTGGTTGCTATGATACTCGCTCTAACCGCTAACCTCGATGAGCTTCATTTGACTTAACACCAACACTACGGGTGATGTCGCATTTCTTTAGTCTACAGGACGCAAAAAAAAACAAACAGACACACTTCCTGTTTGAAACATTTGGTTTTATTGATAATATTGATTATTTGATGTTTTTTTTTTTAAACTTTACACATTTTTAAACATGCACAATCGTCCCCACATTTTTCCATCTGTAACAAAAAGCAGTTCGACTCTTACGGTTTCCCAGCGCAAGAGCCACCCGACGCTAAGCTAACGTCAAAAACACACGAAAAAATGATGAAAAAAAATCAAAATCCTTTAAATAATACTCGTTTTGTTATTTTATTGTACGCGTAGAGGTTATGCAGATGACATCACAACATTCGGAAAAGAGGCGCAGCTTTATACGACGGCCAATGGTGAGTAATGACTTATTTTTTTATAAAAGCAAATAAAAAATGTGAAAAAGCTGCTTTAATTTAAGTTTAATAACAAATATAAAAGTCTACAACTCTGCTAAATATTTACTTTGTTCCAGACTCTACTACTTTTACTTTCGTTCCACCACTATTTAAAGTACTGCACTTAAGTAAAGTACAGATACCTAAAAATTCAACTTTAGTACATTTTACAGTGGGTACTTCTTACTTTTACTGCAGTACATGTGAGTGCAGTATCTGTACTTTCTACTCCATTACATTTTTGAACTGGACTGAAAAGTAAAAAGTACTTTTCATCCGATTTGAGGAGTTTTTTTGGTTTTTTTTTACCGTGTTCGTGTTTTTGAGTTCAAGTTTCAACAAAAATAAATACGAAAAATTAAGACGTTGAGTCGTGTTTCTGCTGTTGACCAAAATATGTGTAATTTTCAATCAATATCTCTACATTTACACTTTAAACGTATTTCACACATGTTGTTAGTTTGTCACTTTTTACTCTTAAAGTACATTTTTAACCGTGAACTTTAATACTTTTAATACTTTTTATTTATGTGATACTTTTACTTGAGTAGCAATAGACAAAGTTTAAATCTGAAAGAGGCCAACTACACTGAAACTGTAAAAACCTACTGTCTCCAGTTTCAGCCTTTAATGGCCCTACTCAGCCTTTAATGGCCCTACTATTGTTCCCCTTTGTTTCTTTTGTTTGCTTTGGGTCTGAGGATGGAACTTGAGTACGTTTTTACCTCTGTATCTGTACTTTTACTTAACTGAATTGAGTACTTCAAATCAAGTCAACAGTAGAACGCTAGTTAGCCGTTAGCTAAACCGCGGGGCAGGCTGCACTTACATTCGCTGATATCGGCTTTGGATCAGACACAGAACTGAAACTTTCTTTTATTAAATCTGATGTTTATGAGTCTGCGTGTTGAAGATGTTAATTGTTATGGAGCTAGCTAGTGTCCTTTACCTCCTGCTATCGTTAGCTAACAAGCTAGCCAAGCTCTGCCCAGTCAGTGATAATAGATAAGCATTTGAGCTGAAAAAAAACAAACAAAAAAATAGCTCCATGGAGAAAAATTAGCTAAAAAAAAAAGCAAAGAAACACATTTTTGTCTCTTTTTTGTCAGTTAGTCCGAATGTTTTGGGGCGTTTTTCGGTGTAAAATGATGTCAGCGCATAACCTCTACCGGAAAAAGCGTAAAAACAGCACAAAGGACGGCGGTTTAGCGGTGAGTAATTTCAAACGTAGAAACACTGAAGCGATTTCTCAATATTTAAGTCTGCGAGAATAACAAGAATATATCATTTACAATCATCAGTATCGACACAAAGCAGTTTCTTTCATTTCAGTTTAAAAAGCGGAAATTAGCTAGTTTCGCTATAGGCTAATTATGAAGCGTTATCACTCAGAGTCTGGGTGTGTCCTTCGAAAGTGCAAATCTAGTTTTTCTAAAGCTGAAAATAACAAAAACAACTGAAGTATATGCAGATTTCTGTACAGCTACGGCAATGGACAGAGAACTTAAAGCTGCACTGCGGAACTTTTTCTGTCGTACAGTGTGCCGCCTGCTTGTTTCTACGGAGATTGATGATTGGTTCGACTGGGATATACCCCAGTATGGCATTAACTGTATCTCCACAGAGACAAGCAGGTGATGCCAGGTCAAGATACAGGTCGGATCTGTGGAGAGGCGAGTCCACGCGCAGAAAGAATAAACTTTTTTCCCCCCCGTTTTTGTCCGTGTATTTTTGAGTATATTTTGTGTGTAATGCCATAGTGCGGAATATTACAGGCAATGTAATAACAGCTCCACGGAGACGAGCAGGAGGCGCGCCAGCATGAAAAGTTACGCAGTGCACCTTTAGGTAAAATAATTCTAATTGTTAATAAAAAGTAAAAAAAAAAAATTATAAACACAACTTCACCCGTTAATTGAACAGAAAAATAAAACAAAATGGGTTTTATCCGTGTACGTCAAATCGGGTTAACGACGTTTGCTGCAGCTGCTGTTTTTGCTGTTAGCTGTACCGTTAGCATTAGCATTAGGCCTAGCTAAGTAAAGTAATCGCCACAGTTTCGATTAAATAGTGAACGGTTAATGATAGTTAGGGTTAATATGGAGTTCGGAGCTAAGAGCTTTCAGGGGCAGGAAGTGCTTTGTTCTTTTCAAAATAAAAGTCCACCTGACGCCAGCCTCAGGAGGAAGTGACATCACGCGACCCGTCTGCGTCTCATGAGGTCACTTTGATCTGTCTGAGAAAAAACTCCAATACTTTTCGCTTCAAAACGAGGGAGGGGGGATAGGTTGTGTTCACGTTTGGAGAATTTGATGATGTCATAAGTTTCAGATTTGGGGGAGGGGCTTATATATATAACGCTACGGGAGATTCGCGGTTTTTGAAATAAATATCCAAACTTCTGATCCACAAATGTTGAACCTTCTCATTCTTATTTGTTTGGGATTGGATCCACAAACTCGTCATGGTTTAAAGTCTTTTCAGATAAAATTCCACCCACTTTATAATTTTTGTTTCGTGTGGACAGGCCCAGTATTTACAGAGTCACGTGAAAACAACCTACAAAACAATATTTATTTATTTATTTATTGGGTTAAACGCTCAGAAACCTCCATTTTGTATGTGGGACTTTGCTTTATGAGTATCTGTGTGGATGTGTGCGGGCTTGCAGTGCGGTGCTGTGGCCTCTAGGGGTCCTCGGCGTCCAGGAAGTCCTTCTTGGGCGGGGCCACTCCTCTGTACCAGGAACAGGATCCGTCGACGCGTTTGACGCAGGCGTAGTGGTTGGCCTGGCGACCGTAAACCTGCTTCTCAATCATCAAGTCTGTCCAGAGGCATTCCTCAGGAGCCGAGATCTCACAGGGAAGAGAGGGACAGCGCACGATCTGAAAGAGAGACATCCTCTGCATCATCTGAACAACCTCTGCATCATCTGATCATCCTCTGCATCGTCTGATCATCTGACCATCCTCTGCATCGTCTGATCATCTGACCATCCTCTGCATCATCTGAACAACCTCTGCATCATCTGAACATCCTCTGCATCACCTGAACATCCTCTGCATCACCTGAACATCCTCTGCATCGTCTGAACATCCTCTGCATCGTCTGATCATCCTCTGCATCGTCTGACCATCCTCTGCATCGTCTGATCATCTGACCATCCTCTGCATCATCTGATCATCTGACCATCCTCTGCATCATCTGAACAACCTCTGCATCATCTGAACAACCTCTGCATCATCTGAACAACCTCTGCATCACCTGAACATCCTCTGCATCACCTGATCATCTGAACATCCTCTGCATCACATGATCGTCTGAACATCCTCTGCATCCTCTGAATCACATGATCGTC
The DNA here is from genome assembly GCF_009829125.3 of Periophthalmus magnuspinnatus. NCBI lineage: Eukaryota > Metazoa > Chordata > Actinopteri > Gobiiformes > Gobiidae > Periophthalmus > Periophthalmus magnuspinnatus. The sequence goes on along the minus strand of NC_047144.1, from coordinate 2,699,814 downwards.
TGAACATCCTCTACATCCTCTGAATCACATGATCGTCTGAACATCCTCTGCATCGTCTGAACATCCTCTGCATCATCTGAACATCCTCTGCATCGTCTGAACATCCTCTGCATCGTCTGAACATCCTCTGCATCGTCTGACCATCCTCTGCATCACCTGACCATCCTCTGCATCACCTGACCATCCTCTGCATCACCTGACCATCCTCTGCATCACATGATCATCTGACCATCCTCTGCATTGTCTGAACATCCTCTGCATCACCTGATCATCTTCTGCATCACCCGATCATCCTCTGCATCGTCTGTGCATCCTCTTCTCCATCTGATACTCTCCTCTTCTCCCCCTCCTTTCTTCCTCTACTCCCACTCTCCTCCTCCTCTTATCCCAATCCCCTCCAGTCCTCCTCTCCTTCTCTGCATCCTCCTCCTCCTCTAATGCCCCCCCCCCATTCTTCCTCTGCTCCTGTTCTCCCCCCTCTTCTCCTCCTCCTCCTCCTCTGCATCTTCCTCTGCTCTTCCTGTCTTATGCATCCTCTCTTACCTTGCAGTCACAGCCCATCTGGTAGCGTTGGCTGAGGCTCTTCTTCTGGGTGGTGCTGAGGGAGTCCCAGGGTTGGATGTAGTCACAGAGGGTGATGTGCATGCTGCCCGCGGACTCTGCTTTACCTGAGGGAGGAGCAGACACGGACAGGTCATTCAAAGGTCATTCAAAGGTCATTCAAAGGTCATTTAAAGAGCCCATGTTACACTGTCTTCTGATCTGTTATAATATTTCCTCATCACAAACAGACCTGGAGTTGTGTTTTGTTTCATTCACACATGTTTAACTCACAAACCTGAGTTCTTCTCTCAAACTGAAAACACTCTGTTCCACCTTGTGATGTCATCGTGTGGCGATACAGGAAGTGCTCCACTGTGTTTTTAAACTCCACACACCTTCACTAGAATCTTTTGGGTAATTCCAGCTGTGGAATCTCTCCCGAACTGAAGGTAAAAGGAGCTGTTATTTTGAAAACTACCACTTCATGACATCACAAGGTGGGACAGAGCATTTTGAGCTTTGGAGACGTAGACAGACTAATAATAAAGTGTGACTCAAACGTGTGTGAATGAAAACACGTGTCCAGATCTGTTTTTGAGCATTAGACCATGACTTAAACCTCACAAGAGTCAGTTTTTCATTCATACGCGTTCGCTGAAAATTTCCATTTTCACCTACCCCCCATCTCCACCCACAGCTCTGTATTTTCTTGCATTTATTCATCAGAGTCTGGGTCATCTTTCGACAATAAAACAAGTAACTAAACTAAAAATCTGCTGCTTGTTCCAGTGAAATGCAGCTGTGAAGAGTCGGATCTGTCAGTTCTGCAGCTCCGAACAGAAAATCAAAAGGAGCCGTTTCTTTAAGTCGTTTTTTAAATCAATATTTTTACAATTCACAAAAAAAAAAAAAATCCTTAAACAACATGAAAACCAGAGCAGTTGCTGTCGTGAGTCGATCCCATAGAGCAGAGTTTAACCGAGGGGGATTTACACACAGACGGATGACACTGAGTCCGCAGCGTTACTCACACTTTGTCATCAGCTCAGAGGAACATAAACACAACACTCTCCGCGCTGAGTCACTCCCCCTTCAGAGCGCCATCACAACACAATCAGCTGCATCCCGATAATGAAACTACTTCACATCAGGTTTGTGAAGTCGTAGTGCGCAGTTTTTTTTTTTTAATCATGTTTTTTGTATATTTATGGAGGATTTTCACATCGGAGCATGAGTGATGTAGACTTGTGGGCGGAGCCTTGTACACGCCGATACTGCTAACCATAAGGAGGGTTCGAACAGCGCCTGGGTGACTCAAACATGCGTGGATCCTTTTAGAATCCTTTTAGATGAAAAAAACAGCATTAAAACATGGGACAAAGCTCCAAAAAGTCAGATTTTTCCTAATACCGCCTCTTTAAATGATAATCTTTTTTCTTTGTCATCATGTGGAGGTCGTATCAGCGTTTCCAGGGGGTGTGGCGCTAACTGGAGGCACTGCTCTGTCTGAAGCCAATACTTAAATCGAGGCTTTGTTTTAACTTACGCCTCGCACGAGCTGTGACGCCTGTGAGGCCCTACAAAAATAACCGCACCTCCGCAGGCAACACCGGACTGCATGGCGTGCGGTCCGAGCTCCTGGCGTAGCTTTTAATCATACGAAATACTCGCCGCCGTCGGACAAAAGCTGCACCGGTCTCAGCTTGACCTGTGCTGTTTTTTAGTTATTGTCGCTGACCTTTTTGTTGAAAATCAAACACCTAAACAGGACCATGTATTTTCAGGAGCCTCATTACAAACATTCATGAATACATTCCTCCTGTTCCTACATTCCCAGAGAGTGAAGTCGGTTCGTATTTCGCAGCTTTTGAACGAACTGCGACGGCTTTAATTTGGGTAATTCGTGATGTTTGGCGCCTCCTGTTGCAAATTAAAATGTACAGCAAACCTCAGATTTTCAGTGAGAGGAAGCGCAGAAATAACTACTGAGTTATGGCGCAGTCCAAAGTGCCATTTTACGCGTCTACGAGTTAGAACCAGAGGCGAAAATGTAGAAAACACAGAAAAGCCCCAAGCCGTACATATATTGAGTTTACTCTGGAGAAATTAACTTTATTTGACAAATGGTGTTCTTCTAAAAAAGTCCAGGATTTTGATACTTTACGGGAGCTAATCTTCCTGATCGTGTCGTGGTTTTATCGAATGAACAAAAGAGAAAATCCTGGTTTGTAACGTTACTGTTTAAATCCATTTTGTGTTTTTTTTTTTTTTTGATGAGATGTTATATGTGTGCATCGCGTCGCCATGGTAACTGCTGAAATTGAGTCACAGACATGCACGTAGAACCCTGCCAGCACGACGTCACTACAAAACATCAATACCATGGAGCCGTCTGATTAGCTGTGTGTGTGTGTGTGTGTGTGTGTGTGTTTGGGCAACGCTAAGTTAGATTTAAGGATTTACTGTACCAACAAAATTTACATCACAACAAAATTACCCTTGGCCATGATCCATTAGCCTTGGCCCCGGTGACGCCCAAACACGGCAGAGAGATCGGCGATGTCGATGGAGCCGGACGCGCGCCCATGCTCACGTCCGATTTCGAGCATGGCGGCTAGCAGGTTAGCTCTAGCTCCATTTATATATAAAATCTAAGGGTAAACCTAAAAATCAGGATCTTTCCTTTGTCAAAAAATCATTAAGTGTTCGCCGTTACCTCCTGTTAAATAAACTAATACCGTAAAACACAATAGTAAATGTGTCTAAACCAGGCTCGGACGTCGCTCGCATGCGTCTGAGCGCTTTTCATTTGCCAAACTTCCTGGATTTGTCAAATTTTGTGATATTTTTTTAGGTTAATCCCATTGAAATTCACACTGAAATCACTATTCATCGCTTGTCCCATGTCACTTTCGCCTTCAGCTCCCTCCATTATGGTATTTGTGATGCTTTAAAAAAGGTTCTGCTGATAGTGCATGTATGTCTACGGAAGGATTTTCAGCAGTTACCATGGTGACTCAGTGCACAGAGCTAAAAAAAAAAAAAAAAGTCTAAAAACTCATGAAAAAAAAACACAAAATAGATTTAAACTTTACATTTTCATGAGACTGTGATTAATGACTGTTTATGAGTTTGATTTGCAAGAAAAAGGTGAGAGAAACTAGCTAAAAATCTGTCTTTATTGTCATTGTCACGAGCGCCAAAGAAATGGCATCACAACAAAATTATCTTTAGACATTATCCGTTATCCTTGGCGCGGTGACACCCCAAACGAGGGCTGAAATTAGCATTTTTCCGCGCGTGATTCAGTCTGATCTCACCGTTTAAAAATCTATTGATACTCTGCGGCTGATGTCATCCCTGGGAGTGTGACGCTAACTGTAGGCTCCGCCCTGTCTGACTTTTATACACGCACCACACGCCTAAGCAGTGTTTGCGAATGCGTATGTGATGTCACCGTGAACATCACCGCTGAACATTCCACCGTAGACATGCATGCAGACCACCGGTGTGATGTCACAGCCAAGTATCGACCGGCGGTTTTCAGAGTCTATAATGTGGTGATGCCAGACTTTGATGAAACGCAGCACTTTAGCATTAAATATTCAAAAGGTAAACGTACAAATGTTGAACCTGATCATTTTTATTAACGACTGGACCCTTGAACTTGACGCATTACAACAAAAATCTGCATTTGAACAATATTCGTTTTACGTAACCCCCGTCTGTATGAAATATTATGGTCCTATAGAACGTTGTGATGTCAGAATTTAAAATCTAACGTCATCAGAACGTTGCAGACTGGAGGCAGAAGTGGAGACGAAATGAAGAAGACGTAATATATTTTCAATGATTAAACCATTAGCATTTTGATCTGTTGTTAGTTAAAGTTCTGTACAACAAAAAATAAACAACAAAGTTTGATCTACAGTGTACAAATGTCAGTTAAATTTGCTTCTGTTAATAAAAAGTGTAAAAAAAAAAGGCAGTTTTAAAGCCTCAAAGTTGTATTTGAGCTTCACAAACTGTATTCTTTATGGTGAAATGTGACAAAGATCTGTAGATGAGGTGAAAAACTACTGTGGGATTAACATTTCTGCCCAATAAAACCTAAAAATCAGGATCTTTCCTTTGTCAACAATGGTAAGTGTTAGTCTTTATCGTCTGTTACATAAGCTAAACTAAACTAACATAAAACTGCAGGTGTGTCGGGCTCGGACGTCGCTCACATGTGTCTGAGCGGTTTTAATTTCTCAAACTCCTCCTGGATTTGTCATATTCCGTGATATTCTGAGGCTAATCTCACTTTTCACATTGAAATCACATCACGTCTCACTTCACTTTTGCCCTTCGGCTGCCTCCATTACGGAATTTGGAACGTTTTTTGTTTACACAGTTTTTAAAGGGTCCATTGATACTGCATTTAAGTCTATGGAGGAATGTTCAGCGGTTGCCATGGTGACGCAGTGCACACATTAGCCAAAAAAAAAACAAGCACCTGAAAACTCAAGAAAAAACACAAAATAGATTTTTTAAAAAAGCACATTTTCAGGAGCCGGTGATCAATCTGAGTGTTTAGGAGTGTGATTTTCAACATAAAAGGTGAGAGCGGCTAACTAAAAACACGTTGGCTAATGCTAATGCTAGCTAGCGTGTGACTGTAAAGTTATTTGAGAGGGATTTGTTTAACAGCACAAATCAGCTACGTCAGTTCTTTCTGGTCAGATGGTGTTAAAACAAAGCTCACACTAACGTCTAATTTGAGTCACAGATTTTCAGACCGAGCAGTGCCTCCAGTTAGCATTTAGTTAGCACTTTGTTGAGTTGGGTGTTCCTTACCCGATATGAGGTACTCCTTCTTCCCGCTGGCGTCCAGAGTGACCCCACAAACGGCGGAGACCGGAGCCGTGAACACCGCCTCGATGTCCTGAGACGGACCTTTGAACATCTGCGAAACACAACGGTAAAAAACAACGTGATCATGTGACCTCAATATTATATAATCCCTTTAGTTTGAAGTCGCAGATGTGTTGACCTGGTTTATGATTAATATTTATGTACCATACTTTCCGGAGTATAAATCGCACTGGAGTATAAGTCGCACTGGAGTATAAGTCACACTCGAGTATAAGTCACATTGGAGTATAAGTCGCACAGGAGTATAAGTCGTACCGGAGTATAAGTCACACTGGAGTATAAGTCGCACTGGAGTATAAGTCGCACTGGAGTATAAATCACATTGGAGTATAAGTCACACTGGAGTATAAGTCACACTGGAGTATAAGTCACACTCGAGTATAAGTCACACTGGAGTATAAGTCACACTGGAGTATAAGTCACACTCGAGTATAAGTCACACTGGAGTATAAGTCACACTGGAGTATAAGTCACACTCGAGTATAAGTCACACTGGAGTATAAGTCACACTGGAGTATAAGTCACACCGGAGTATAAGTCACACTCGAGTATAAGTCACACTGGAGTATAAGTCACACTGGAGTATAAGTCGCACCGGAGTATAAGTCGCACTCGAGTATAAGTGAAACAAAAACTGATGTAAAGTTCAACATCTTCTCTGTCAGAGTAAAATAAATAAACAGTGATTTTTAAAAATGTTTTTTTTCCCAAAAGGCTCTCGATTTACCGAACAATCTACATACCTACGACTCACCTCCGGATAAATAGAAGAAAATGGATGGATAGATTTTTTTTTCTTTCTTCAAAATAACTTCAGAAAGTGGTGCCATTATTCAACCCAAACATTTGCGGATCATAAGTTCGTATATTTCTTTCCAAAACAGTGAATTTCCCATAGCCCCGCCCCCCCGTCTGAAACAATGACATCATCGTCTTCTATGACCTGAATACAGCCTTATTACGTAAACATGTTAATATCGAATCCCCACCTTGATCTGTTTGACTTCATAGCGGATCCTCTTGATGGGATTTCCGTAAATGTCGTTCCCAGAATCCACCTCTTTCTCTCCCACCACCTTCGCACGGATCACTGGAAAATAAACAAAAATATATGAACAACAATGAACCCAAAAGCTGATTCAGACGACATCATTTACAAATACTTAAACGTGCATTATGTAACTTTTCTGGTTGGTACAGTGCATTGGTACAGTGAGTGGGCTTGCCTTTCCTCAGATCTGATGTGTAACTCGCTCGTCTCCATGGAGTTTAAGGGGCCCGTATTGCGCAATTTTCTGATCGATGTTCTAATGTTGTTTCGTCATCACAAACAGACCTGGAGTTGTGTGTTTTTTTTTTTTTTTACATGTTTATCACACAAACCCTGCAGATTTAGGCTGAGTTCTTCTTCTCTCAAACCGAAAACACTCTGTTCCACCTTGTGATGTCATCATGTGGTACAGGAAGGAATACAGGAAGTGCTCCATTGTGTTTGTAAACTCCATGCACCTTCACTAGAATCACTTGGATGATTTCAACCCTGAAATCGTCAATCACCACTGAACAAAACATTAAAAGTAGCTGTTAACTACCACTTCGTGACATCACAAGGTGGAACGGAGCATTTTGAGCTTTGGCGATGTCGACAGACTGACAATAAAACACACGTGAATCAAACAAAACACAACTCCGGGTCTGTTTTTGAGGCGGCAACAACATTATAAACACGGCTTAACGCTCACGTGAGTCTATTTTGCGGAATATGGGGGCTTTGACGCGAAACATTTTACGTAAAAAAAACAAAAACAACAACATCGCCATGGAAACGAGCAGGTGGCAGACCCTCCGCTTTAAAGACGACATGCGCTACACGTGCTGCTTCATGACTAAGATGTACTTTTGTTTACGGTCCAGCTCAGATCGTAAAAAAAGAGGGAAAGAACACAGTGTAAAGTACAAAAACATAAATAAAGCGATGTTTTATTTTACAGACAAATAAACATAATAAGTCAGACGCCGTAATAGCCCAATTAGGCCCAGTTTAGCACGGAAGAGCCCCATTATCTCATTATAGAGCGTTGCACAGCTAAGTTTGGAAGTTTGGGTTTATTTGTTACTATTACACGGACAGCAGGAGACTGGAGACGGCGAAAACTCCCGTCTCCTGACCCTTCTCTCGACCCAGACGCAACCGTCGCTACTGCAAAAGTATCGAAAATCAGATACTGAAGCGATACTGAAACTAGAAACGCGTTGTTCGCAGGTATCGATACTAAAAAGTCGCATTCACAGGACAGAAACGAACCTTTCCGAGTATAAAACACCTTGATAACTGGCCAATTATTTGAATAAACCTGCAATTTTTTCCTCAAACTTGTCACATTTTCACTGTCATTTAATTTTATTAGCGCAAGTGAGAAAACGGCTTTAATTATTACGTGTGATAATGACAAAGGAATCTATTATCAGGACCAAACCAAGGGCTATTTTTCCTTTTCGCTCAAATGTTTATGCTCCTAGATGCATTTAACGTAGTGTAGTATCAAAAATAAAATGTAACGCATATACGAAAACTGGTATCGAAACTAGATCCTCATTATTCGCAAGTGTCGATACGAAAAAAGTCACATTCACAGGACAAAAATGAGCCTTTCCTGAAGGTTTATAATGATGTTGAGCTGTATCTTTCACAAGTATAAGACACACAGACTAGTATTCGCCCATGGACCACTCTCTCTTTTCTCTTTCCTCTCTTCCCCTCCCCATTCTTTTACCTCGTCCTCCCTCTTTCTCCTCTCCTGTCCTCCTACTTTCTAAAAATAACCCGCAATAGTCGAAATCCGCCAAGTATCAGCTTCATTTTTTTGCAATTATTCTCCAAGTTTCTGGCTGTAAAACCCCCTCACCACACACTTTATACACTTTTCTCACACAGGCGTTAACATTTTCTCACATTTCTCTCTCGTTTAAACTCTCTCGAAGTGGACGGACGCAGAAAACAATGCACGATCGTACGCTGTAAAAAAAAAAAAAAAAAAAAAGAAAAAAAAAGCACGAGACCATGAAAGGTGAACCGTGATATAGTGAGGGACAACTTCATGCCATTCTGTAAGTTTTGTGTCTTTTTATTTCGTCACTCAATTCTGTTTGTCGGCTGTGACTCGTGTTTTGTTTTGTGGTTTGTTTTCGTGTTATGTGTCCCTTTGTTTTTTTGTCACTCTGTTTTAATAGGCCACATGACCAGTTTTTTTAAGACACAAAACTTATTGTTATTTGTTAGTCGTGCCATTTTTGGTTTCTTAGTTTAGGTTATTTAGTTTTTTTTTATTTACGTAAATGTTCTAGTCCACTTTTCTTACTTTGCCCTTTTACAACCCTGTTCATTAAATTACAGTATTTTCTGGAATATAAGTCGCAATTTTTTCATAGTTGTTGGATGTGACTTATACTCAGATGCGATTTATATGTGAAATAAGTTTTTTTTTCTTCATTATTATTCATTTTTTGGCTGGTGCAACTTATAAATTGCACCAGAGTATAAGTCGCACTGGAGTATATGTTAAATGTATTTATTTTTCTTCATTATTATGCAGTTTTTGGCTGGTGCGACTTATACTCCAGTGCGACTTATACTCTGGTGCAATTTATATGTTGAATTTGTTTATTTTTCTTCAATATTATTCATTTTTTGGCTCATGTGACTTATACTCAGATGCGATTTATATGTAAAATATGTGTATTTTTCTTCATTATTATGCATTTTATGGCTGGTGCGACTTATCCTCAGATGCGATTTATATGTAAAATATGTACATTTTTCTTCATTATTATGCATTTTTTGGCTCCATTTTATACTCCAGTGCGACTTATACTCCAGAAAATACAATACGTCTTTATTTTACCATTTTTCCTTCTCATTTAGTTTTTTTTCTGGGTCGTAACAATCGCGACAACACTCTTTCTTCTCAAAACGAGCCTCACATACTTGAATCCTCCGTGTCTTTATTCAGCAGAAAAACGCCTCTTCTTCTTCTCTTGCCCTACATTTGTGGAGCCGTGGGGAGTAACTCTGGAGCAGTTGGAATGAGGACTGTAAACCGGGGCCCGGGGGAGTCCGCCGCTCCTGTTTACGACTCATTTTATTATGATTTTACGTAACGCTCAGATTTTCCACGCTGCATAGGTCCCTGAACATAGCAGCGGCATGATGTAGTCACTTAACGCATTCACTCACACAGAAAGAATTTGACTGTTCACGAGTGGCCCAGATGGAGAAGGTGTCGCACGGTGATGGCAGATGTTAAGTCAGATGCCCTTCCTGTCACAATTAGTCATATTAATGTGACTGGAGGAAAAAAAAAAGGTGGTGTTTTGGTTACGTTTTCAACAATAATGTGTGAAGAGGGGTCTGAACCGGTGACCTTCTGGTTCGTAGGTGAATGCTAAGCTCACTATTTGGCGTTAGCTTGACATACGAGGTGGTAAAACAGCCAAAAGTGAACTGAAAGTAAAAGTACTGCTACTTCAAAACAGTATTACTCAAGTAGAAGTGCAACGTAGTGGTCCAAGAGCGGAAACTACTAAAGTAAAAAGTAACGTAACATCTGATTTATAATTTGAAGTGAATGTGAAGGAAAATAATGCAAAAAAATAATAATAATTGGGTGTTTTCAAAAATGAGACAAACTAAATCTGCAAGATGTAGGAAAATTAAATGACTACCGTATTTTCCGGACTATAAATCGCTCTGGAGTATAAGTCGTACCAGCAAAAAAACGCGTAATAATGAAGAAAAAACATATATAAGTCGCAAATGTATTTAACAAAACCCAAAACCAAGAACAGACATTTTATCTTTAAAAGGCAAGTTATAATAAAAACAATAAAATGTAGAACAACAGGCTGAATATCAGTGCATCACGCTAACGCTAACACATTTATATTTATCCAGCGACATGAAGCACAGACAGAACTGAACACGTGTCTGGTTTGTTAACGCAAGATATTAACAGTTAATCTCACTCCAAATCACTAAATCCATTTAATTCTTCATCCTCGGTGTCGCTTCTGAACAACTACGACAATAACAAAGATGTAAAATTATATACTTATACTCAGACGCGACTTATATGTGAAATTATTCTAAGTCGCACCCTGGACAAACTATGAAAAAAGAGCGATTTATAGCCCTGGAAAATACGGTACGTGCAAAATATCAACGTTTCCTTCCTCCTTGCGGTGTTTACAGTGGAAAAAAAATCAGGTATTTCATAAGATCCTCTTCACCGTTTGGACAAATCTCTGCTTCCTCTTTACCCAGAGACGCAGAGTTACACACAGGTTAGCGTTAGGTTAGCACGTCATCTGTGTAATCCCTGTGGTCCATGGGCTAAGTCCATGTGGTCCAAGTCTATGTGTCTTAAACTTGTGAAAGTTACAGCTCAAAATCATAAACATATTCAGGAACGGTTCATTTCTGTCCTGAGAATTTGACTTTTTTTAGTATCGATACCTGTGAAAAACGAGGATCTACCGGTAGTTTCGATACTAGTTTTAGTCTCGATCCATATCTGATTTTCTATACTTTTGACAGCCCTGGTTAGCATTAGCATTAGCATTAGCGTGACCTGCTCTGTACCTAGTTAGAGGATTATTGTGCCCGTTTTGAAGTTTTATGAGAGAAACCAGAGGAAATCCATCCACGCACAGGCAGAACATGCAAACTTCACACCGGAGGCAGAGTTTGTTTACGTCTCCGCGCCGTAATGATGCTGTAGTTTAGACTCGACGAGGTGTGGAGGAGGCAGACTACACAAGAGAACAACAGGAAGTACTTCAGCTCTCGTCTGCACACGTCCAAAACCTCCTCTGGACGCATCCGACTAAACGCACGGCAGGTTTTACTTCAATCAAACAACTTCAAACTTGCAACTATGAATGAAGAAAACTGCATTGTTACAGAGAAAAGCAAACCTGACATGTAATTTGGGCTGATCTGCTCGTCTCCATGGAGATACGCGCACTGTGGGACATTCCAGACAAAGTAATACCTCCGAAAACTAGAAAATGTTACATAGTTTAAATTAAAAAGGTATAAAATACAACTTTTTTTTTTTCTGGACGTGGCCTGACTCCATGGAGACAGCACGTTAAAACCACACAAACCTCCACCAGGGCAAGTAAGAGTCGGGTTTGTGGAGATGCAAGCCCACATGTGTGTTTTTCAATACACACAGAACCAAAATGACAAAGAAAAAAGCTTTTATTTGTGTCTTTTTTTGGCTAAAACTGGACGTACTGTGGCTTTAAAATGTACAATTCACGTTGGTTTTAGTCGAGTTTGCGCGTTCTCCCCGCGTCTTGGGTGAGTTTACTGTGGTTTTCAGCGTAAAAAACATCCGCGTTAATCCTCCAGCGAGGTACTCCTGACCGCGGCCCTGCCTCAGACCCGGTCCACGGCTCCTCGCGGTTTAAACCGGAGACACTGACAAACGGAGAAGACACATGTCCCTGCGGAGACGGTAAATAAATCCAGCATTGCGTCATCGTACACCGCCCACGCACCCACCCCCGTAACCAAAGGGTGACCCACATCCCCCCCCCCCCGTCCCGCAGACTTGGGGCAGACTTCTGGGGGTAATGACTTTGACAGAAAAATGACTCAGACTCATGATGTCAGCTTTTCCACCACGCTGCCCCCTGTAATCACACACGCATTTACAGCTACACATCCGTCAATATCTGTTTACTGAAGAAAAAGCCGCACTACGGAACTTTTCGAGCGCTCGTCCCCCGTGCAGATGATTCGCCTCCCCGTAGATTTGACCCGTAGCTTGGCCAATTTGACCTGAAGCTCGTCTGTGTCCGGCTCGCTGCATGGAGATGGACAAGTTTAATGCAAAACGGTGGGACATTACTGGCGAAGCAACGACGTCTCCATGGAAACGGGCAGGTGTTTTTCGGGTGTGTGTGATGGACAGGTGTGCGGCCCCGTGTGACTGGACCAGGAATAAACCAGGACTAAACCAGAACTAGACCAGGACTGGACCAGGACTGGACCAGGACTGGACCAGGACTAAACCAGGACTAGGCCAGGACTAGGGCAGGACTAGGGCAGGACTAGGGCAGGACTAGGGCAGGACTAAACCAGGTCTAAGCCAGGACTAAACCAGGACTAGACCAAGACTAGGTCAGGACTAAACTGAGACTAGACCAGGACTAAACTAAGACTAGACCAGGACTAGGCCATGACTGGGCCAGGACTGGACCAGAACTAGACCAGGACTAGACCAGAATTAAGCCATGACTGAACCAGGACTAAGTCAGAACTAAACCGAGACTAAGCCGGGACTGATCCAGGATTAAGCCAAGACTAGACCAGAACAAACCAGTATGACACAGGCTCCAGGTCAAACCGCAACAAAATCATGATTAAACGACACGGAGGTGAATCCAGACTGAATCACAAACTAAATCAAGACTGAACCAGGATCAAACGATTAAACCAGATCAAGACTAAACAGAACGAGTATGAACACGATTATGAAGACCACATCAAAACTGAGACTCTGAACTCGAAAAGCAGACGAAACCAGGACTGAACCGGGACTGAACCGGGACTGAACCGGGACTGAACCAGGACTAAACCAGGACTGAACCAGGACTGAACCAGGACTGAACCAGGACTAAACCAGGACTGAACCAGGACTGAACCAGGACTGAACCAGGACTGAACCAGGACTGAACCAGGACTGAACCAGGACTAAACCAGGACTAAACCAGGACTGAACCAGGACCGAACCAGGACCGAACAGGACTAAACCGGGACTAAACCGGGACTGAACCAGGACCAAACCGGGACCGAAGCAGGACCGAAGCAGGACTGAAGCAGGACCAAACCAGGACTGAACCGGGACTAAACTGGGACTGAACCAGGACCAAACCGGGACTGAACCGGGACTAAACTGGGACTGAACCAGGACCAAACCGGGACTGAACCAGGACCAAACCGGGACCGAAGCAGGACTGAAGCAGGACTGAAGCAGGACTGAAGCAGGACTGAACCAGGACTGAACCAGGACCAAACCGGGACCAAACCAGGACCGAACCAGGACTGAAGCAGGACTGAACCAGGACCAAACAGGACTGAACCTGGACTAAACTAGGCCCAAACAGGATTGAATCAGGAGTAGACCAGGACTAAAGCGGGACTAGTCCTGGTCTAGTCCTGGACGCAGAAAAGTACTTGGTGAAATCTTGTGTTTTAACGGTTTTATCGTTTGGACTCAAAGCTCCTGTTTACGTGGTTTGGATTTAATGTGTTGTTGTGTTTTGTGAATCTTTCATCTCGCTCCAGCTCCGGTTTGAGTGAGACCAAAATGACAGGAGCGGACCTCGGTGTGAAACCAGGACTAAACCAGGACTAAACCAGGACTAAACCAAAATCACAGTCCGGCTTTCAGATTTAAGTGGATCTGGTTTGGTTCAGGTCCCAGTTTGACGCTTCTGGAAGGTGCAAAGTTTCACAACAGTTTTAAGAGTTATGACGAACAACTGTCACAAGAACAAACATCTCTGAAGAAACGTTAGGAGTTTGTTTCAACGTGTGCGCTCTGTGGGTCCGGTACTCCACCCAGAGCCCATATTTGGAAATCCGACTGCGAGTATCATAGCAACCAAAGAGCCAATCAGGAGCGAGGCTGTTGCTAACACTATCTTTTTGCGAACTCGGAGAGAAAAGGGGACTGATGTGTCTGTAAATCAAGATATGAACATTAATAACAGACAAAATAGTGAAATAAAGGATCACGTAGAGCGGGTTAATACGAACATTTTAAGACGAAAGCGACGAGTCCGACAGCAGCGGTTTCAGAGAGAGCAGCCATAGTTTTTCAATAGAAAGTGAATTGGAGCCAGCTGTTTGAACCGCAGTGGCTAGCAGGTTAGCTATGTCCATTTATATAAACAGGCTATGGCCCAGACTACAGAACAGCGCCCTCTGCCTGTCAGATCCTCTCAGACTTTAACACAGTTTAAGACTAGACTGAAAACGCACCTCTTCTCCCTGGCATTTAATACTAGTTAGGCAGGATATATTGGGGTTTTATTGTTCTTTTCCTCTGTGTTTTCGTTTTTTGTTGACTTTCATGTGAAGCACTTTGGTCGGCTCAAGTTATTTTACATAAACTTAAATTGAATCTAATGTGCAGTTTTGTAACAGAATGTGAATCTTTACTGGTACAATTCACCCAGGTCACTTTATTGTGTTACAACCAGCTTAGTCCTGGTTTAGTCCGGGTTCTGGTTTAGTCTTGATTTAGTCCTGGGTTAGTCTGGTCCTGTGGTGCTGGTTTAATCAGTTCTGGTTTAGACCTGGTTAAGTCTCTCTGGTTTAGTCCTGATTCAGACCTTGTTATTTCCTGGTTTAGACCAAGTTTAGTTCTGCTTTAGTCCTGGTTTAGTCTTGGTTTAGTCCTGGTTAGCCCTGGTTTAACTCCAGTTTAGCCCTGGTTTAGCCCTTTTTTAGTCCTGGTTTAGTCTTGGTTTAGTCCCGGTTTAGCCCTTTTTTGGTCCTAGTTTAGTCTTGGTTTAGTCCTGGTTAGCCCTGGTTAACCCCAGTTTAAGTCCTGGTATAGTCCTGGTTTAGACCTGGTTAAGTCTCTCTGGTTTAGTCCTGATTCAGTCCTTGTTATTTCCTGGTTTAGACCAAGTTTAGTTCTGCTTTAGTCCTGGTTAGCCCTGGTTTAACTCCAGTTTAGCCCTGGTTTAGCCGTTTTTTAGTCCTGGTTTAGTCCTGGTTAGCCCTGTTTAACCCCAGTTTAGTCCATGTTTAGTTCTGGTTTAGTCCCGGTTTAGTCCTGGTATAGTCCTGGTATAGTCCTGGTTTAGCCCTGTAGTCCAAGTCCAATAGTAGTTAAAAGTGTGAGGACTTTTTTTTTGGCTGTTTAGTCTTGAAATAGACCTAGTTTTTACTTAGTCCTGGTTCAGTACTAGTTCATTTCTGGTTTAGTCCTTGCTATTTTTCTTTTTTTATTCATCCTGGTTTAGCCTTGGATCTAGTTAATCCTGGGTTAGACTTGGCATAGCCCTGGTTTAGTCCACGTTCAGTCCTGGTTTAGCCTCCAGAGCTTAACACACTCTCAGCACCTTGTGACATCATCAGGTGGTCATCCATAGGAACAAGAACAGCGTGAACATTGTGTAACCCGGGACTTTCAGGTTGCGTCGCAGTCGTTATTGCAGCGGCGGTGGCTTCGGGCGTTGGGGCAGAGCTTTGGGGAAGTCCCTCTTGTCATATTCATCAAAGAGTTTTTATTTTTAAACCCACAGGGGATGTTTTGCGAGCGCGGTCAGTGACTCCGGACTGGACTGTGGTTTGAACGGGACGGGACACCTACAGCCCGGCCCATTGCACCGCGACGGCTGCAAGGTCCATCGCAACGCAACCGAACACGCAATCTGAAAAGGACGCAGTTAGCAAAGACTTTCCTCCACAAACAACAACAATAACAACATCTCCCCGTGCGTCAGATGCCCTCCCCGCGTCTCCTGGGGGGGTTTATTCTGTAATAAAACGTCTAACCCTGTAGTTTAGATCTGTACAAACATGTTCTGAAATGTGACTCTTGCGTTAGTTTGTCAGTTCTTCTGGTTGTTGTGTTTAAACTGTGAACTTTGAACCGAATCCCATTATTAAAACAAACTGCAAATCTAAAATTGTAATACTTGTTCAAAAGGTTTTCTCAAATCGTTCAGTCCTAAAAAGCAAAAATACGTAGGACAGTTTCATTTATCACAGCGTAAAAGATAAAACGTGCCAGTCTAGACCGAAAACTTCTAAAAAACGCCCCAAAACAAGACAGTTTAAGTCTACTCTAGAACTTAACGGTAGCAATTAGCCTCAATCTCCATCGGCCTCCACCATAGACGTCGTAAACAAGTGGACTGAGTGAGTGTGACGTCACGGCTAGCACTTATAGCGGCTAATTTAAAGCCGAGTTACATATTTGGATTTACAACCGCGAGTATCATAGCGACCAAAGAGCCAATCCGGAGCGAGGCTTTTGAAGGAAACGTCCCTTCACAACCACACCACTGGTTTAGCACGGAGTAAGCGCTTAGCAACGCTGTCAATCTGTCAAACCTGTTGCTAACGCTAACGGGAGTGAACTCGAGGAAATAAGGCGCCTGATTCGTCCGTTATTGATGTTCATATCTTGAAATACGGACAAAATAGCGACATAAAAACCTCAGGATCACGTAGAGCGGGTTAAATACGAACATTTAAGACCAAAATGGCAAGTCGTGAACGTAGCCGCTAGCAGGTTAGCCATGTCCATTTATATATACACAGGCTATGGCATCTCCTCATCACAAATCTGACTCTTTTCCACATTATTTTAAGCAGTAAATGGCACAATATGGCGTTTTACGTAGGGATGCATCGATCTAGGTTTTTCCGTCCCGATACCGATGACGATACTTTGGCTTTAAGCATCTGCCGATACCCGATATCAAGCAGAAACTGAAAATATAATCCTTTAAACACAAACAGCGTAAGGTCAAAAATATGTGTTTAGTAACAACAGAACAGCTCAAAAAACAGAAAATACAAGTTTAATATTATGAAACGTCAAAGTTACACAATCATCACATCAAAATTGTGACTAAACTGGGACTAAACCTGGAGCTAAACCAAGACTAGACCAGGACTAGAAAGTGACCAAGCCCCAAACTACAATAGGACTCAAAATAGGACCAAACCAAACCAGAACAATGAGACGGGCGTGTGTCACCGGTCCAGTTGTCGGCGCTCGAACAGGTTTGCTCAGACTGTCCTTTGGCATTGCCCAGGTCACAGGTCACAGGTCACGTGGCAACCAGCCCGACACCAGAATCAAACGAGACCTTTGACCTTCTACACAGGGGACAAAGAGCTGCCCACAGTCACATACTGGGCTCTGAGTCAACTATTCTCACCACGTCTCTCAAAATGCACAGTTTAAAAGGTCCTACATTACACAAAATTGACTTTCTTGATCTTTTAGCCATGTTCTAATGCTGTTACCTCCTCCAAAACACACCTGGAGTTGCTCTGTTCCACCTTGTGATGTCACGAAGTGGTAGTTTTCAAGTTTACCACCACCCCTGGCCTTTAGTTCAGTAGAGATCGAACAATTCCAGGTCTGAAATGATCCAAATGATTCTAGAGAAGGTGTACGGAGCTTAAAAACACAGCGGAGCACTTCCTGTATCACCATTCGATGACATCACGAGGTGGAACAGAGCGTTTTCAGTTTGAGAGAAGCCTAACTACACACGAAAAAACACAACTCCAGGTCTGTTTTTGATGAGGAAACCACGTTAAAACAGAAAATAGCCTTAAATGGGCTGTTTAAAGCTACGACGAGCAGGTCTCGGGTTTGATTGCCAAGTCAGGAGGAGGAGTCTTTAGTTTGAACGTTCTCCCTGTGTCTAGTCACTCCACCATTTAACTTAAAACACGCACGATAATCCTCCAGAGAGACACCGACCAAGATCCTGGCTCCTCAACTGCAGACGTGGGTCAAATGCAGATGCAGAGGACCCATTTCCAACCGAGGCAATAAACTCTACCTACCCTGGTGTCAGTGCTTTCATTTTTTACATATCGAATTCCTATGTTTTGATTATTTCGTTGTAACGTTCCATAAATGCAGAGAGTCTACAGTCTAGTCCAGGAAAACCCCACATTCCTGCGACTCCGGTTCACACACAGCTGAGGACCAGGAGACAAATACTTCACATTTTTGGATCGGCTGCTCCTTCTCTGACATACTTTCCTCCTCTCTGCGCCACGCCAAAAATGTGACCTCCAAACACCACTCTCTGGTCTGAACTGCAGCCACAGCTGCCCCGGGGCCACCGAGGGAGGCGTGGCTGCCCAATCTGCTCCTCCAGCCTCATACGCCACAGTGTAGACAGAGAGAAGGTGAGTGAAGTGTCCAATGACACAACAGCGACAAACTGAACAGTGATGACAGAATGACCGAGACAAACTTTGCACAAGTGTGAGATGTCTGGGGTGAGATGTCTGGGGTGAGATGTCTGGGGTGAGATGTCTGGGGTGAGATGTCTGGGGTGAGATGTCTGGGGTGAGATGTCTGGGGTGAGATGTGTGAAGCTGAGGACATGTGAGGTTATGTAAACACCTGGACACTTCTGCTTCAGCTTCAGTTAAAAGCTCAGACCAGGGCCGTGCCTCATGCTGGTCTGATGCCACAGTGGGGTCTGCTCTGGGTCTGATCTGGGTCTGATCTGGGTCTGATCTGGGTCTGTTCTGGGTCTGATCTGGGTCTGCTCTGGAGCTGATCAGATGATCCGGCTCCAGCCTGAGGCCCATGTCCTTGTTCTGATCTTAGTGTCTCTGTGACGCGACACTGAGCCTCTGTAAACAAATAAACGCAGCCAAATGGAGCAGACATGACACAAGAGCAGGGCCTGAGCATCAGCACAGCTCTGTGCCTCCTGAGCCCGGGGACAAGGGCCCGAGGACAGGGACCCGGGGACAGGAGCCCAGGGACAGGAGCCCAGAGGCGGACAGGGGCCCCGCCGTGGCGCCGCTGGTCTGGAGCTCGGTGAACGGGCTGTAAACAGGACTCACCTACGTCTGCGTTGCAGAAAGCCTGTTGCGGGTGCACGGGCGCGCAGCTGCACGCCTCCACGCGCTGCTCCGCGCGCCACAGCAGCAGCGGCACGAGCGCGCAGAGGATGCCGTTAACGGAAAACGGCATTTTGCTCGAAGCCCCGGTTCAGCCTGGTCCAGAGGTGCGCTGTTGTTTTGGTGGAGGTCTCTGCAGAGTCACGTCTCTCCGTTACGTCCTTGTTACGACACGACGTCACTGTCCGTTTGTCCCGTGCGTTTGTCCCGTGCGTCAGCGGCGTCTCTGCGGCAGTGCTCTCTCTGGTCGCTCTGAGCTGAGACTGTTTTCGTTTGGGACAAAAAGCGCTTTTTATAAGACACGGCTCCTCCCACAGCTCCGCGCGGCACCGACAGGGGGCGCAGTTTGTTTGCTGCAGGGACACATCTGGAGCACGAGCTCAGAGACATCCGCGTGGACACAGGAGCGGGACAGCCTTTTGTAGAGCCTAAAATGTTCAGTTCTGTGTGAGATTAGGCCTAATATTACGCCTCATGTTCACGTCACTGCACTGACGCACGCTGCCCCCTGCTGTCCACTGTCAGAACTGCATCAAACTGTGGACCACATTGTGAAAATAATGTGCTTTTAATAAGTGGAGGTTTTTGCTTAGAGCTGCATTCAGGAAACAGTCACATTGTAACTTCCCCATCGTGGCACAAACACAGGTTTATCTTCTCTTCATCCAGACAGATTTAATTTTATGACTTTTATTTTAACCTTTAACCTTTTGGGGAGTCTCAGTGGGTTCAGAAGGATTAATCTGGTCCATGTTGAAAAATGTATTGCTATAGCAGTTAACAATTCAAAACAAAATATATCTTTTGAATAGGTAAAAGTCCTCAAAATGGTGCCTAGAATCACAAGCTGAAACCTGTGCATAAATACAAATAAAATAAACGTTCCTCTGACGTCCAAAATACAGTAAATGTGTGTTTTTGTTAAAGCTGAAACAAGTCGATCAATTAACAGCCACTAATCAATAACTGAGATAATCATCAACCTATTTTAGTAATGGAATACAAGCTTCATATGGGTCAAATTTATTAAAAATCTCATATTTATAGGCGTTTCACAATCTAAACAAATCAATTAATCGAAAGAATCAAACTTAAGGATAAACAAAGTGATGTTCGTTGCGGCCCTGGTGTTCGTTCAGTCCTTTACTGCGTCACACGGTGAGGTACTCCTTCAGCTTGTCCATGATCGCCGGGAACTTGTCGCTCGGCAGCAGCATCACCGTCCTGAACGGTTTCATGGGAACGTCGTCGAAGGACCAGCGGCCGCTCAGACACGAGTCGGCCTCCTCCTCCACGGAGTAGTGGAACTTCAGGACGGCGTGCTGCGAACACGCGAGAGACGGGTTTATTATTCTGATTTATTATGTGAAAGGATCATATTACACTGTTCTAATGTTTCCTCTTCAAAAACAGACCTGGAGTTTTGTTTAACACACAAACCCCCAGAGAGAAAACGCTCTGTTCCACCTTGTGATGTCATCGTGTGGCGATACAGGAAGTGCTCCACTGTGTTTGTAAACTCCACACACCTTCACTAGAATCATTTGGATCATTTCAGACCTGGAATTTCCCGTCTTTTACTGAACTAAACGTCGCCGAAAACCACCACTTGATGACATCACAAGGTGGAACAGAGCGTTTTGATCTTTGGAGACGTAGACAGAGGAATAACGCAGGATTAGTCAAACGTGTGAATGAAACAAACACAACTCCAGGTCTGTTTTTGTTGGAGAAACATTACCGCACGGTTTAAAGCTCACACGAGTCAATTTAGCGTAATATAGGAACTTTAAAACGCAAAACGACGAAATAATCGACTGAGGTTTGGACACACCGCATCAAAACTGGAACTAAACCTGATCTAGACCAGAAATAAACCAGGACGATACTCGATACAGATTCAAATACCACAATAATAATTTTTTAAAACTCTCTTTAGACAACAGAATGCGACTTTCAACATTGAATCGTATTTTCTTATATATTACCAAACAGAATGATGAACTTTTCAGATGTTTAAAATAGTCTGGGAACATTTTTAACACTCTGTCCCAGATATTGAATTTTAGGGTGGAACCAAACTCTGTATTGCCCCTTTTTTTGTTTTTTTTTGGGTGTTTTTAAAGGATTATTTACATTTTAGTGCCCCCCCCAAAAAATTCTTTAGCTTTTTCATTACTTATGTCACGCAGAGTTATTTTATTCAGGTGGAAGAACGCTAACCTCCTTCACACTCACAGCTGTTACAGAACGTCACGTCCTGTCTAAAGCTAGAAATAAATAGATTTTCATTCACAAAATAAATTAACAAAATATCAGTGCGTTTGAGAATTTGTACCCGGCTCTTTAAAAAGAACAGGCTGCAGCATAAATACAGAACCTGGAGTAAATATTTGACCGGGCGGTGAAATTTTGAGGGCTTTGTTTTACACTTTGTTCTTTTTCTTTTATTAGTTCTTGTTCTATTAGTTTTCGATTGTATTTAATCATTTGAAAACAATAAACACATCTTGATTAAAAAAAAAAAAAAAAAACAGTCTTAAAGTACGTTGAAAGAGCAAAAGAAGGTGGAAGTTAAATGGAAAAAAGTGAATTGTTAATGTGAATATTATATTTATGAGTGAGACCCCTGCTGGACGAATGAGAGACTGCATTTTTTTTAAACCAAATTTTTGAATGAAATTAAATCTGACAGACAACTGATGCTTTGCAGTGACCTCACGCTGGGAGAAATGCACGTAGAACACCCGTTTTACGTGTATGTCTATGGTGCAAAGCTCAGCGGTTACCATGGAGACAGAATTAACACATTTGCACGGACAAAAAAGTTTCAAGATCGTCTGAAAACTCAAAAAGATATAGAAAATGGATTTAAGCAACACATTTTCAGGCGTCTGTGATCATTACGACCTGTTTAGGAGTTTAATAAAAACGGTGGCTAACTGAAAAACTGTTTGCTAACGCTAGCTAGCTTGTGGCTGTAATGTTATGCGAGAGGGACTTGGTTGTAGTTCCAGCTAACTCAGTTCTTTATGGTCAGATTGTGCTAAAATTCAGATCAGATTAAAGTCTAACTTGTGTAACAGAGCGTCAGACAGAGCAGTGCCAACAGTTAGCATCACACCCCCGGGGAACGACATCAGCGGCAGAGTATCCGGGGCGTGTGACGTAGCGGCGTAAACGCAGCGGACGTAAAGCACTGACCTCGTAGAAGAACTCCTCCTCCGCGTTCACAAACATGATCTCGTCTTTAGGGGGCGCTCTAGGTCCAGATCTGGAGATGTTTTTAGACGTTTCTTTACAGGTTTTACTGATCATGAGGCAGTAGTGACAGCGGCCACTGGGTTTGTTTGTGCGCTCGGCCTCTGCGATCTCCTCTCTGGAAAAAAACCCAACAAAGCAGCAAAATCGGGTTAAAAACGGGTACTTAACGGCTAACGCACCATCTTTAGATCACCATGTTTCCTTTTATTGTTTTGAAAATGCTAAATTCGCCCCAAAACAACGTATTAACATTTCGTTTTTGATGATCTGAGTCTCTCATCCCTTTGCTCCCCGTGCTAAGTCACTCCCCCTTCAGAGCACCATCACATCTTTATCCACATACATCCTGCTAATGAAACTACTGCACATCACACCAGGTTTGTGAAGTTATAGTATATTTTTTAAATCATGTCTTTGTATATTTATGGAGAATTGTCGTGCGGGAGGTTTGGGTGATGTAGGATAGTGGGCGGAGCCTTGTACAGACTCTTACGGCCCAGGAGAGATCGCTAAATTACTCAAACATGCATGGATGACATCTAAAGTGTTTTCAGTTTTATTTTTAATATATGATGAGCAAAAAAAATTATAATATAAAGGAAAAACAATACTGGCTTTGCGTAATACGTCCTCTTTAAATATACGAGGAAGCGGCAGTGTGTGTGTGTGTGTTTGTGTGTGTGTGGGTGCGTTCAAATGTACTCACTGCAGCTGTTTGTGTAGAGGCAGTGCGATCTGTGGAGGGACGTTGATGAATCTCTCGCTCAGCAGGAGCCCCACAGATTTCCCCGGGTCAGAGAGCACCTTCTCCAGCCGCTCACAGTCGGCCTCACTGCTGCTCGTCTGACACTGCCCCAACACCAGCTCCTTCAGCTCCTCCACGCACTGCACGCCCTGAACCACAAAACAACAAGACGCTCAACAGACCTGGTTTGGGTCTGGTTTAGACCTGGTTCAGACCTGGTTTAGACCTGGTTTAGACCTGGTTTAGACCTGGTTTAGACCTGGTTTAGACCTGGTTTAGACCTGGTTCAGACCTGGTTCAGACCTGGTTTAGACCTGGTTCAGACCTGGTTTAGACCTGTTTCGGACCTGGTTCTAAACTAATATAATAATCCCTCTAAATAATCCCTCGTTTCAGGACTAGACTCTTTTGCAAACAGTGATACAAACTGAATATTTTAAATTAAAGTCCAAGATCTTAGTCATTCAAATAGTGAAGATATAAAGTTAATATAAACTTTTTAACTCCTCTGCTCTGAGTCTAAACTCTGAGCCTAAACTCTGAGCCTAAACTCTGAGCCTAAACTCTGAGCCTAAACTCTGAGCCTAAACTCTGAGCCTAAACTCTGAGCCTAAACTCTGAGCCTAAACTCTGAGCCTAAACTCTGAGCCTAAACTCTGAGCCTAAACTCTGAGCCTAAACTCTGAGCCTAAACTCTGAGCCTAAACTCTGAGCCTAAACTCTGAGCCTAAACTCTGAGTCTAAACTCTGTGGCGTCTGTACCTTTCTCTCTGTGAGGTTTATCATGGAGATAAACCCAAACACTTCATCAGGATCCTCGTCGTCGCTGTCCTCCGGCACCTCGGCTTGCTGCAAAACACACAAAAATATTTCTGTTTTTGAATGTGCACATATGAAAACCTTTTTTTTTTTGGTGTATTTTTTTAAACACCACCGAGTGATTCCCCTCTTTAATCAATAAAATATAGTTTAACATGAGATGGAGAGTTCTCTGTGTAACTGTAAGATGGAGATGTGTGGACCCGGTTTACGGTTAATATCTCTGTGATTAATGGGCCAATCCACATGAAACAAACACTGGAGCAAAGTCCTACATCTTCATCTGTCAGTTTAAATAAATAAAAGTCAAATCACTTCACAACAATTTCAGAAAGTGTTGACATTACCAAGAAAAAAAAAAGCAGAACTTTAACATAACCTGTTCCAAAGAAAAACAGTCAAATGCCCCTTGCACTTGCGACTTACCCTGATGACACTTCCGATGTGGTTCTGTTGAATGATGATGTCAGTCAGGTCTGATGTGTTTACACGAGCTTTTAAAAACAGCTGTCAGGAAACAGACGCACATGAAATTAAGGAAACTACAGAGACGTTCAGTTTGGTCGCCCAGTGCTATTTCGAAATGACGCTTCTTTTTAACAGACCGGTGCGCTGTTTGCACCTCGACATCATTTGGATCAGAAGGGTCATGTGACGTTCCAGTGACGTGTTCTACGGCCGATTTGCACAGATTTTGGGTCAGTTCTCCTGCCTGAGGACATTGGGATCTGGAAACGAGCCACAGGACAGTGAACAGGGACGAGGGGGCCTATCAACTGTCACGTACCTGGGCTGCTGTCCTGGAGAAGTCGGACAGCAGAGGGCGCTATTCCCAGGGAGGAAAACTGTGTCAAAATCTGTGTAAATCAGCAACAAGACACGTCGCTGTAACATCACACGACCGGAAACATGTGAAGGTCTAAATGACACGCTGGACTAAAGTTTAAATCTGTCAACTGGACAAAAAGTTGTAGGAGTGAAGACGTTTGGCTGCTCGTCCAAGCCACCTAGAGTTTCAACCTTAACGACCCTATTCAACCTTTAATGGCCCTCCTATTGTTCTTTTTGTTTGCTTTGGGTCTGAGGATGGAATCATAGCCTATCAAAAAGAAACAAAAGAGAACAATAGGAGGACCATTAAAGGTTGAATAGAGTCGTTAAGGCTGAAACTGGAGACAATAGCGGTTTACAGTTTCAGAGTAGTTTGCCTTATATCTGTCTGAAGGGAGGAAACACTGAAACTAAACAACTATTGTCTCCAGTTTCAGCCTTAACGACTCCATTCAACCTTTAATGGTTCTCCTATTGTTCTCTTTTGTTTCTTTTTGTTAGGGTATTATTCCATCCTCAGACCCAAAGCAAACAAAAAAACAAAAGAGAACAATAGGAGGGCCATTAAAGGTTGAATAGGGTCTTTAAGGCTGAAACTGGAGACAATGGCTGTTTACAGTTTCAGTGTAGTTAGCTCCTCCCTCCAGACAGATATAAGGCAGTGTCCAGCAGTGATCTGACCAGAAGCTGCGTTGTTTCGCTATGGATCAGACCTGGACGACCGGGGGATTACACGGACGACACACTGGTCTGTGAAAAAGAATTGAAGACTAAGAAAAGTGAAATCGTAAAGTTTGTGTCATCCTGTGTTCCACCTGTTGTAGCAGCTTCTTTATCCCGTTGAAATCATTGTGTGTGATACTGTGAGCTTCAAAGTCCACTACGACCTCCTGGAAAAACAAAAAGAGAGGAATGAATGCGTATTTTAAATTCATAAAATGCATTTGCCGATACAAACTTTGAATTAGTCAGTTAGTTAACCCCAAATCTATGTTTTATCAGCATCTTGTCATAATAAGTTGATTTAAAAGTGCACTATGCAACTTTTCTGGTGTAAAGTCGGTTTGTCCGTCGCCATGGAGAGGTGGATTTCTTTGCCTGAGATATTAGTAAGTCATTAAACTTATCTACGAGCAAGTTACAAGCCAGATCTGTGGACAGGCACCTCCCCTCAGACAGTCAGAATACATGTTTATAGGGATTTCTTGATAACCAAAAAACAACTGCGTTAAATAACTGCAACACAGATAAGTTTAATGCGATATTGTGGAACATTTTGGGTAAAGCGATAACAACCCCATATAGACATCAGCCTCCTCCAGAAAAGTTACCATTAAAGGGCTCAAGTTATGGTGTTTTCTGATCTGTTATAATGTTGTTTCCTCATCACAAACAGACCTGGAGCTGTGAGTTATATTCTCAGACGGAAAACACTCTGTTCCACCTTGTGATGTCATCATGTGGTAATACAGGAAGTGCTCCACTGTGATTTTAAACTCCACACACCTTCACTAGAATCATTTGGAGGAGTTCAGCCCTGGAATTTTCAATCTCTACTGAACTAAAGGTAAAAGTGAACTTGAAAACTTCCACTTGATGACATCACAAGGTGGAAGAGACCATAAACAACCTTTAAAATGTCTATGCAAATCTATTAAAAGTAGTAATACAAGTTGTAGTAGTAACTGGTACAGTAGCGGTTATAGTAGTGGATATAGTTTAAGTAGTAGTATCAGTAGCACTAATGATTCATATAGCACATTTAATACAACAGGTGTGTGCTACTGCAATAATAAATACATGTATGACAAATACATTTAGTAGTTGTAGTGGTAGTAGTATCACTAGTAGTAATAATAGTAGTAATGACTTGTATAGCACATTTCATATGACAAACACAGATTCGATGTAGTAGTAGTAATAGTAGTAGTAGCAGCTGCTGCAGTAGTAGTAGTAGTAATAATAGTAATAATAATAATAATAATAATAATAATACATTTTATTTATATAGCGCTTTTCAATATACTCAAAGGCACTTTACATAGAAGAACAATTTAAAAAAGAGATACAAATATACAAACATTTAAAATCAACACTCATAATAATTAAAGATTAAAAGCAGCAGTAGTAGCAGTGGTAGTAGTAGTAGTAGTAATAATAGTAGTAGCAGTAGTAGTAGTAATAGTAGTAGTAGTAGTAGTACTAGTAGTAGCAGTAGCAGTAGTACATGAGTTGTTATTAGCAGACAGCTGATTTAGCCGCAGCTAGTTTAGCATAGCCCAGTCCTTAGCTCTTTTACCTCGTTTATCTCCTCTTCTGAATCCTCACTATCCTCCTCTTCAGAGTCCCCATCCTCCTCGGACTCTTCATCCGAGCTGTGGTCCCTTTCCTCGGGATTTTCACCCAAACCCACCGCTCTCCTCTTGGCTGAAGAGGCCATGCTGTCTGCTCCTGCTCCAAACACGCGTGGAAAGGAGTGGGCGGAGAAAAGACGTCGTGTTGAGCGAATGGGGAAACTGCGCTACTGTGGCCGCCATTTTGGATCCGTATAAAGGAAGAGACACTTTTCCATGACAACCTCAGAGCCAGAATGTCGGCCAGTGGGAGTTAGCTAACCAGACCATACCATTCTGTAAAAATAGGTGAATTTGAACTTGTAGATACAAATAACTTTAAAATTAAATATATATTCCCACTATATCAGAGTTTAAACGTTATATAAGACTAAAATAAACGTGTAAATAGTAATTTTTAGTTGTTTGAACCTTAAAAAGATGGATTTGACATTGTTAGCACTTGGGTCTCCCCTTTTCCTCTTAGTTAGCTAAACCCATCCATGAAGTCAGCTGTAGGATGCGTTTGAGGTACTTAACTTTGCATTTTGTTATATTTTCTGATTATTTTTAACACTTTACACCAACAGCGTTTGATAAATAACGGGTATATCATTGCTAACTTAATTTCACATGCACATTTATGGCTTAATTCATGCTAAAACTAAGCTAGCCTGTCAGTTCACATTTGTATCGCAGCTAATGTCAACAAAAACAGCACCACTTTGTTTATTAAACGTTACAACCGCTTTTGCAGTGTTTATACGAGTTATTTTATGATTAAATTAATGCATTTTGCTTTAAGGCAGTGACACAACAGCTCTGTTATCAGCACCTAACATGTGATAGTGTAAAAGGGTGTAGTTTTTGCAGAAATTCACACCCATTAGCAAATCCAGCTCTCACAGTTTTGGTCACACAGCTGATATTCTCTTGTTTTTTTGTTTATTATAAAGGTAGTTCATTGAAGGCTTCGTGGAGATGAATGTCCTGCTTCTCAAAGAGCCAAGGGATGGAGAATCAGGGCCAGATCCCTACATAAAGGTAAGATTTTTTTTGTTTTTTGTTTACATTGATTCATTTCTATCAGTGACAAGCTTCATTCTGCTGCTGTGTTTCTCCAACCGCACCACAACATCCACTGTTTAACTAGAGACATTTCACATTCTGCCCCCGTCTCAGTCTAACGATACAAGGATATAGGGAGGATGGGGGGGCATCTGACACACAGGGTTATTCAGGGTTTCAGGTTCAGCTTCCTGTTACATGGTGCCATTTTGAGGGCTGTTGACCATTCAAAAGATGTAATATTTTGTTTTGAATTGTTAATTGCTATGGTGACAGTTTTAACTTTTCATTATTTTTAAAGCAAACCTATTATGCAAAGTCAAATTTACAGAGCTTTTAACCATGTTATAGTCGTTTCCTTCACCATTTACTCACCTGAAGTTGTATTTGAAGTGATTCATGTTTGAGCAATCTTTAATCGCTCATTTTCAAAACGCCATTTTGCAGAACAATCTCCATTTTCACCGAGTACACGTCCACTGTGATGTACTTACTTCATTCTCCAATTTTACTTTCTTAATCAGTGATAAGCGTAGGATTCGAGAGTAGGTCTTCTTTAAACCCAGGGACAAGAGACGCTCAAGATACGGGATGTTATTGCTGTTGCTAAATAAATGCTACATCTTGAAATTAATATAAAACATTATAGCAAAAAGCATTTGTTTAAAAGTAAGAATGAGTTGAAGAGTGAGTGAGGTTGAGGAGTTTTAGCTTAGGCACCATTTTGAGTACTTTTGACCACATAGATAGTTAACACTGTTGTCATAGCAATTAACATCACTTTAAAACTCATGGACTGGTGGAATTGTTTGTCATTACTATAACATACATTTACGTTCATTTATCCTGTTGTTTTTACAGGAGCTGGCGGCACATGGACTCAAAGCTACGCTCATCCCAGTGCTCTCCTTTAAATTTGTCTCACTAAACACACTTTCAGATAAGGTGAGAGTTTGACTTTTGAGTACATAGAATAAAATGTTAAATATTAAAAGTTTCTGATTTTTGCGGTAGATTTTCCAGCCTGAAAAACATGGCGGTCTGATCTTCACCAGCCCCAGAGCAGTGGAGGCCGTGAGGATGTGCGTGGACGAGAGGAAACAAGGTGACAACATCTCGACTGTGAATATATAATGAGTGTTTTAGTTATGCAGTTGTGTCTGTGCAAGCTGAAATTCTAAGACCTTAAAGGAACTGTATGTATCCTGCACTCTGACTGTTTTAAAAATGTATTACAATCACATCTGACCCTGTGTCCAGAGCCTTGACCTGCAGATCCAGACACATCCAAGTGTCTTATCTCAGTTCATGGACAGGCCTCATGTTCAGAACCTCCAGAACTCACTCCCTGAGCTGCAGAGGCTGCACTAGCACTGACTCATGATTGTTCTGCAGGTGCTGGGGTTTAAGCAGTGACCAATCAGTTCAGAGAGACGCATTTTAGATTTAAACCCAACTGAGAGAGTCATGTGAGGCTCATTCTGCTTTCTGATTGGATAATCGTCTTGAACCAAAACACCAAATTATAGCGTAAATAAATGGACCATTCTGGTGTAAGCGTCAAAGAGGACCAAGAGTCTGAAATATAAAATCAGAAGGGTTTTAAGGAGTTCCACACAGGTAAAGTGAACAATGAAACAACAGACTCTCAGGAAAGGATAAGAAAAAGTCTTGAGATGTGCATGTGACAGTTTTTATAGTGTCTTCCGATGTGTATATGTGTGTCTGTAAGGAGGATCCTCTTCTAATCCGCGTGGCGTCCTTGTAATCCGCCCACGCTGCCGGTCCATACATTTGCCCTTCTTTGGTGGCACGTGTTATTTACCTTAGCGTTAGTAAATCAAGATACCAGTTTGATGTAGCGCTGCACTGCTAGAAAATACGTCACAGCCACAATGTCCAATGTCTTCCATAATTAAGAATAAATCAGCGTTATAATTGTTCTAAGTAAAAGGTCTATCTGAACATGTTTGCCTTCTGTCTGGGGACACAAATGGTTCACGTGTATGGAATTTAAAATCAAAATCTTACAGTTTAACGACAACAAGGGTCAATATTCTTGCTGTGTCTACAGAATGGGAGGCCTCTGTGAAGGAAAAGTGGAACTCCAAGTCTGTTTATGTCGTTGGAAAAGCAACAGCTGCTTTAGGTAAGAGTCATTTTGTTCTCCTGTTTCATCAAATGTTTACTATTGAGCACTGAGGCGTTTCCTTTTGGATCGAGTTTGATCGTCAGTGTTTCAGAACGTGACGAAACTCCTTCAAAGCGTTTATTGTTTTATTGATGTAAGTGTGTCGACGGCACCTGCAGCTCTCAGTGACTCGTCAAACGTCTTCTCTGTTTTTACTCGTTCAGTTTTTTAGGAAATGAGCTCGACACGAGTCACAGTTTGGTGTCGCTGCAGTTACAAAGTTCTACCTGTGTCGCCTCCGTAAAAAAACAACACGGATCGACTATAAACTGTTGAACATTTGAAGGAGGAGTGGGAGATGTTGAGAAAATGGTGGATTATATTTTTGCTATTCATCAGAAAAGTCTTTGTTAATTCAAGTCAACCAAAAGTGAATGGACTGTAAAATGTATCAGAAATGTGAGCAAGTCTTCATACACATATTTCCTTATTATAAAACAATAAACTTTATATTTTAAAGCTGAACATTTGAGTCCTCAGGATAAACTGGCTTCATGTGGCCCTGCTGCTTGTCACAGTCCGATCTCCTCAAGTCTCAGAAGCAAAGCAGGACTTGGTCTGGTTAGAACTTGGATGAGACCGCAAGGAACTTCACCCACACCTCTATTAAGAAAGTGGTGTGCGGTGAGGGCGGCCAGAGCGGCAGATTGGCAGCCTCACTTCCATGAGTCTGCCCCAGAGCAGCTGTGACTACAATTTGAATTTACCATCACCGATTGTGGAGTGAATGAATAATGCCCTGTAAAGTTCTTTGGGTGTTTTGAAAGGTGCCTGGCCAAAAAAAAAAAAAAGGTCACACACTCTAATATTTGGTTGTTCCGCCTTTAGCTTCATTGTGGCATTGTTTCGATTTCGCTTCTGCAACGTCACAAGATTTATTTCCATCCAGTGTTGCATTACTTTTTCACCTCTTGCATTGATGATGGTCGAGTCTGACGCTGCTCAAAGCTTCTCCAGCTCATCCCAAAGATTCTCAATGGGGTTAAGGTCTGGACTCTGTGGTGGACGATCCATGTGTGAAAATGACGTCTCATGCTCCTGATCCACTCTGTCACTATTTGAGCCCGATTAATCCTGGCATTGTCATCTTGGAATATGCCCAAAAATCCATTGATGGAATAACCTGGTCATTCAGTATATTCAGGTGTCAGCTGACCTCATTCTTTGAGCACAGACTGATGCTGAACCTAGACCGGACCAACTGCAGTAACCCCAACATATTTGCTTAGTTAAATCCAGGTAGCGACTTTTTTTTTGGCCAGGCAGTGTATATTCACCAGAAAATCTTTATAAAAAGCATTTCTTCTTCTCGCAGTTGAAAATCTGGGCTTGAATCCTCTGGGAGAAGACACCGGAACAGCAGACGTCCTCTCAAAACTCATCATTGAAAGTGAGATGTTTTAATATTTTTGATTTTTCATCCAAACCTTAAGATTTACCAACTGAAATTTCATTTTAGGGGAAGACAAAAACATCCCTCCTTTGTTTTTTCCATGTGGTTCGATCAAGAGAGAGGTCCTGCCCACAGCTTTGAAAGAAAACGGTAAGATACATTTGTCAAATAAACAAAAATAATCTCTATAAATGAGTAGATGGATGAATGAATAAGTGTGTTTGTCTTGTGTTTGCAGGAGTCCCTCTGGAGACTCTAACAGTTTATCAAACAGCTGAACATCCAGATCTGGAGAAAAACCTCAGGAATTATTTCACTGAGCAGGTAAAGTTTAAAGTTTAGTAAATCTATCAAGCTTTTATTTATCTCTATTATTATTATTATTATATTTCAATATAAAGATAAAAACATTCTGTAGTGTATATTTCTGTGATTTAAAATGTCCAAAATATAAAATAATGATCCATTCCAGATGCTTTGTAAAAAATAAACTCATTTCCCTGAAGTATTGATTGTTAAAGTCGTATTTGAATGTGTTTCCAGGGCGTTCCTGCGAGTGTGGCGTTCTTCAGTCCCTCTGGAGTGAAGTTCTGTCTGGAGGTGGTGCGGAGGTTATCAGGAGACCAGCTCGCCCACATCAAAGTGCGACTCATTCACGCTCTTAGCCCGAGCTCAGAGCCGTGCAGGGCCAGGTTTAGTCTTTCCGTCCATGCTCTGTATACGTTTCCAACAGTTTTTGTTCGTTTCAGTTCGCCGCGATCGGTCCGACCACAGAGGAGGCGATGAGAGCGGAGGGTCTCACTGTGAACGCTGTGGCTGTGAAACCTACAGCGGAGCATCTGAGCGCCGCCATCCACAGAGTACTGCAGTAACTAATACTCTACTGCAGTAACTAATACTCTACTGCAGTGACAAATAGTTTACTGCAGTGACAAATAGTTTACTGCAGTGATTTACGCTTTACTACAGTTATGTACGTTTTACTGCAGTTACCTACGCTTTACTAAAGTGACCTACGCTTTACTAAAGTGACCTACTCTTTACTGCAGTGACCTACTCTTTACTGCAGTGACCTACGCTTTACTGCAGTTACCTATGCTTTACTGCAGTGACCTACTCTTTACTGCAGTGACCTACGCTTTACTGCAGTGACCTACTCTTTACTGCAGCGACCTACTCTTTACTGCAGCGACCTACTCTTTACTGCAGCGACCTACACTTTACTACAGTGACCTACTCTTTACTACAGTGACCTACTCTTTACTGCAGTGACCTACTCTTTACTACAGTGACCTACACTTTACTACAGTGACCTACTCTTTACTGCAGTGACCTACTCTTTACTGCAGTTACCTACTCTTTACTACAGTGACCTACACTTTACTACAGTGACCTACTCTTTACTGCAGTGACCTACACTTTACTGCAGTGACCTACTCTTTACTACAGTTATGTACGTTTTACAGCAGTTACCTACGCTTTACTACAGTGACCTACTCTTTACTGCAGTGACCTACTCTTTACTACAGTGACCTACACTTTACTACAGTGACCTACTCTTTACTACAGTTATGTACGTTTTACAGCAGTTACCTACGCTTTACTACAGTGACCTACTCTTTACTGCAGTGACCTACTCTTTACTGCAGTGACCTACACTTTACTGCAGTGACCTACTCTTTACTACAGTTATGTACGTTTTACAGCAGTTACCTACGCTTTACTACAGTGACCTACTCTTTACTGCAGTGACCTACGCTTTACTACAGTGACCTACTCTTTACTACAGTGACCTACTCTTTACTGCAGTGACCTACGCTTTACTACAGTGACCTACTCTTTACTGCAGTGACCTACTCTTTACTACAGTGACCTACTCTTTACTGCAGTGACCTACTCTTTACTACAGTTATGTACGCTTTACTGCAGTGACCTACTCTTTACTACAGTGACCTACTCTTTACTACAGTGACCTACCGACCCTTTCAGTGTTTATAAACTGAACACATGTATTTTAAAAGCTCGTATCCTTCTGTCCATTAGCTCCAGTGCATTTTCAATGGGAGAGTTAGCATTAGCCTCCAAACATCACAATCTATGAAAAACCAGGGCTGTTTGGCGACTAACGACCACTCGACCGCTCTGAGTAACACCAAAGACGCGCTACAAAACCAAAATGTATTGATGTAGCCATTAGCGCCAAAATTAGCATAACGGCTAACTATCACGTAATTAATTTAGCTTAAAATGAATGTTACAACCGCACCAAAATCCAGCAGGCCACAGCTTTGACTTTTGACAATTACATTTTTTTATATTCCATGAAGCTCCACACAGACATCCTGCAGACATCAGTGAACTTTATTTAATATAAACAACAACCTTTTATCAGAGTTGTCTACAAACGTTAAAATTCATGTTTGTATTTTGCTGTTCTTTTATTAAATTGAATGGGATAGAACGTCACTATCAGTACCAGGCTGTGTTCAGATATTCTAAACACGTCCGTCCTGGAAGGGTCTATACTTTAAACTCTCGTCCTGTTGAATATGTTAAATGTACAAGTCTGAGATATAAATGTGATTTATTTTATATATGGTAAGTTATTGCTCTGAACGTGCGTGTTGTGTTTTTGTTTGTAAAGAATGAGTTCCATATAAATATTGTATCTGGTGTAAAGTCGTTCAACTGTGTGAAATAAGCGATGAAAGAACTATTGTGGACTTGAATGTAAAATGTTCTGGAATGTTGTTATATCATGAATAAAACAACAAGTGGCATTAATACAAACTACTCTTACTGTTAAATCCCATTTTAGTATTGAGTATTTATCTTAGTCAATGGGAGATTAACGTTTTTTGAAAGAAATCTCCAAACTTCTGACCCACAAACGTTGAACTTTCTCATTATTAGTTTGAGATCGGCTCCACAAACTTGTAAAAAGGACTTTAAGACACAAGATTAATATGACAACAGCCATGTCTTTGGGGTTGAATAATGTCACCACTTTCTGAAGCTGTGAAAAAAAATAGTTACACAGCGAGTTCCACCTCAAAATCCTTTAAACTTTGGGATTTGACAATGTGTTGATGTCAGTGCAAACCTCTTGAGTATCTAGCAGTATCTCTATGCTAGTTTCAGTATCGATTGGTGTCTTGGAATATATTTTTGGACAACCGTAGGGCCTCCACCACAGCATTATAGTGCCATTTGTTGACTTTTTAAACGTGGTATCTGTCTTTGCAGAGAACTTCAACCATCCATTCAAAACCAATGACCCGAGCATCACGTTTAACACAATGTAGTGCCACCTGCCGACAGTAAAAACATACAAAGCTCGTCTCTTCACACCCAGGTGTTTAGAATGACATTCAAAATCACACCTGGAAGTGGGCGGGGTCACACCTGGAAGTGGGAGGGGCTTGTGCTTTTCTATATAACTCTTATGGGACCTCACAAACTGCATTTCTTAAAGACAAAGAGTTAAACCGAAGCCACGATGCTGACTTTTATCCAGCGGAGATCATGTTATTTTGTGTTTTTGACGTTTCTGATTTTGTGGACGAGCATTAGTTCAGATGCTGAGAGACTTTTCCATCAGAGGGATCACTCGGATCTGCAGAGTTTAAACCAGCACCAAGCCCAGCCAATCACAGACCCCCACACTGCAGAGGTGAGTGACAAGAACCAATCACAGACCCCCATACTGCAGAGGTGAGTGACAAGAACCAATCACAGACCCCCATACTGCAGAGGTGAGTGACAAGAAGCAGCTACGGCTCAGAGGTTGGCAGCCAATTTACAAACTCGACAACATTTTTTTCACCGGCAAAAAGGGATTCAAGAGTCAAGTACCAAGGCAAGTTTTTGCCGGCATTCAAATTAGCAAAAGCTAGCAAGCCTTTTTCCGAAGGCGATTTTTTAAAAGAATGCACGGTGGAGACTGCAGGTGTTTTGTGTCTGGAGAGTCAGGGCAAGTTTGAAAAAAATCTGTTTGTCACGTAGAACTGTGACAAAAGAGATTGTGCGATTGACGAAGACACAGCAAAATCTGTAATGTAATACTGTATATACATATATATCCTGGCCCGGCCCCTTTGTCAAATTTTAGAACCCATTGTGGTCCGTGGGTCAAAAAGTTTGCTCACCCCTGGTCTAGTCACTAATTGAAATGATCAGGTTCAACATCTGTGAATTTACCTTTTGGATATTTCATGGCAAAGTACAGTGTAATCTATTGGGAAAACTGGCTCTTGCGCCCCCATCTGGACGTATGGGATGATCTCATTCTACAATCTGGAAACCACCAATAAACTAGACAGTCAGGGAATAAGCAGAGTAGTGCCTTGGCTTATATGTAAAGGTAGAACAGTTATAAGAATAAAAAAAAAAAAAAAAACAGTAACGGCCCGAGTATTGTACCCTGTGGGACACCGCAGTCCATTTCTGTTGTTTCTGATGTAACTCCATCTAGGGCTTAAAAATAAAATTATTAAAACAAATGATTTTATTAGAAAAATTGCCACACACTGATATTATTTGGTGCTACTGTTTGATTTGGTAACTTAAACCATGAGAATCGACTGCTTTTGTGGTTTGGTTTGATTTCTTTACAAAAATAAATTAAATTGTCATCATATTTTGTTCCTTAGCTGTTCCTGTCCAAATATGGGTTCCTGAAGCCGGTGAACTGGGAGGAGTTCCTCCACGAAGAACCAGATGAACCAGACTTTTCATTTTTAGAGTTTAGCGAGTTAAACATCGAGGAGGGCTTCGCTACGCCGCGCTCACGAGACGCTAACCTCCAAAACGACCAAAAACTACACGACCCACAATTCATCACTGCGCTCAGAGACTTCCAGAGGCTGTCCGGACTTCCCGTGACCGGAGTTTTTGATGAAGCAACGAAAAAGGCGATGAACCAGCCCAGATGTGGAGTACCGGACATAGAAGCTGAGATCGCAACATATCCTGAAGAAGATACAGAAAATTACGAGACTGAAAATTCAGATAGGCCTATTCAGAATCTTGAAAAAGTTGAACATTTGGACAAGAATTTTGAAAACAGTGCAAGTAACTCCTCTGAAGTTACAAATTCTGAAATGGAAAGTTTTGGAGTCGAAAATTTGGGCAACGTTTTTGAGACCAGTTCAAGTTTTTCTTCAGGAGATGATTTGCAAAGACGCTCAAAATTTACCGACAACTTTGACCCTGTCGCAAACCAGACTCATTTTGATAATCACACTGGTAAAATTATGATTGAAACTTCAGATATTACAAATTTGAGAAACTCTTCCCCAATTTTTAACAACATAAATAACACTTTTGATAACTTTTTAAATGAAACAAATTCAAAAATGTCCAACCATTTTGACCCAATCACAAACTGTTCTTCCCTGGAAAACAGAACTGGCAGAATAGTGACTGAAACTACAAATATTGACAATTTTAACACAACTTTTGAGAATGAAACCACATATTATTTTGGTGGTAGCGATTTTTACGATTTTGAAAATGAAACTATATTGAATTTGACCAGTTTTGACCGTGTTGGGAATGTGACGGACGCTGAAATCAAGGAAAAAACTCCAAAGAATCACAGCAAAATGTCAGACTATGAACATTTAAACATAACTTTTGGACATATGGAAAATTTTAATGAAACAAACTTGAATTTTACCAGCAATTTCAACCCAATTTCAAACTTTTCGCAAGATAATAGGACTGACAAGACGGTCATGGAAACGGAAATTGTCAAACACGTTGAAATTTCGCTAATACAAAATTCTAAAATTGGAAATCTCAACAAAAGTTTTGATCCAACTCATAATTCTTCTGTAGATTTTTTGCTAAATTTTAACAACACACACCACAGCAATTTGAAATCCACCAGAAATTTTAACCTAAATTTGAATAATACAAAGTTCACGCAGTCTACAGAAAATTATACTACCAATGCGGATTTAAAATTTAATAACTTTTCAAATCAGATCTTGATTTTCAATGAGACAAACTCAAATTCTTCCAATAAATTTAACCCATTCATGACCGACACTCCTGCTAAAAACACACAACAAAACAAAACAGAATATCTACATCCAGAAATCAACTTTTTAAATGAAAATATTTTAAATTCTACCACCAAATTTGATCCAGTTTCTAATGACACAACGAGTGAAATGATTCGCCAAAATAGTCCAGATAAAAAAGTCTTTGAGCTTAAGCAAAATTTTGGTATTGGCAGTTTAAATTTGACAAAGTTTTCTAATGAAACAAATTCTGCCTCCAGTTTTGACCCAATTTCTTATGACAGTGTTGTAGAAAATGTGCTACAAAATAGTACAGATAGAAAAGCTAAAAATTTCAGTATGGACAGTTTAAATTTTAGAAATGATTCAAATTTTGCCAACAATCTTAACCCAAATTATACTGCAATAGAAAATACGCCTGACAAAAGCGCCCTCAAAACTAAAAATTCTACTTTTGACCATTTAAATGTTCCAAACTTTGTGAATGAAACAAACCAAAATTCTACAGCCAATTTTGACTCAAATAACAATGACACCCAGCAACAAAATACACACAACACGTCTATTGAAACTGGTCAAACTGGCAACGGAACAAAGAAAAAATCTGCTCTAAACTATTTAAATTTTTCAAACTTGTTCAATGAAACCAATTTTAATTCTACCACAGGCAAAATGACTGAAATTATGCACCAAAATAGTTCAAATAAAGCTCAGAAAAATCCTATAGTTGAAATGAAAAGTGGAAATGGAACAAACCTCCACGATTCTTCAACATTTTTTGACCCAGTTGCCAATGACACAAAACCAGTCGCCATTCGCCAAAATAGAACCAACACAATCGCCCTCGAAACTATA
Organism: Periophthalmus magnuspinnatus; assembly: GCF_009829125.3. NCBI lineage: Eukaryota > Metazoa > Chordata > Actinopteri > Gobiiformes > Gobiidae > Periophthalmus > Periophthalmus magnuspinnatus. The sequence continues at coordinate 2,661,127 of NC_047144.1, read as the reverse complement.
AATTCTACTTTTGGCAATTTAAATTTTCAAGACTCTTTAAATGAAACAAATCAAAATTCTACCTCTAATTTTGACCGATTTGCCGACAACTCTACGAAAGAACGCCTTCGTCTAAACGGTGCAGAGAAAGAAGACGCTATTAAAATGTACTTTTTCAGCGAAACCGATTTTAATTCCACTACAAATTCGGACAAAATTGACAATGACGCCACTACAGAAATTATGCAACAAAATATTACAGATTTTACCACAAGTTTTGGCTCGGTTTTCGATGACGCTAATGCAGAAAACATGCTCCAAAAAAATACTGAAATAGCGATTAAAACTACAAATTCTACTATGGACAGTTTGAGTTTTGGAAACGTTTCAAATTTTGGCAACAATTTTGACCCCGTTGACCATGACACTTCTATAGAAAATCTGCAGCAAAGTAGTGATAAAATGTCAAAGAAAAATGTGACTGTAAACGATTTAGATTTTGAAAACTTTCTAAATAAAACAAACCAAAATTCTACCATCGATTTTGACCCAAGTCCCAACAACACGACGGACAAAAACATGGACCAAACCAGTTCTGAAGTGACAGAAACTGGTCGAAACCCTGCAGTTCGTCGGAGGAAGCGCCATCTTGCGACTGCGGTGTCCAAACGGCGTCGCAGCGGGAGAGACGTGGGCGTGGGTTACATGGCGTTTTCGAAGACAGTCCTAAGATGGCGGCTGATCGGCGAGGGCTACAGCAGTCAGCTCTCGGTGGAGGAGCAGAGGTACGTGTTCAGACTCGCCTTCAGGATGTGGAGCGAAGTCTGCCCCCTGGAGTTCATCGAGGACACTGCATCGCCGCTGGAGGAGGTCGACATCCGGCTCGGGTTCGGGACGGGTGAGGGCAACGACGCTTTAATTAGACTTAATGAAGCATGAACAAAGACTTGATTCATAATGAGCAAATAGTTTATTAATGCCCTAATTTATTGTTAATTAATCCTTAAATGCTCGTCACCTGCTTGTCTCCATGGAGATGTTATTGCATTGGCATTAAAGCTACCATTCGTACTTAGTTTGGCCAGGTGAGGGGAGAAGGGAGGGGCCAGGTGAGGGGGAGGAAGGAGTGGGCAGGTGAGAGATGGAGGGAGAGGCCAGGTGAGGGGGAGGAGGAAGGGGCCAGGTGACGGGAGGAGGGAGGGGGCCAGGTGAGAGGGGAGGAAGGAGGGGCCACGTAAGAGGATGAGGGAGGGACCAGGTGAGGAGGAGGAGGGAGGGGCCAGGTGAGAGGACGAGGGAGGGGCCAGGTGAGGGGGAGGAGGAAGGGGCCAGGTGACGGGAGGAGGGAGGGGGCCAGGTGAGAGGGGAGGAAGGAGGGGCCACGTAAGAGGATGAGGGAGGGACCAGGTGAGGAGGAGGAGGGAGGGGCCAGGTGAGAGGACGAGGGGAGGGGCAAGGTGAGAGGACGAGGGAGGGGCCAGGTGAGAGGACGAGGGAGGGACCAGGTGAGAGGACGAGGGAGGGACCAGGTGAGAGGACGAGGGAGGGACCAGGTGAGAGGACGAGGGGAGGGGCCAGGTGAGGGGGAGGAGGGAGGGGCCAGGTGAGAGGACGAGGGAGGGGCCAGGTGAGAGGACGAGGGAGGGGCCAGGTGAGACGACGAGGGAGGGACCAGGTGTGGGGGAGGAGGGAGGGTCCAGGTGAGAGGACTAGGGGAGGAGCCAGGTGAGAGGACGAGGGAGGGGCCAAGTGAGAGGACGAGGGAGGGGCCAGGTGGGAGGACGAGGGAGGGACCAGGTGAGAGGAGGAGGGAGGGACCAGGTGAGAGGACGAGGGAGGGACCAGGTGAGAGGACGAGGGAGGGGCCAGGTGAGAGGACGAGGGAGGGGCCAGGTGAGACGACGAGGGAGGGACCAGGTGTGGGGGAGGAGGGAGGGTCCAGGTGAGAGGACTAGGGGAGGAGCCAGGTGAGAGGACGAAGGAGGGGCCAAGTGAGAGGACGAGGGAGGGGCCAGGTGGGAGGACGAGGGAGGGACCAGGTGAGAGGAGGAGGGAGGGACCAGGTGAGAGGACGAGGGAGGGACCAGGTGAGAGGACGAGGGGAGGGGCCAGGTGAGGGATAGGAGGAAGGAGCCAGGTGACGAGAGGAGGGAGGGGCCAGATGAGGGGTGGAGCCAGGCGAAGCACTCCAATATGGTTAAAAGAATTGCAGAATTGGTCTGATTTAACAAAACATCCCTTTGGAGACAACCAGATGTCAGACTGTTCACAAGAAAAGTTACACGGTGCATATTTAAGTGTCTGTAATATTGTTTAAGAGTGTTTCTATGCAGTTATATTTACAGTGTGCTATTGTTACCGTACAGGACGACACTTGGGCTGTAAGCAGCGTTTCGACGGCTCGGGCAGAGAGTTCGCTCACGCCTGGTTTTTAGGAGACATCCATTTTGACGACGACGAACATTTCACTGGACCCAACGCGGGAAAAGGCATCAGTCTGCTCAAGGTGACAGCACTTGGACAAGGTTCAGGCCAAAGTTTAGCTGTTTCTGTAGTGAATAAAACCACATCTGTCTGACCTGCAGGTGGCGGTGCACGAGATCGGCCATGTTCTCGGGCTCCCTCACATCCACAGACCCGGCTCCATCATGCAGCCCAGTTACCTGCCTCACGAGTCCAGCTTCGAGGTCGACTGGATGGACCGTAAAGCCATCCAGGACCTGTACGGTAAGAAGAACGGGTTTAGAATACAGCCTCCAGTTAAGTGCCTGTTTGTGGAAAAAAAGTTGTGAGGAAAAGTACGAAAATGAACAGAAGTAGCAGTAAGTTCTAAAAAAATATCAACACGGAAAACTCCAAAATGCGTCATACAATTTATGCACAAGGAAGACATTTTTCTGACAGTTTACACCTTCATTTAACACAACTAAGCCATCCATCCATTTTCTTCCACTTATCCGGGGCCGGGTCGCGGGGGCAGCAGTCTAAGCAGGGACTCCCAAACTTCCCTCACCCCAGACACGTCCTCCAGCTCCTCCAGTGGGATACCAAGACGTTCCCAGGCCAGAGAGACATAGTCCCTCCAGCAACTCAGCCATTGTCTATATTTGTATAAGTCTACTCATAATTATTGTGTAATTTAGACACGTTATGGCCCTTGTTGTTAATATTCTGGTTGCTAGGTAACCGTTGAAATTACCTCTATGTATGTCCCAACTGTTGCTCCATGTCCAACCAGGAAGTAAAATTATGAACTTGATCAAAATATCTATAGAAAAAACTGGAAAAACTAGAAAAGATGTTTTGTTAAATTATCAATATAATGACGTTAATTATGTTTTAGTCTAACCTGTTATGTTTTGTCTTTCATTTCATTTAAAAAAACATTATACATATTTTAAACTTTAAAAATAGGACTCAACTGCTGATAAACTGGACAGTACCTGGAGGAGTAAAGGTGAGAGTGAGGGGGGGGGGGGAGGGGCGGGGTCTGGAGGTATAAGGAACAGTGTGACTGGTCTAACAGGTCTCCACGCTTCAAACTCCGCCCCTGCAGCCAGGTGTCTGTGATCAGAAACACCTGGATGTAACCGGGGCAGCCCTGTGTGATGTCACGTAGTACTTGAAACTGCAGAGGCCATTGGAGGAAGCGCGCACTCAGATATAGGACCAGAAAAGCTGAAAATGTACCTAGTTTCGCGCCCTCCATACACGCAGTTTAGCAGTTGTCGTGGAATTTCTAATAGTAAAAACCTTAAAAATATAAACACAGTGTTGAGTTTCACTTTAAAATAATGCCCCCCCCCCGCGCCGTCGTCCCGCAGGTGGCTGTAGGGGGCGCTTCAACACGGTGTTTGACTGGATCCGCCGAGAGAGGACGTCCTTCGGGGAGGTGGTCATCAGGTTCAACACGTACTTCATGAGGCAGGGCTGGTACTGGCTCTACGAGAACCGCAACAACAGAACGAGGTACGGGGACCCGGTGTCTCTGCAGAGCGGCTGGAGGGGGCTGCCTCTGGGCGGGGTCGACGCCTTCGTGCACGTGTGGAGCCGCACCAGCGACCACGTGTACTTCTTTAAAGGTACGGTATGAACGTGTCTACTACTTTACTACTACCATTTCTTTGCTGTAGTATTTGTACTTTTACTCACTTCTTCCAGGTTCTCAGTTCTGGAGGTACGACTCAGACCAGGACCAGGTCTTCAGGAGAGACCCAGAGGGAGTGACGTACCCCAGGCTCATCTCAGAGGGGTTCCCCGGGGTCCCGTCCCCCATCGACACGGCCGTGTTCGACCGCAGGGACGGGAACATTTACTTCTTCAAGGGGGCGCTGGTGAGCAACAGGACTGCTCCTCCATGTTTTCTCAGACTGTAACTGTTGGTTCAGTTCAGTTTGTGGATTATTAACTAACTACTGTCACTCTCTCTTTCTTCCCCTCTTCCTTTCATCTCTCTTTCTCTCCCTTTCTCCCTCTCACTCTCTCATGTTCGTGTTCTTTTCTCTCCTCTTCTCCATCTCCCTCCTTCTTCATCATCTCTTATCCCTTCTCCATTTTTCTCTCTGTCATCCCTCTCCTCTTTCTGTTCTCTACCCCTTCCTCTTTCTCTCTCCCCTTCCCTTTCTCCGTCATCCCCGTCTCTCTCTCCCTTCCTCTCCTCTCTTTCTATCTCCATTTCTCTATATCTCTTCTCTTTCTTCTCACCCCTTTCCCCTCTCCCTCTTTCTCTCCCTGTGTCTTCTATCCCTCTGCCCCCTCCTCTCTTTCTTTGTCCTCCCTCCCCTTTCACCTCTCCCTCACATCATCCCTCTCTCATCCCCCCTCTGTCTCTCCCTCCCCCTCCTCTCTCCTCTCTTGTCCCTGTGTCTTCTATCTCTTCCCCCTCCTCTCTTTCTTTCTCCTCCCTCTCTCTTTCATCATCTCTCATTCCCCCTTCATTTCGGTCTTTCACCCACTCTCCTCTCTCTATTCTCTACCCCTCCTCCCTCTATCTCCTTCGTTTTCACATCGCTCTCTCCCTCTCTGTCATCCCCATCTGTCTCTCCCTCCCCCTCCTGTTTTTATCCCCCTTTCTCTCTCTCTCTCTCTCCCTGTGTCTTCTATCCCTCTCTCCCTCCTCTCTTCTCTCTCCTCCATCCCTCTTTCCCCTTCCCTTTCACATCTCCCTCTCCGTCATCCCTCTTATCTGTCTCTCCCTCCCCCCTCTCTCTGCTCCCTTTCTCTCTCTTCGCTCTGTTCTCACCCCCTTTCCCCTCTCTCTCTCTCCCTCTCTCTCCCTGTGTCTTCTATCTCTCTCTCCTCTCTCCTCTCTTTCTCCTCCCTCCCTCCGTCTCTCAGGTGTATCCGTTCAGTGTGGACTCCCGTCGCGTTGCCCGTGGTTACCCCAGACCCCTGCGCTCCGTGTTTCCTCCTCTCGACCCTCGGGACCACCCCGAGTCTCACCTGGACGCGGCGTACTTCTCCTACTCCCATAATGCACTGTTCCTGTTCAAAGACACCTCCTTCTGGCAGGTGGCGAGCGTCAGGGAGCGGAGGAGACGCCCGCACCTCCCGAAGAACTCGCTCCTGCCCCAGAGACAGATCCACGAGCAGTGGTTTGACATCTGCAACGTGCACCCCACCTCCCTCAAACTCAACCCCTGAAGGAGGTGACGGGGGAGGGGGTCACAAGGAGGAGATTAGAGGGAAGGAGGCCACGGGAGAGGAGGTCATGGGGGAGGAGGTCACAGGGGAGAGGTCATAGTGAAGGAGGTCATAGTGAAGGAGGTCATAATGAAGGAGGTCATAATGAAGGAGGTCATATTAGTGAAGGAGGTCATATTAGTGCAGGAGGTCACGGGGAAGGAGGTCCTAGTGAAGGAGGTCACGGGAAAGGAGGTCATAGTGAAGGAGGTCATAATGAAGGAGGTCACGGTGAAGGAGGTCATATTAATGAAGGAGGTCACGGTGAAGGAGGTCATATTAGTAAAGGAGGTCACAGGGAAGGAGGTCACAGTGAAGGAGGTCATAGTAGTGAAGGAGGTCATGGGGAAGGAGGTCATAATGAAGGAGGTCATAATGAAGGAGGTCATATTAGTGAAGGAGGTCACGGGGAAGGAGGTCCTAGTGAAGGAGGTCACGGGAAAGGAGGTCATAGTGAAGGAGGTCATAATGAAGGAGGTCACGGTGAAGGAGGTCATATTAATGAAGGAGGTCACAGGGAAGGAGGTCACAGTGAAGGAGGTCATAGTAGTGAAGGAGGTCATGGGGAAGGAGGTTGCGGTGAAGGAAGTCATGGAGGAAAAGGTCACGGGGAGGAGGTCATAGGGAAGGAGGTCATATTGAAGGTGGTCACAGTGAAGGAGGTCATAGTGAAGGAGGTCATATTAGTGAAGGAGGTCACAGTAGAGGAGGTCACAGTGGAGGAGGTCACGGTGGAGGAGGTCACAGTGAAGGAGGTCATATTAGTGAAGGAGGTCACAGTAGAGGAGGTCACAGTGGAGGAGGTCACGGTGGAGGAGGTCACAGTGAAGGAGGTCATAGTGAAGGAGGTCATGGGGAAGGAGGTCATAGTGAAGGAGGTCATATTAGTGAAGGAGGTCATGGGGAAGGAGGTCATAGTGAAGGAGGTCACGATGAAGGAGGTTGGGGTGAAGGAGGTCATGGGGAAAAGGTCACGGGGAGGAGGTCATGGAGAAGGAGGTCATATTGAAGGTCATGCTAAAGGAGGTCACAGTGAAGGAGGTCACAGTGGAGGAGGTCACGGTGAAGTGTTGTCACACCTGAACCTCCTGAACCTCAGCGCCTCCTCAGGTGGAACCAGAGCATGTGTTTTCAGTGTCCACAGTGTGAACTATTTTATTTATGTTTAAGTTGGACAAAAACAGACATTAAAGTTCTGTTGGCTGAACCCAAAGACACAAGAACTGATGTGACGTTCATGAACGAGTCGGCTCTTCTGAACGATTGTTTCTCTATGTGACAGAAGCCGACGTGAGAAGTCATTTTATCTACGAACCAGTCGCAGAAATAAATAGTGAAAGGGCCGGTCTTTTGAACGGCTCTTTGACATGAACGGATCCAAAAGATTCGGATCCCACAAAGGAGCCGAACGTCCCATCACTAGACACAAGCCAATGGAGAAAGGACACGACCAGACACGAGGACAATCAAAAACCTTTATTTTCTGTTTTGACAAAAAAAATCTTGTGGATGAACAAAACATTTTACTAAAAAATAAATAAATTGTAAACCAAATATTTTGCTTTTATGTATTTTATAAAAGAAATCACTGGTCTGAATCATGTGACGAGATGATGCAGACCTCCTCCGTGTTTTTAAAGTCCATTGACTCAAATCCATTCTGGTCTCTGGTCTCATCTCCGGTCTCTTGTGCTGCCTCTGGTCTCGTTTCTGGTCTGGGGTCTGGTCTTCTAGTTTTCAAACAACTGTTGGTTTCATGAAAATGTGAAACTCCAAGTTGCTTTTCACGTTCAGATTTCTTGCTCAAAGACACAACAATAGTCCACAGTATCAGGGATCAAACCGACAGCCTCATGTTTGTGGATAAAGGGCTCGTGTGTCTCGTTATGTAACACAGGCCCAGTACAGCTGCATCAAACAGAAACATAACACCTCAGACACGACTGTGATTATTATGAAACACATCACAGATCTGACTGCACTGTCCAGTCTGGATTTAGACTTGGGTTTAGGTTTTAGTTTCACAAAATTCTCCTTCACTGATTTTTGTTCAAAAGTCTGTGTTGTCGCAGGCTCCTCTGGCACTTTCTGGACTGTAACTTCAGTTTTCTTTATAAAAAGTTGACCTGGTTTAGGTTTTGGTTTCACTTTTGCCTTTAACGTTCCAAAAATTCCACCATTCTTTGGCTGAATTTTAGTTTTTTGTCCCAATTTGAAGCGTTTTGTAGAGAAAAAATCCCGTATTGATGCTTTGTTCTTCTGTCGTGATCTGATTTTGAAAAGTTGCCTCCAGGTGAGTTTGGTCCGTCTTAGTCCTGGTTTAGTTCTGGATTTGAGCGGTTTCTCTTGGATCCTGGCTGGTCTGAGGACTGGACCAGGTCTTGGGTCCTGGTCCATGGTTCTAGGTTTCAGATTTGCGCTCTAAAAAGAAAAAAGAAAGTATAGTTACAAGAACATTTTGAGGAACTCTAGCCGTGTCCCAATTCACCGAAGTGCCCTTAAATGCGCCATTCGAACGGTGCATTTAAGGGCAGTAACGCAATTTCCGCTGTCCCATTTCTGCTGCACCGTTCCTACGCAAAAAGGAGACGGAAATGGACTACACTACGCAATACACGTTCAAATGTAAGTACTGTTTTACGTCACCTACAACAGTGCGACAAGAAACCTTTAAAATGTGAGTAAAGATCTGAATGATGCGACTCGACCTTAGTGAAGTCCTGGTCATTTGTGTTTAATCTCTGTGTAACTGACCAAACGTTGAGCGAAATTATCCCTGACACTTGTACATTAGAGTAGCTGTCGTAATGTTTAATATTCGTCCTTATTTAAGAATATTCTTTTGTCTTTAGGGAGCGACGAGCAGACGCCTGAGAGTGGGCACTTATTCACCAGGGCCAAATTCTCCACAAGCGCACACAGAGCTGGTGAAGTACACTCCATGTTCCATTTTGACACGAAGGCGGCTACACACGGAGGAGTACACTTCGTCAGGCGGATACTTTACGGTACTTTAAACAGTGCATTTGTTGAATTGGGACGTGGTCTGTGCTCTTGCAGTTATAAAAAAAAAGCTGTTAAAATCCCAAATAAACCTGCAGATCGAGAAACATCCAAGTTTTTCTCAGTTTATGGACAGACCTTCACTGGAGCTGCACTGATTGCTGATTGTTCTGCAGGTGCTGGGGTTTAGGCAGTGACCAATCAGATCAGAGAGAGGTGTTTTAGGTTTAAACCAACTTTAAAACTGGCAACACAAATCTGAAAAAAAAAATAAAAATGCTACAGAATATTTACCATAGTTTTACGTCAGTTAAATTGCAGTTTGTGGGGAAAAAAAGTCGAGATAAAAAGTAGAAAAATACAGGAAGTAGCTCAGAATCCCTCTACCTCTGTCACCAGCACTGAAAACTCATCTAAAAAGCAGAATTTAAGAAAAAGGAAAGCATTTTTCTTTCAGTTTAATCCTTCATTTAACTAAATAAAGGTGTTTATTTTATCTTTAATTGTCTGATCATAACTGTTGTGTAATTTTGACATGTTTTTGTCCTTGGTTACAGTTACATTTGCCAGCCAAGAAATAAAATTATACACTTTTTTGTATTCATATTGGTCACAAATTATATTAAAATATCCAGCAGATATTCCAGTTAAATTAGGCTACACTGTTTTTATTCTGCGCTGCTAAAACTGTAGTTTAGACGTCTACAAATATATCGTATCAGTTCAGATTTCAGTCTTCTCTCAAATGTTAATCCTTCCTGGAGTCTCTAATGCGTTTTATATCAGACAACAGGCCCGTGATGGTTTCAGGTACGACACTTACTGCCCCCTGGTGGTGGTTGTCCTTCTCTGCACAGGCTGAAGTCTGGACTCTGGTCTTGGTCCTGTTTCTTTTTCTTAGAATCTGGATCAGTTTCATTCTGATCTTAAGTCACGAAAAATACTCATGAATCCCAGTTTTGTTTTACATAAAGTTCATGACATGTTGTCGTCTTTGAGCCTGTGGTTTGGTCAGAGTGAATCCAGAGCTGACCCCAGGCCTGAGGAGAACAGACAGGACCGGGCACATTAAACTGGACATGTGTAACTGAGTTAAAAATGCACTTTTTATTATTTTCTGTTTGTGTATTATGTTTCTTTTGATTTTATATGTAAATTTTTATCATGTTGACGTTTTATGTTGAAAAAACGGAAGTGCGCATTACTCCTTGTGTTTTATTTTGGCAGGTTCACTTCCTGTCAGTCGCCTGTTGGAGCAGAGGTAAGTTCTGTTTCAGTCGAAAATAATATATTTTATGAAAAGAATTTACCGTTAGCAACAATACAAGAACACATGTTAATTAGACTATATTTTCACATGTAATTAATGTATTTTGTAATGCTAATTCTAAATGTTTTCACTTTAATTCGGATAGTATAATTTTGCCGTTAGCTTGTGTTGATACGTGATACTTTTACCGCGAAAATGAGGCGCATGTCCCGGTGTTTTCTCTTTGTTACAGGAGCCAGAGTGAGGACATTAACAAGTGTGTATTATATGTCAAAGGTAGGGTTGATTTTAGTAAATATACGTAATATAGTAACTGGTGCATTTGTTTCTAACGATATTTATCCCACTACCACCCATTTAAATTCAAAATAATTCTGTTCAAGTGAGTCTCATGTTGGAGACTGCAGAGACTGGAGAATGTGAGGACATATTAACATGTGTCTATTGTCTGTCACAGAGAGAATAAAGCAGAGCAGCTCCATGTTGTGTTATTTGTGTACGGGCTGGTGAAAGGTTACACATGTGCCAATGGGACGGGTCAGGGGTGAAAGATTTTGTTACTTACGTTAATGTACAGATACTGCTATTAAAAGTAAGTAAAGTACACGTAACTTAAAGTGCGTACAATACTTTACTTCTTATACTTGGTCACATTCCACCTCTGCTGGTGCTGATCCAGGCCACAGGACAATAACCTGCTGCAGGGTCAGGGCCCAGTGACTCTGGATCTGCTCTGAGCAAAACTAAATCTACTCCTACAGAGATCAAAATAAACTCATTGTAAAGTTCATATTTTAGTCTTTCCTTTTAAATATCAATAGACAAATATATTACGCTCAAGGTGATTTTTTTTCTCAATTGTAGCTACTTCATAACTTTAACAAAATAAACCTTGTTAACGTAATAACAGAGACAGAGGAAACAGTATCATAAAGCGAAGGTAAATGACACGTGTCCACCAGGGGGCGCAGGCCCATGGAATGTAAACAGTCACAGTAGATGTGACTCTTGAGGCTTATTTGAGTTTGACCGAGATCGATTGACGCCTGGAGATGAGGTTTGTTCGTAATATTGATGTGAACCGAGTTACACGACCTCTGATTATTTGTTTTAATGCAGAATCTAAGCCAGGGGGCGCTGGTTTTGTCCAAGAGTCACATGAGACGCTCTTTATCCTGTGTGTAAGGAGTCGTTCAGTCGGCCTGTCAGGTGCAGACTCCAGCGTTAGTTTCATATTGTTGTTTTTTCTTATTTAAATGAATACGATTGTGGGTAAATAGATTATTCCTCTTCCAGATTCCACAAATATTCTCCACAAAAGGACTTCCTGGAGCACAGTGACCCTTCAGCCAGACGTGAAGTTGGCAGATCCGACTAAATGTCACCAAAACTGGTAGATGAAATTGGATCAGACGTCACACATTGTTTTCTCGACTTTAGCGCCGCGTCGATAAAACATTTGAAGTCAACTGGACATAGCACTGTCTATAAGTTTACTGTATATTAATAAACTCTGATATAAATGCAGTAAATAAAACTACACAATTTTACATTTGCTGAAGGTGTTTGGACTTTAAAGCTGCCATTATTTAGATTATAAAGATTTATAAGCACAACAGCGGAAAAGAATACGACAAAAGTATCGAAAATCAAACACTCACAAAACTAATATTGCAGCTAGATAATAATTTTTGGCAGTTATAGATTAAAAAAGTCAATTAGACGACAGAGGAGTTTATTTATTATGACAATACATTTAAAAACATGCATTTTTACTGTAAGCAGGGTCGCCTCTCCACAGATCTGACCTGTATCTTGGCCTGGTATCTTGGTAGCTTTACTATGTCCATCGAACACGTTCATTTTGATTCCAATGACGTGTCTCATTAATAACATTGATTCTATGATCGATTAGTCGTGTCTGTGTGAAGATATTAACCTCTCCAAGACTCAGTCTGACACTGGGAAACTGTTTGAGATTTTAATTGGTTTAATTTAGCAATAAATAAAAAAAAAAAAAAAAACTTTGATCAACACAAGGATGAATGATTTGATCTGTGGGAAAACATGCAGTAAATAGAAGTTTCCAGCAGAGGGAGACAGTGGAGCACAAAAACATCTCAAAATGTGTCTCTGGATTAAACCTGTCAGGAGCAGAGAACCAGGTCTGAGCCTGGAACCTGGTCTGGAGTAACTCACTGGATCTTTCTCCAGACCTGAGTCAGAATTAATGCCATACTGTGGAAGATTACAGCCAAAGAAACAATAGTCAGTCAGATCCATGGACACAAGCAGAAGGAGGCAGCTCCAGATGAGAGTCAGGTTTGTGGAGAAGCAAACACATGTTTTCCTTCTTTGCTTTTTTGGCATATTTTTTATTTATTTTTTACATTGACCTATTGTTTTGTTCGAATTGACTTGAATTGAAAGGAGTTTCTCTATTGTCCATCTCCAACGGGGTCTTTACGTTCGTACGGCTCTATGTTCCCACGGCTCTGTATTCTCACAGCTCTGTGTTCCCACGGCTCTATGTTCCCACTCGAGCTGTGTTAGCCGTGGGAATATAGAGCCGTTCTAGTATAAAGCTGTGGGAAATAGAGCCGTGGGAGCAGAGAGCTGTGGGGACATACACTCACAGAAGAACAGTTAACAGTTAGCTAAACAACACAGTGTAGGCTACGCTAACATTTATCTCAGATACAGACTTTGGGATCAGACTCAGTTGGTCTGATTTCCTTTCTCTCCTTGAATAAGACTTTTCTGAGTTTGTGTATTCACGAAACAAATAATCGTGGGGCAAGTGGAAATGTTCTTAATCTCTCCACACAGTTAGCTAACCAGCTAGCTAAGCAGCAGTTTTTTGTAACAGACATTTTTTGACGTTCCAAGCTCTATGACGAGATAAAGGACATGTCAACTTGAGTCAGTGGCCTCATAACAATTCATTTACTCAACAAACTGAGTCATAAATATCTCATTTAATCATAAAAATCAGCACCGGTTGTCACGATCCACACTTTCCTCTCCATGTTTTACCTTACATCCTGCTCCTTCCCTCCCTCACCTGCCGGAGCTGGGCTGAGCCCCTGGCTCCACCCGTGCGCACCTGCAGCTCATCAGCACAATCTAGACCACCTGCCGGGTATAAGAGGAGCCAGGACCAGACACACGGGGCCATATCGTTCACATGTCTAATCCTGCTCCCAGGACCGTCTTGCACCAGACACTCGGTGCCAGATCGTCCGCATGTCAACATCCCATTTCCTTGTTCCTCCCGGCTCCTGCGCTCCTGGCTCCACTGATTCTTTGGACCATTATTTGGTCCAAAGAACCAGCATTACGAAAGAATGATCTGGCCAACCATGGACCAAGCAGACTCGGGACTGGATTCCTCGTTCCGCCAGGTGCTCTGTCACCACGAAATATCATCGGACAACACGAGCTGCCTACCCTGCTTACCTCTCTGTCTCCTGCTCACGGGTCTGTTCCCTACTTGCTGTCCTGTCCCGACCGGTCCACTCCCAACCAGTCCTCTCCTCGTCAGTGTTATGTTCAAGACTCAGGAGGCTTGACGAGTGATCATTTTGAGAACAGGTTTTATTCTTGTGGTCCCCCGAGCATGTCACACAACTCCCGCTCACTATACACACGTGTCTTCCTGTCTACGGGTGCCTGTCTGTTCTAACTTCAATACATCACATCCCCCTTTTTAACTATTTTAAACTGTACATTTTAACTGTCACAGTAATGCCACATTTCAAAATTACATTTGAATCAAAGTGCAAACATCTCTTATATTTCTTTTAGATAACATGTTGGATAACTTACAACTGCTGTTTGCAATAACTATTTAACTGAACTTGTCTTTACCAAAACACAATTTTACAGTTCATTACTCTCTGTATCTAGCAGGTGGTTTTACTTCTCTACCAGATCTGGTTTTGTATGTTATTGCATCAGAGGTAGTATGAACAGTCTGTGTATCATGCGAATCAGTAACATGATCAGGTGGCCCTGTTTGAAAAGTCTCTGAATCACTTGTTTGCATTTGAGTGTACTGTCCATCTGCTCTGAAGGTTTCCTCCTCTGTTTTGCGTAGGTGTTTCCTGTTCCTCCTGTACACTCTACCATCAGGTGTATGAACCAAATATGAACGTGGCTGCTCGTGTTTATGCAGAACCACAGCTGGCTGCCATGACTCTCCTCGTTGCATCCGAACATTCTCCCCATCTTGCAAATCAGGCAGTGACCTTGTTTGTCTGTCAAAGTACAGCTTTTGCTTTAGTTGCCTTTCTTTCAAATGCTGATGAACCTTGTCCAATCCATCTGGAGTAAGCAGTGATGTAGATGTTGGCAGTTTTCCTTTTAGCCGGCGTCCCATAAGTAATTGTGCAGGGGATAGTCCTACATTCTCCAAAGGTGTATTCCGGTACTCCAAAAGTGAAATGTAGGGGTCACCTTTGCAGCACTCGGTTTTCTTCAGTAGACTTTTTATAGTCTGTACAGTTCTTTCAGCCTGTCCATTGGACTGAGCATGTGTGGGACTGGACGTGACGTGTCTGAACTCCCAGCTTTCTGCAAATACTTTGAATTCATCACTGGCATACTGAGGACCATTATCTGATATTAGTACATCAGGTATACCATGCCTGGCAAACATTGACTTGATAGCCAGTATGACACTGTGGCTAGTAGTGTCCTTCAGTTTCATGAGCTCTGGAAACTTTGAGAAGTAGTCCACACACAGAAGAAACTCAGATCCATTGTAGTGAAAGAGATCAGTGCCTACTTTCGCCCATGGCCTGTTGGGTAGTGGATGTGAAAGAAGAGGTTCTCTTGGATTACTCTTTCTGTGTTGGTTGCACACTGCACACTGTAACACCGTTTGCTCAATGTGCGCTGACATGTTCGGCCAATACAAAATGTCTCTGGCTCTCTCTTTACACTTGACCACTCCTAAGTGTGACTCATGTATTTTCTCCAGCATTTCTTGTCTTAGGTGCACAGGGACAATAATCTTAGCAGCTTTAAACATCAGTCCCGAGGTGTATGTGATTTCATCTCTAAATGTCCAGTATGGCAAAATGTCTTTTGGTACAGTACGCCTTTCATTTGGCCAACCTTTCAGTGTCATGTCCTTTAATAACTGCATTTCTCTGTCTTCCACAGTAGCTTTTTGAAACTTGAGTAGTTTTTCCTTGGACATTGGTAACTGCTGTGTGACCAAATTTACATCTAACTCTTTTCCCAGTAGATCTTCTTTTTGTTCTCTGAGAAAAGCTCTACTCAGTGTGTCTGCTATGTAAAGTTCTTTACCAGGTTTGTACATTACCTTTAAGCTGTACCTCTGAAGCCTCAGAAGCATTCTGTGTAGCCTCATAGGAGCCTGGTGAAGCGACTTTTTGAAAATGCTCTCCAGCGGCTTGTGGTCACTTTCCACTTGAATATCTTTCCCATAAACAAACTGATGGAACTTTTCACAGCCATAAACAATAGCAAGTAGCTCCTTTTCAATCTGAGCATACCTTCGCTGACAGTCAGTGAGCGCTCTTGATCCGTATGCCACAGGTTGTCCATCCTGAAGTAAGACTGCTCCTATTCCTTCAGAACTCGCATCTACCGAAAGAGTGACAGGTTTATTGACGTCGTAGTATTTGAGTGTCGGAGCGTTGGTGACAAGCTGTTTTAGTTGTTCAAAACTTTCTCGTTGTTGTTTCTCCCAGTGCCACTCCACATTTCCTTCAAGCAGCTTTCTCAGGGGTGCACTGATATCTGCCAAGTTTGGTATGAACTTGGCAAGATACTGAATCATACCCAAGAATCTTAACAGCTCTTGTTTGTCCTGTGGAGGAGGTAGCTGTGTCACCGCTCTCACCTTTTCTTCATCTGGTTTTAAACCATGGTCGGTGAGTGTATGTCCAATGTACTTGATCTCATTTGTCCTAATGAAACACTTGTTTTTGTTGAGTTTCAGATTATATTCTCTTGCTCTGTCCAACAGTTTTTTCAGTCTTTGATCATGCTCTTGTTTTAGAGTCTCCCCACACCAGTAAGTCATCGATAATGTTGACAACACCATCCAAATCTTCAATCATTTGTGCAATGGCTCTCTGAAACACTTCCGGCGCCGATGAGATACCAAATGGCAGACGCAGAAATCGGTATCGTCCAATGGGGGAGTTGAAAGTACATAACTTTGAACTTTCCTCATCAAGTTCAATCTGCCAAAATCCTTGATTTGCGTCCAGCACTGAGAAATACTTGGCATTTGGCATGCGAGATACAACTTCTTCTACGGTGAGTAATGGGTAGTGCTCACGTTTAATAGCTTGATTTAAATCTTTGGGGTCCATGCAGATATGTATTTTCTTTGGCGTGACTACAGTGACCATACTATTGACCCACTCCGTTGGCTCTGTCTGCCTTGCTATCACTCCCATTCTCTCCATGCGCTGTAGTTCCTGAACTACTCTCTCCCTCAGTGCAACTGGTATTTTTCTGGGGGCGTGCACCACAGGTGTGACTGCCTGGTCTAGCTGTATGTGGTGCTGACCAGGTAAACACCCCAGTCCATCAAACAGATCATTATAGTCTTTCAGAATGTTGTGCTCTTTTGTGACTTCATACATTCTTTTCACTAAGCCTAGCTTTAAGCAGGTAGACCCTCCCAGAATAGTTGAAACATCTTCTTTTGTGATTTCAAACTCAATCTTGTGTTTTTTTCCTTTAAACTCACATATCAGCGATTTCTTGCCCAATGCTGCCACCTTGTGACCAAAGAAGGGAACGAGTTTTGTCTTGCTTCTTTCGAGCTTGTCCCCGAGTCCCAGTGCATCCAGTGTCTTGATTGACATTGCGTTGCAATCCGCACCGGTGTCCAACTTGAATGTCACAACTTTATTCATTATCTTGAATTTTTCTGTCCATATGGTTTGTGCATGACTTGTGTCAGTCGACTCCATTTCAGAAACATTTTTGTTATTCTCCATTTTGAGTGTTCCCAGGAACATTTCGGTTTCATTGTCACTTTGCTCAACCGCATGAACTTTCTTTCCATATTGTTTACGCTTGTCCTGCGCTCTACACATCTTTGCGAAATGATTTTTCTCACGGCATACATTGCATGTCTGACCATACGCAGGGCAGGTTTCTCCATGTTTATATCCGCATCTATTACAGCATGTGTCTTTTTGTTCAACCTTTCTTGTTTTTTGTGTGTTAATCTCTTTTGTCTTGACTGTTCTCAGCTTGTTCACTTCTACTTCTTCATTTAGCGCTTTGACTTGGCTGGTTGTGATCTCACTTGCTCTGCATATATCCACAGCTTTATCCAATGTCAGATCTGCTTCTCATAACAGTCTGCCTCTCACTTGGTCGTTTATTATGCCACATACTATTCTGTCACGCACCAGCGAATCGTGTAAATCTCCAAATTCACAGTCTTTAGCTTTATTCTTTAAATCAGTGACATATGTATCTATACTCTCACCTTGTTTTTGTGCTCTGGTGAAGAACATGTGTCGTATGTAAGGCAAGTTTTTTCGTGGCTCACAATATTCTTGAAACTTCTTTTTTAGAACGGCGATTTTGTCTTCTTCATCCTCTGCGAAGTGAAACGTGTTGCTTACTTTTATTGCCTCTTCTCCGGCAACGTGCAGAAAAGTCGCGCATTGCACTTTTTCAGATTTTTCGGCAATGCCACTAGCCGTGCAGAAAAGTTCGAAGCGCTGGATCCAGTTTCTCCAATTTTCCGCTAGGTTGCCATGCAAACTCAGGTTCTGTGGTGGTTGAAACTGTGCCATCTTCTTTATCCGCGTTGACTTCTGACACCATGTTATGTTCAAGACTCAGGAGGCTTGACGAGTGATCATTTTGAGAACAGGTTTTATTCTTGTGGTCCCCCGAGCATGTCACACAACTCCCGCTCACTATACACACGTGTCTTCCTGTCTACGGGTGCCTGTCTGTTCTAACTTCAATACATCACAGTCAGGACCGTTGTTGCTCCACTGGACTCACTCAGTGGCGTTATTTAAATATTTATCAGGTTCCAAAGTTAGCATTAGCACTGACACAAAACAACAAACATTTGCACAACATTTTTTTTTTTTTTTATTTAATCACATAATCAAAATTATCAAAACTTGTTGACACCGAGCACTGAAAAAAGTGAAACATTGCTGTTGTTCATTCAATGCACACACCCCCTCGCTTCACTCGCGCACACCCTCTCTCCTCTCGCACGCGCCTTCTCTCTCCTCTCGCTTCACTCGAGCGCGCCCTCTCTCCTCTCGCACGCGCCCTCTCTCTCCTCTCGCACGCGCCCTCTCGCTCCTCTCGCACGCGCCTTCTCTCTCCTCTCGCTTCACTCGCGCGCGCCCTCTCTCCTCTCGCACGCGCCCTCTCTCCTCTCGCACGCGCCCTCTCTCCTCTCGCGCGCGCCCTCTCTCTCCTCTCTCCTCTAGCGCACCCTCTCGCTTCACTCGCGCCCTCTCGCGCGCCCTGTGGATAAGGCTGTGATCTGCACAATTACAAGGCTCCATTTTCAACAAGGAGGAACATCTGGAGCTGAAGACTGCAGACTGGATGTGTCACTGAGAAAGGAGCGTTTCCACGGCGACGAGCTGTACGTCCTCTCACTGCGGAACATTTAAACTCTCTCAAATCAGCACGAAGAGAAGGATTTAGACTGTTAAGGGTGGGTCAAATGCAGAGGATACTGATTCATATTGGGTCAAATACAGAGGATTCTCCTTTATGGAGAATTGTCGTGTGGAGCGTGGGTGATGTAGGCCTGTGGGCGGAGCCTCGTACATGGGTGATGTAGGCTTATGGGCGGAGCTTTGAACAGAATCTTACTGCTAACCATGAGGAGGGTTTGATTAGGGCTCTGGAGAGATCACTAGATTACTCAAACATGCATGGATGACGTCTAAAACCTCTTCAGACGTGTTTTTGATGAGGTTATAACACGGTAAATGATTTTGCATAAAACTCTTTAATGTCAGATTTGAAAGGAGCTGAACTCAACAGGCGACTTGAAAATACATTTAGTCGTTTTGTCTGTTGAATAATAAAACTAAACTCATTTGGCAAATAAATAAACACATGAAAAAGTGCTTGGATTTTAAAAGACAGAAGAGAACAGTCACGCTCGCTGCTACGTTCTTAAAATGCTCGTTTATGCTCGTGAAAAGGACGGGTTGTCAGAGTTAGGAGCGTAGATGTTTGCAGTGACTGTGTTGTTATTTATTGATATGTTAATGATGATAAAGCTTCCCTCTGGAACTTTTATAGTGATGTTTTTATTAATGAGCATAGAAACACGTGACACTGTATGAGACTGAGCCGAGCACATATGGAAGACTCATGTACACGTGTTCAAATCTGTGACCACAGCTCATCAGAGTCTCACCAACATCTCCCTCCCAAAGAACTTTTATCGACGAGAGAGAATCTGAGCGAATAAACGAGATCTGATGATAGAAGAACGATATAGACCCTTTCAACGAAGAAGAGGAGAAAAGAAAAGAATCAAGAGAAGAATCTTCAGGCAAGTTTGAAATGAAGAGAAGTTGATCTGAACAAAACTGTGAACATGAAGGGATTTGGAGAAATGTTGTATTGGAAGAGAGAAAGAAAGAATAGACAGAAAGAGAAAAAAGAAAGAAAGAAAGAAAAAGAAAGAGAGAAATAAACAACGAAATAGAGAGAAAGAAAGAAAGAGAAAGAGAAAGAAAGAAAGAAAGAAGAGAGAGAAAGAGAGAAAGAAGAAAGAGAAAGAGAGAAAGAAGAGAGAGAAAGAAAGAGAGAAAGAAGAAAAAGAAAGAGAGAAAGAGAGAATAGAAAGAAAGAGAGAAAGAAAGAAAGAAAGGGAA
Source organism: Periophthalmus magnuspinnatus (assembly GCF_009829125.3). Lineage (NCBI taxonomy): Eukaryota > Metazoa > Chordata > Actinopteri > Gobiiformes > Gobiidae > Periophthalmus > Periophthalmus magnuspinnatus. Next base: position 2,641,315 of record NC_047144.1, on the reverse strand, counting down.
TAGAAAGAGAGAGAGAAAGCAAGAAAGAAAGAAAGAAAAAGAAAGAAAGAGAGAGAAAGAAAGAATAGAAAGAGAAAGAAAGAAAGAAAGAGAGAAAGAATGAGAAAGAGAAAGAAAGAAAGAAAGAGAAAGAAAGAAAGAGAAAGAGAGAATAGAAAGAAAGAGAGAAAGAAAGAAAGGGAATAGAAAGAGAGAGAAAGCAAGAAAGAAAGAAAAAGAAAGAGAAAGAGAGAGAAAGAAAGAGAGAAAGAAAAAGAAAAGAACAAGAGAAAGAAAGAAAGAAAGACAGAAAGAACAAGAGAAAGAAAAAAGTCAAAAGAAAGAAAGAAAGAAAGAAAGAACGGGAGAAAGAAAGAGTAAGAAATAAAGAAAAAAAGAGAAAGTAAGAAAGAAACAAAGAAATACAAACTGCAGCATCATGTAGAGTTGGTTAATACAAACATTTTAAGACCAAAATGACGAGTCTGAAGCAGCAGGTACAAAGAGGACACAGTTTTTCAAAGTAAAGTGAATTGGAGCCAGAGTCGATGGAGCTGAAGTCTACAGTCTATGGTATTGACATATTAAAGATAAGTCTGTGAGTTTATCACATGTGAAACCTGTTTCCATGGTGATATGTGAGAATACAGTGGGTTGGCGAGTCTAATTACAGATGGCAGCTTTAAGTGTCCACTAATGTTCATTAACTTGAAAAATATTATAATTCGGTCACTTTACCATAGCAACGGGGTCTATAAACATTGTGTAATCAGTCCGTTCTGTTTGTGCAGGAATCTCCAAACTCGGGATTAAAAAGTTCCAGGTGAAAATTGGTTTGGAAAATCAGATCAGCATCAACATGTTCAAGAAACTCAACTTCCGCGAGGTAAAGAGTTTTTCAAACGTGATGTAAATGTTTTTGTGAAATATGGTGATTCTCCGGTCACAGAGCTTTGTGTTGTGAGATTCTACGACTAAAACCAGTTTAGTAAACCCTAAAATGACTCTGTATGACCCGGTGTGTCCTCAGTAAATGGACAGATGAGAGACAGGTTTAAGAGGGATGGTAATGACGTCTTTAAACCACTAGGGGCGCATGTTTCAGCTCGTTACTTCTCTCATAAATCATATTCAATGTTAGAATAAGTATCTGACCTGCTGTTCCCCTCCTCTCCTGCAGGTGTCCTCGTGTAAAGTGTTTAAGGAGGTCACTATGGAGCTGCAGGTGGATCCCTCCGTCCAGACCTGGATCCTGGACCGGACTTCTCAAGTCCAGGAGCGGGACTACAAGGAGAGCTGCAAGAGGCGGAAACCAGAGTCTGGATTAAACCAGGATTGAACCGGGACTAAACCAGGACTGAACCAGGACTGAACCAAGGACTGAACCAAGGACTAAACCAAGGACTGAACCAAGGACTAAACCAGGACTAAACCAGGACTGAACCAGGACTAAACCAAGGACTGAACCAAGGACTGAACCAGGACTGAACCAGGACTGAACCAGGACTGAACCAGGACTGAACCAAGGACTAAACCAAGGACTGAACCAAGGACTGAACCAGGACTGAACCAGGACTAAACCAAGGACTAAACCAAGGACTGAACCAAGGACTGAACCAAGAACTGAACCAAGGACTGAACCAGGACTAAACCAGGAGGAAACTGAGACTGAACCAGGACTAAACCAGGACTAAACCAGGAGGAAACTGAGACTGAACCAGGACCAGACCCAGACAAGGACTAGACCAGGATCAGATCCAGACAAGGTCTAGACAAGAACTAGTCCAGGACCAGACCTAGACCAGACCAGAACACAAGTGTAAAATCCTGTCTGTTCTGAGACAAATATATATATATATATATATATATATATATATATATATATATATATATATATATATATATTTTTTTTTTGTGTGTGTTTTTTGAAGAATAAGACATTGTTGAATCCACACAAATGTTTTTAAATGACAAAGAGTCAAATGGTTCATGACAGATAGTTGTTAGTGTTAGTCTGAACATTAAAAGAGCTCATTTTGATTGAAAAAAAAATCCAAGTTTTATGCTTTTCATGAATGAAACATGAGGAAAAGAAGATTCACATTGGAGTGTAAAGCATCATATAGACAGGTGCTGCCCTCTTGTGATCACCATGAGTACTACATCAACTTTGTTTTAGTAATAAATACAGACATTTTAATATTAAAGTGACATGTTTGCACTTTATCACAGTAAATTCTTTGTAAGTTCAGGCTGTTATCTCTGATTCAACATGAGACTTGACATTAACACAAATCCAAAAGACAAAACCTTAAATCTAGGTCTGACTTTACAATCAACATCATGATCCTGTGTCATAAACATTCTCCACCAAAGCTTTGTACACACCAGTACAACCCGCTGTCTCTCCTGATCAGGTTCCTCCAGAGGATTTCAACACTGGAGAAGTGTCCATGATACTGTCGTCTTTCAGCAGAAGGAAACACTTTACACATGATTTGACTGTGTAGAAAATGTCCTCATCTTTGTTGTGGCCTTTTGTCCATAAAGTGAAATAACAGAACAAACAAGAACACAGGACGAAGTACGATTAAACAGAACAGTTTTAAGTCTCTGTATTGAACTAAACTGGCCCCAGTTGTAGATAACAGGAGTGTAAATAGAGAACAGATCAGGACTTTGTCTTTAGTCCTGGTTTAGTCCTAGTTTAGTCCTGGTTTAGTCCTCTCCTCCATATTTGTGTCCTATTGGCTCATTTCAGTTGTATCAGACTAAATAAGGTCAGCACAGACACAGCTCAGGGGCGTCCGGGCATTTTTCTCTGAGTCACTCTGAGACGGACCTCACACACAAACTATTTCCTTCTGCGCACTTTTCTCAGAGACACTTTGGACTCTTCGGATCTGCTCAGGTTTCCCTAGTTTAATTCTGTTTAACACTGGGTTTAGTCCTGGTTTAGTCCTGTTTTAGTCCTGCTTTAGTTCTGGTTTAGTCCTGTTTTAGTCCCGTCTTAGTCCTGGTTTAGTTCTGGTTTAGTTCTGGTTTAGTTCTGGTTTAGTCCTGTTTTAGTCCTGTCTTAGTCCTGGTTTAGTTCTGGTTTAGTCCTGTTTTAGTCCTGGCTTAGTCCTGGTTTAGTCCTGTTTGTTCGTTTATTTCCTGTTTGTCTGTTTTAAGTTTATTCTTTATGACAGAATTTGTCATTTTCCATCTGTACAATGTAATATCAGCGTAAAACTGCCAAATCTGAGCTAAAACATCATCAGTTCCACGTTTTGACACAACACGAACTTAAAATCAGACGATGGTTTCAGGAAATCACGTGATACGTAAAAGGAGAAACTACAGCAGAGGATCTGTCCAGACACGTGTTGTCCAAGTGGATTCAGCCTCTACATCTGTGTTTGATCAAGTCTTGTTTTGAGGATTTATTTCTCGTTGAAGGAAAAAGAAAGAATAATAAATTAAAGCCGCAAGCGGCATCGAACGGCCCTCGCGGGCCGTGCTTCACACTCGGCCGACCCGGCACTCTCCGCCACTTGTCCCTTTTTTATTGCGGCTTTGGGCTGCACTTGTCACCAAACAAGTCAAAACACACTGGAAGTGCTGATGCACAAAATGCAAAAACATGGGTTTCCCAGGCATCGCCATGGCAACACCGTGCAAAATACAAAGTTGTCACCTCGGACTTTTTTGATGGGGACGACCTGAAGAATCACTGTGCTAAATTTCACATTTCTCAATGAAGCGAATAACTCGTTATAAGACTTTGAAATGTACGAAAATTTGGAAATTTTCCCATTAGGATAACATGGGCGCTCTCGCGCATCGCCATGGCAACCCAGTGAAAAATATGACTTGGGTCTGATTGACTTTTTTCATCAGGATGACATGAAGAGTCATGGTGCCAAATTTCACATTATTCCATGAAAGAAATATTTTTCCCATGAATGGGAAAAATTGGGAGGTTTCCCATTAGGATAACATTGGCAGTTTGGCGCATCGCCATGGCAACACGGTGCAAAAGAGGACATAGGTCTGATTGACTTTATTGATTGGGATGACCCAATGGAATTTTATGTCAAATTTGGTAACATTTGGGAAAACTAAATTTTCGGTCCTCCATACAAATGTATTAGATGTTCTGTAGGGGGCGCTATCGCGCCAATTTACTTTCTGTGATAATGAGTAGCTTTAGGCCCATAGGTTTTACAACTGATTTGAATTTGAGCCAAATCGGACTTTGCATGCGCAAACGGGAGCAAATTTTCACTTTTGAAAATTGCAAAAATTCCGATGGAATTTTGCGGCTTCGCCGCACGGAAACCGTAATAGGGATCATCATGAATTGGATAACGTTTGATGCCCCACTTGTCTAGATGATGTACAGTGAATTTCAGCCCTGCAGGTGAAGCGCCTTCAGAGGAGATGACGAAAATGCGAGGTCAGCGAAAACGCTGACTCGGCATTTTGGAATTTTCAATCCAAGATGGCCGACTTCCGGTATGTCAGGGGGCGTGGCCATAATAATCTTTTTTGTTTGGCATCATTTGAAGAATGCGTGTACCAAATTTCGTGGCTCTACGCCAAATTTGACGTTGCGACGTCTCCCATTGACGCAATGTATTTTGACTTTTGCAGGGGGCGCTGTCGCGCCATTTTTTTATGCCCTGATGATGATGCACCACATAAAAAAATTTTTTTTTCGCCAGACCTGAATTTTGGGCAAAATTTGGTGAGTTTTTGAAAATGTTCAGGGGGTCAAATTACTGCTCAAAGAGCAGAAGAAGAAATAAAAATAATTAAAGCCGCAAGCGGCATCGAACGGCCCTCGCGGGCCGTGCTTCGCACTAGGCCGGCCCCGCACTCCCTGTGGGTGGCGCTGACGCGCCACTTGTCCCTTTTTTATTGCGGCTTTGGGCTGCACTTGTCACCAAACAAGTCAAAACACATGTGAAGTGCTGATGCACAAAATGCAAAAACATGGGTTTTCCAGGCATCGCCATGGCAACACCGTGCAAAATACAAACTTGGCCCCTCAGACTTTTTTGTCAGAGACGACGTGAAGAATCACTGTGCCAAATTTTGTGTTCGTCGTTGACGTTAATAAGTCGTTATAAGAGTTTGAAATGTACGAAAAATTGGAAATTTTCCCATTAGGATAACATGGGCGCTTTCGCGCATCGCCATGGCAACCCAGTGAAAAATATGACTTGGGTCTGATTGACTTTTTTTATCAGGATGACATGAAGAGTCATGGTGCCAAATTTCACATTATTCCATGAAACTAATATTTTTCCCATGAATGGGAAAAATTGGGAGGTTTCCCATTAGGATAACATTGGCAGTTTGGCGCATCGCCATGGCAACACGGTGCAAAAGACGACATAGGTCGGGATGACCCAATGGAATTTTGTGTCAAATTTGGTAACATTTGGGAAAACAAAATTTTCAGCCTTCCATACAAATTTATTTGTTATTCTATAGGGGGCGCTGTCGCGCCAAATTTATTTGTTTCACAATCAGGAGAATTAGGCATGAAAGTTTTACAACTGATTCAAATTTGACCAAAATCGGACTTTGCATGCGCAAACGGGAGCAAATTTTGAAATTTGAAAATTGCAAAAATTCCGATGGAATTTTGCGGCTTCGCCGCACGGAAACCGTAAAAGAGATCATCATGAATTGGATAACTTTTGATGCCCCACTTGTCTAGATGATGTACAGTGATTTTCAGCCCTGCAAGTGAAGCGCCTTCAGAGGAGTTGACGAAAATGCGACGTCAGCGAAAACGCTGACTCGGCATTTTGGAATTTTCAATCCAAGATGGCCGACTTCCGGTGCGTCAGGGGGCGTGGCCATAATAATCTTTTTTATTTGGCATCACTTGAAGATTGCGTGTACCAAATTTCGTGGCTCTACGCCAAAGTTGACGTCGGGACGTCTCCCATTGACGCAATGTATTTTGACTGTTGCAGGGGGCGCTGTCGCGCCATTTTTTTGTGCCCAATGATGCACCACATAAAAAAATAAATTTTTCGCCAGACCTGAATTTTGGGCAAAGTTTGGTGAGTTTTTGAATATGTTCAGGGGGTCAAATTACTGCTCAAAGAGCAGAAGAAGAAAAAAAATAAAAATAAAAATAATAATAATATTTTTAGCAAAAACAATATATCCGATAACATTAGAAACATTAGAAAGCTCTCGATCTTCCCCACGTCACCGTGGGGTCAATGGCGAATGACGAGCGCTAACGTCGGGGTCCGCCATTGACCTCCCATTGACTTCCATTCATTTTGGCAGTAACAAGTATGGCCCATGCCTGCAGCATGGGGGCTTGGATAGGGCTCGATGCCAGGAGTGTGTTTGGGGACATGAGCGCTTCGCGCTGCGTCAGCGTCAACATTGAGTCAATGGGCTTCGTCCATTGACTCAATGTTGACGCTGACATGCTAGCAACAACAAATATGTATGTCCCATGCCTACGGCATGGGTTGCTAGGACACAGGAGTCTATGCAAGGTCGCGGTGCTGCCACGAAGTTGCAGCACCGCGACAACAATTAGGCCCTACGCCCTGTAGGGGCTCGGGCCTAATTGTGGTTTTCAGTGGTTTTAAATGACTTTTATTTCATCTTCAGGCAGTGATTTGGACTTTTGGATTGTGGATTCAACTAAAATGAGACTTTCTCTTGTTTTGCTCGTGTGATTTGGTTAATTCTGTGGCTTTTTCATTTTTAATTATTTAATATTTCATTACATTTTAAGTGTTCTTTTTTATTTCTCTTTGTTTCAGCTAAATCTAGTTGAGGTTTTCCTGAGCCATAGAAAATATTGTCTGTATTTACTTGTTTCCACATGTTTGATTTTAGAGTGGACTTTTTGCAGTGGCTTCATGCGTCGGCTCCTCCTGAGGGTCTGAGATCACATGAACCTGGACTGAGCATGGGTCAGACAGAGACCAGAGAGGAAGAAGCCCCTCCCTCTATAAAAGCTCACAGGTAAGAGAGGATCACTAACACTCCACCACTGTTCTCCATGTCAGAGCTCAGACTAAAGCCACTGCTCCATCTGTGTCCACAGACCTGCTCCTGGGGCCAGGGCCGTCTCATTCAAGAGTGATGACTCTATGGGACAAGAGATAGAGTCAAAAAGAGAACATGGTCCAGAGTAAGTCAGACTCACCTCATAATGTCAGGACTTTATGTTCACAGCCTTTTTAGAATGATATGGATGACTTGTTTTTTATTAAACTCAACATAAGTGTAAGAGCTGCAGATGACCTCTGTGACTGTGAGGAGGAACTTCATGCTCGTCTCAGCAGCAGGAAATGCAACACACTTATGTCTTTGTCCTACAAAAGTCCTTCTATGAGATCCTAGTCCAGGCCCATCACCCGCTGGACCTGCTCAAGTCACATGACTTTAACCACTGTGTTTCTCCAACAGAGACACTTTTGATTTGAAACTGGAATTAAAATGGAGTCTGAAAAGAGACAACAGTCAACAAACTTTTTTCAGTAAATGAAGAAAACAACAAACTTTAATAATTCAGATAAAACTGTCATGGCCCAGACAAATAGACAAGTTTATTATAACACAATTCACACACAAAGTCATTCAAAGAGCTTTACAGAATAAGAAAGACATTAAACTCACAAAACAAACAAAACATAAATAATCATAATAAAAGTGTAGAGCTGAATAAAACCTCTCAGTCATATGCACAGATAAACAGAACCGTTTGAGCCTGGATTTAAACACTATCAGAGCAGAGGCCTGTCTCACATCTTCAGGAAGAAACTAAACCAGGACTAAACCAGGACTAAACCAGGACTAGACCAGGACTAGACCAGGACTAGACCAGGACTAAACCAGGTCTACAGAATGACTCCATCAGGAGTTGGGTCCCTGAGGTCCTCCTCATGTGAGATGGTTCATGTGGCTCATGTCAGATGTTCTTTGGTGCTGGTCCATGGAGAGACTTGTTCATGCTGCATTGCTCATGTTTGTCTGGATGTGAACAGTTTGAAATGCTTGACTTTCTCTGGTCTTTTCTTGTAATAGTTTTATTTTTGAATGTGTGGATGTGTCTTAGTTGTACAGGGCCCACACTGGCAGAAGTCCTGTGTTTTGGAGTAGAGAGGGCTTTACTGTGCTGCTCTGTATGGGATGTTTTTTATTCATACAGGGACAGTGTCACTAAACACTGACCAAAAGGAAAGATGCATTGTACCAGGTTAGAGCAGAAAATGATCATTTCCACCTGTCGTCCCTGGGCAGGTTGATGTAACAGTTTACAGAATCTAAAAGTAGATGGAAACATGACCATATCACCAAACATTATCACATATAAGTTACTAACATTTCATTCATAAAACAAGTGTCCTGCTTTTGGACCAGACGTAATAAAACTGTTCAACCTCCACTTACACCACACACTCATCACTCACTCAGCACACATGGACACAGGGGTTTTCTTTATTTACTTTTACCAGCTCCAGCTGTTTTAATGGACTGTGCAGTCACAAGTGTTAAGAAGAGTCACTGTGACTGAAGTGTGTTTTCTTCTGTGTCTCAGGATCCACCAGAAACATCCTCCACCTGAACCTGGTCCCATCTGTGAGTCCCTCAGGAGTGACAGGTCTATGGGACTTCCAGATAATTTTGCCGCTGAGCCGTGAGTTTCCATAGTCATTAAATAAAACAATAGAAATGAACATAAGTGTTTGATGAGTCTCTCTCACAGAGTGGAGCAGCAGGGTCCAGAGGTCTCCAGTGGTCAGCACCATCAGACACAGCTGGACTCCATAAGCTCCATAAGTAAACTGAAGTCTAACCTGCAGCAGAAGTTTGAGTGTGTGTTTGAGGGCATCGCTAAAGCAGGAAACCCCACCCTTCTGAATCAGATCTACACAGAGCTCTACATCACAGAGGGAGGGTCTTCAGAGGTCAACCAGGAACATGAGGTCAGACACATGGAAACAGCCTCCAGGAAACCAGGCCCAACAGAGACACCCATCACATGTGAAGACATGTTTAAAGGCCCAGCTCACACACATGGACCAATCAGAACAGTGCTGACAAAGGGAGTGGCTGGCATCGGGAAAACAGTGCTCACTCAGAAGTTCAGTCTGGACTGGGCTGAAGGCAAAGCCAACCAGGACATACAGCTGCTGTTCCCGTTCACTTTCAGAGCACTCAATGTGCTGAAGGAGAGAAGCTTCAGCTTGGTGACACTTGTTCATCACTTCTTTAGTCAAACACAAACAGAACTCTGCAGCTTTGAAGACCTCCAGGTGCTCTTCATCTTTGACGGTCTGGACGAGTGCAGACTTCCTCTGGACTTCACCAAAACCAAGGCCCTGACCGACCCCACAGAGTCCACCTCACTGCACGTGCTGCTGGTAAACCTCATCAGGGGGAGTCTGCTTCCCTCCGCTCGCCTCTGGATAACCACACGACCTGCTGCGGCCAATCAGATCCCTGCTAAGTGCGTCTCCATGGTGACAGAGGTCAGAGGCTTCACCGACCCACAGAAGGAGCAGTACTTCAGGAAGAGGTTCAGAGACGAGGCCGACACAATCATCTCCCACATCAAGACGTCCAGAAGCCTCCACATCATGTGCTACATGCCAATCTTCTGCTGGATCGCTGCCACAGTCCTGGAGCATGTGTTGAAAAGCAGAGAGAGAGGAGAGCTGCCCAAGACCCTGACTCAGATGTACATCCACTTCCTGGTGGTTCAGGCCAAAGTCAAGAACATCAAGTATGAAGAAGGATCTGAGACAGACCCACACTGGAGTCCAGAGACCAGGAAGATGGTGGAGTCTCTGGGAAAACTGGCCTTTGAGCAGCTGCAGAAAGGAAACCTGATCTTCTATGAGCATGACCTGAGCGAGTGTGGACTGGACGCTGCAGCGGCCTCAGTGTACTCTGGAGTGTTCACACAGGTCTTTAGAGAGGAGCCAGGTCTGTACCAGGACAAGGTCTACTGCTTCATCCATCTGAGTGTGCAGGAGTTTCTGGCTGCTCTTCATGTCCACCAAACCTTCATGAACAAAGGGATCAATCTGCTAGTAGAGAAAAGGTCTGCGATCTCTCTGTTAAAGAATCACAAAAATTACAAAGATTTGCTCAAATTCTACCAAACAGCTGTGGACCAGGCCTTACAGAGTCCAAATGGACACCTGGACCTGCTCCTTCGCTTCCTCCTGGGTCTTTCACTGTTGACCAATCAAAGCCTTCTACAAGGTCTGTTGAAAGAGACAGGAAACAGCTCCCAGACCAATCAGAAAACAGCTGAGTACATCAAGAAGAAGCTGAGTGAGGATGTGTCTGCAGAGAGGAGCATCAACCTGCTCCACTGTCTGAATGAACTAAATGATCGTTCTCTGGTGAAGCAGATCCAACAGTATCTGAGTTCAGGAGATCTGTCTGAAGATGAACTTTCTCCTGCTGACTGGTCAACTCTGGCCTTCATCTTACTGTCATCAGAAGAAGATCTGGAGCAGTTTGAGCTGAATAAATACTGTGCTTCAGAGGAGGTTCTCCTGAGGCTGCTGCCAGTGGTCAAGGCCTCCAACAAAGCTCTGTGAGTAACATTTGTTTAACAGAGGATGGTTTGATTCAACTTCTACATAAACAATGTTTTCTCTCTCCAGACTGAGCAGCTGTAACCTGTCAGAGAGAAGCTGTGAAGCTCTGGCCTCAGTCCTCAGCTCCTCCAGTCTCACACACCTGGATCTCAGTAACAACGACCTCCAGGACTCAGGAGTGGAGCTGCTGTGTTCTGGACTGAAGAGCGCCCCCTGCAGACTGGAAACGCTCAGGTGAGATGCTCCCATGATGCATTCTGCCCCCTTGTGTCCACATGAGTGTAATGCTGTGTCTTTAGGCTGTCTGGATGTCTGGTCTCACAGAGGGGCGGGGCTGCTCTGGCCTCAGCTCTGAGCTCCGCCCCCTCCCACCTGAGAGAGTTAGACCTGAGCTACAACCATCCAGGACCCTCAGCCGAGCTCCTGACCGCTCTACAGGACCAGCGCCCCCTGCTGTCTGTCAGGTGAGAGCGCCCCCTGTCTGTCAAAGGCACAACCACACACACAGCAGCACACTGGAGGTGAGGCCTTTAGGCACAAAGGCAGAGGAACCACCAACCCTCAGGCGACTCCCAGCTCCATCTGCATTGTTCAAGGATGTTGGACCTGGTTTATGGATCAGATCTGTGTAATTACTGGACCTCACAGGAACTGAAAACTTTTCCTCAAATCAGGAGCAGTAGAACTGTCCATTCAACACAAAAACTACTGGAGAGTCTGTGTCCTTCATGCCCCATGTGCTGAAAGAACCAGTTTATGATGAGTGTGAATGTGGTGTGTTCATCATTCTCAGGACTTTAAAGGCCCATATTACACTATTCTCTCATCTGTTCTAATGTTGTTTCCTCATCACAAACAGACCTGGAGTTGTGTTTTGTTTCATTCTCACATGTTTAACACACAAACCTGCAGATTTAGTTCTTCTCTCAGACAGAAAACACTCTGTTCCACCTTGTGATGTCATCATGTGGTGATACAGGAAGTGCTCCACTGTGTTTTTAAACTAGAATCATTTGGATCATTTCAGTCACTTAAAAAGTAGCACCTCATGACATCACAAGGTGGAACAGAGCATTTTGAGCTTTGGAGACTAATAATAAATGATTCCTCAAACCTGTGAATGAAACAAAACACAAGTCCAGTTTGTTTTTGAGGAGGAAACATCATTATAACATGGAGCTCACAGAGTCACTTTTACATAATCTAGGACTTTAAAAAGCAGAGGGTTGGTCATTAGAGTCTGAGCAGAGATATGAACTTTGACCTGAGTCTATAAAGTCAAATGTATTTCCAAAGACAAAATAAAGCAGCAGTGAACATGGAGAATATAAAGGAGAGGAGGAGACAAACATGTGGACAATTCAAATCACTGCTTTAGAGCTGAAACATCACAACAAACTGAAACTGACATTTAAAAAACATCAAGTGTTTCAGTCTGATGTTTCAGTCTGATGTCGTGTGTTTCAGTCTGATGTCGCGTGTTTCAGTCTGATGTCGCGTGTTTCAGTCTGATGTCGCGTGTTTCAGTCTGATGTCGCGTGTTTCAGTCTGATGTCGCGTGTTTCAGTCTGATGTCGCGTGTTTCAGTCTGATGTCGCGTGTTTCAGTCTCATGTCGCGTGTTTCAGTCTGATGTCGCGTGTTTCAGTCTGATGTCGCGTGTTTCAGTCTGATGTCGTGTGTTTCAGTCCGATGTCGTGTGTTTCAGTCTGATGTCGTGTGTTTCAGTCTGATGTCGTGTGTTTCAGTCTGATGTCGCGTGTTTCAGTCTGATGTCGTGTGTTTCAGTCTGATGTCGTGTGTTTCAGACTGGACCATGCTGGAGCTCAGTGGTTAACACCAGGACTCAGAAAGTGTAAGTTTTGAGAAACTCCATTTGAAACAGACACTTATTTAAATGGATAAAATGGTCCAAGGACCTCACATAGAATATATATTGTTGTGTGGCCTCAGACTGTGAGGTCCACAGCTGTGTCCATGACTGAATCCAGAGTTCTTCTTAAAGCAGATCCTGAAGAGTCCAGTCTGGAGCTGTGTAACTGCACTCATGTTTCAGCTCAAACACAACAGTGATCTTCATTCTTCTTCTGGAGACAGTGGATTTAAACCAATCCCCTGTTCTCCTCTCCTTCATATAGAGACATTTTAAAGGAGAAAGTCTGTGTCATGGAGCACAGAGGAGTGTAGGAATGTGTGGAGTGACGTCAGAGACTGGAGCTGCACTTTGTCACTGCAGCAACAAACTCAAGTTTTACACTGAAAAGAATCTGAAATAGATGTGAGGCTCTGAAACTAAAGGAAATATAGAGCTGATGCAAAAGAAACATGAGCCAAATATAAGACTGACATGATTCACAAATAAAATCATCAGAATAAAAATACATTCATCATAAATAATTGACTTTAAATCCATCTTTCATGAATAGATTGACCCATATTAAACTATAATTAAATGTGTGTCTCCACATGGGACTAACTGCTGCTGTGTTGTGTCTTCTCTCCATCAGATTTCTGTGATCTCACTCTGGATCCAAACACAGCTCAGATAAACCTCAAACTGTCTGACAACAACAAGAAGGTGACACATGTGACAGAGGAGCAGCCATATCCAGATCATCAGGCCAGATTTGAGACCTGGGCTCAGATTCTGTGTTCCACTGGTCTGACTGGTCGCTGTTACTGGGAGGTCCAGTGGAGTGGATGGGTTCATATATCAGTGTCTTACAGAGGAATCAGAAGGAAAGGAGACAGTGATGACAGTTTGTTTGGAGACAATGATCAGTCCTGGAGTCTGTTCTGTTCTGAAGATGGTTTCTGTGTTCGTCATAATGACAAACGCACCTTCCTCCCTCAGCCCTGCTCCTCTTCTGGGACAGTCTCAGTGTTTGTGGACTGTCCTGCTGGCTCTCTGTCCTTCTACACAGTCTCCTCTGACCAACTGACCCACCTCCACACCTTCAACACCACATTCACTCACACTCTGATCCCTGGGTTTAGGCTCTGGTCTGGCTCCTCAGTGTCTCTGTGTCCGACAGACTCACCCTCCTCTGTGTAAAATACAACAGTCAAATCTGGAGAAAAATCACTTTGTAAATGTTGATTTCATTTTGACTTTATTTGACCAGAGATTTATTTTATAATGTTTTATTTCCTCTCAAAGACAAAAAAAAAGTTTTAAAATGCACTGAAAGAGTAAAAAGTAAAAGTATTTGTTTCAGATTTTCAGATCTCTTAAATCTTCAAATGTGGTGACAAGATTTGTGTCTCTCAGATCTGTAACTTGTTCTTTCAGAGGCTCCTCTGTCCTCCACTCGTTCCCTGTATTAATGGCCCCTATTTGAACTCATGAGTATAAAAGACACCTGTCCACAACCTCAGTCACACTCAAACATGGGGTCAAAATGACAAGAACAGTGAGCAAAAATCCCACAAGTTTATCTGTGCAAACGACTGAAAGGTTTTTATTCTGCACTCTTCAGTTTTAATGTTCATTTTATGTTGATTAATTTTATGTTGACGCCTCCCTGGGGAGGTGTTCTGGGTAGTGATGGGAAAAAGCGCTATGAACCATTGGAGCCTACCTGACTATTGCTTCACCAAGAGGTTCATTTGTGAAGCTTCAAAATACTGCCATCTGGTGTTGATTTAATGTATAGCAAATATTAGGTGGTTTTATTGAAACAGGACACGGTCTTGAAATAGAACATGCATCTTCTCATTGTTAACGGTGTTACAAAAAACATGCCTGAAATTGGAATCTTGTTTCTTTTCCAAATGAATCTTTTCCAAAGTTTTTGGATTTAGTCGATTTCTTTATTTAGAAAGTATTTCTCCAGCTTTAGAAAATATTCTTTCACATGGCACTGAAGATGCCGGAGAACACAAATAAATTCTTGTCAGTTTATAAAGATTTGGATATAGGTGCTTTACTCTGCTCCAGTACACTATCGGAACTTTTCTGCATTTGGTTTGCAGCTCATTCATTCCTGCAGCATCATCTAAAGGTTTTCTCACCATGAGGTTAATGGCATGTGCTACACAGACAGTATGTCTGACATTTAAGCGTTTTGCGCTTGCTGTCATTAGAGGCACCATCCGTTATAAGAAATTTAGTTTTTTCTGATGCCCCACTCCTCCATCAGGTTAATGTGTCCTTCTGCAAGGTTTTCAGCAGTGTGGCTTTGTGGGAAGTGTTTAACTCCTAGAAGAGTGCTACACAACTGGTCATCATCAAAAAATGACAAGTAACAGCCAGATATGCGCCCATGTTTATGGAGGTCCACATATCCGAGGTGAGGCTCAAAGCAGAAGCCTTCTGCAGCTGTTCTTTTGATTTTTCCTTTGCCTCATTGTATTTTTTCTCTACCATTTCCTTCAAGGCCCGAGGAGGAAAAAAAGACGGGAAACCAGGACCGAGACGAGGACAGGATCAGGATGAGACCAGAGCAAGCCAGGCAGAGATGTCCAGAGCTGGCACGAAGACAGCCAGGGCCGGAGCACGACGGGACCAGGAACAGGGCCAGGGAAGACCCAACAGGGAAAGTCCAGAGAGCGGGAGACAGGGCCGGAGACGGGAAGCAAGCCGGAGGCCAAGACGGGACAGGAGGAAAGGCATTGAGAACTGTACCGGAGCTGGAGTGCAGAGGCAGGAGCAGTGACGAGCGAGAGCAGGATTCTGGAAGGTAACAGGCGGACAGGCAACACAAATACAAAGCTAAGCTGAGGCATATTGACACACGGACGGTCTGGCACCGAGTGCCTTCTGCCGAGCCCTCATATACTCAGCAGCAGGTGGGGGTAATTACGCTGATGCACTCCAGGTGCACGCGGGAGGAGTGAGGAACTCCGCCCAGCTCCAGGCAGACAGGTAGGGGAGGGGGAAGAACACAGGTTAAAGAACACTTAAATAAATGCTCAGCAGACTTTGTTGGTTGAAGGTTCACACTTCTTTGTACAAAAAAGATTCAGTCAAATTTTGTTACACAATAAATTTCGCCCTGACAAATGCTAAGTCAAGGGAATGGTATTATTTTAAACAACTATGTTCCAGCAAACGATACAAAATGTAGCCTACTAAATGTCTTGGGCAGAACCAAATTTGAAAGTATTTGCATTTGTTAATGTTTGCTGACTTGAAGTCAAGTAAATGCTTGTGAAACTGAGGCCTACATCAATTAGCTTACTATGTAATTTAACCTTCTACTACAACAAACAATCATTTCTTCACATTAGAGAACCTCAAATACAGTAAGTGTCATTAGGCTTAGCCCAATTTATTGACACCTTATTGTGCGAGATCATTTCAAAATATCTCCATACAGGGGAAGTCCTCCTTTTTCTAGCAGGCTCCATCTGTAAAGGGAGAGGATTTATTTGTGCATTATGTGACAGCAGAATGTGCCCATACCGAAATAAATATAATTTAAAACTCAGACACCCATTTTAATCAATCACCAGAGTGAAAGAATAAAGTGCCTGGTACTTACACCAAGACTAGAGGAATATTCTTTGTACAAGTTCACAAAAGGATTAAGTAATTTCTCAAATACAGACTCTCTCTCCAACAAGCTCACTCACTACAAACGCCGACAACACCCACGAGGGGTCACCGGATTCAAAGCGCTTATAAAGGAAGTGAACCGGCAAATGGAGCATGACGTCACCCTCAGTGACTGGAGCTTCGGTCACGTGGTTTTGGTGTTTTTGAATCGGGAAGCTTCGCTTGTCCACGCCCATTTTACTCGGCACAAGCTTCAGCGCTCGGGTTAGTTTTTCCCATCACTAGTTCTGGGTGCGTCCCACCGGGAGGAGGACACACTGGAGGGACTATGTCTCTCTGTCCTGGGAACGCCTTGGGGTCCCACCGGAGGAGCTGGAGGACGTGTCTGGGGTGAGGGAAGTCTGGGAGTCCCTGCTTAGACTGCTGCCCCCGTGACCCGGCTTGTTTTTCCTCATCACAAACATCTAATGCTCTTGTTTTTAGCCTGATTTACTCTGCCTCACACTGACACTTCCACATGACCCTTAAATGTTCTTCTCTTTATTTAAATTCAAATACACTGTCAGTCAAATATCTCTAAGTGTTTTATCGACTTACACCTGTTGATTTTAGTTTTTTTATAGGCTAAATTTATATCTCATTAACATATTTCATACTTTTTCATCACAATTTAAATATTTGTGTTTGATTTACTCTGTGTGAGTCTCAAGCTGTAAATATATTGTATTATTACTATAGAATAATGAGTAAAACACATTATAAACTGTATCTAAGCCTGTTTTTGGTGTGTACAGTAGTTTTTATGTCTATTGGATAAACCTTTGCTAATGTGCTAATAGTAAATAAATGGCCTTAGAAATCCTTCACCTTCATCTTTGTTTTGAATCCTATTTAAATTCAACATTAATATGTGTAAATTATAATTATCCAGGCTGTGACAAACTTAAGCCTGATTCAAAACAGCTCAAATGTCATTAGTGGTGAGAGGAGGTTAAATAATGACACAATTGGCTGATTAAATAAAACAGTTTTTGCAGAGCCAATGTAATCCTCATGTAAGTGCTGCCCCCTGGTGTTCAAATCTAGACACGACGTGGAACAATCAGATTTAAAGATGTGTTTTATTCACTTTTAATGACAAACTTAACACGTTTTTACAGTTTGACAGAGAGTCGATGTGCAAAGCCACATCCACAAATATAATTACACAAAAAAAAAAAAAAGTATCTGAAGGCACTGATTGAAAAAGAGAAAAACAAGTTGAAAATGATGTAAAACTCGCATTGTCTTGATTCGAAGTTCAGCTCAAAGTTTGCAAAAGATCTCAAATGTCAGATGTTCGTCCTTTTTTCAACAATCACGTCTGTTGAATCTTCGCTGACAGAAGATGTCGACCTGAGGATTCTGGCCTGTCCCATGAAACACCTTCATTTGAGATTTTGCCAACATCAGACTGAACGTGACTGGACTCTGACAGTGTTACAGTTACATGGATAAACCTGTACTGAATTACAAGTACAAGTACTGCTGCCAAAATGAAGTAAAAGTCTAAAAAATATATGAAAAATACTTGTTAAAGTGGTGTCTGGGGCCGATGGCTCAGTGTCACTTCTGTCTGTGTCTGTAACAGTAACTCAACCACCACAGAGTGAATCAATGAAACAATGTGAAGTGAACCAGATAGAAATGTATTATTATTATTATTAAAGTGATAATATGGAACTTTCTGTGCATGGAAAGTCATCTGCATGATAGAAATAGAATGTTAAAGTCATACTTTGGAACATTCTACATGGAGATAAATACTTTTTATGGCACTATGTGGAATATTTTAACAAAAGGATCAGCATCGCCATGGAAACAAACAGGAAGAGGCTCTACTCCAGGTCAAATAAGAGTCAGGTTTGTGGAGTTGTGAGCCCACTCACAGTGAGGATAAATGTGTTTTCTACGATTTTCAGTCCAATAAACAATAATGAAAAAGTCTTTCTTTTATTTTTCTCTACATTTTGGCAAAAAAGTCACATACTATGGCTTTAAGTACAAGTACAGTTTTATAAATCGACTCAAAAAGTCCATATATCCTGAAACACCTGTTCTTTATTAGCTGGTTTTGTCACTATTGTTATGTTGTGGTGACATCACACTGGAGGTCTTCTACATGTATCTCTATGGTGGAATGTTCAGCAGTTACAATTGAGACACGATGCACAAATTAGCAAACACAGTAAAATAAATGTTAAGATTATCTGAAAAGTCAAGAAAACACACAAAATGGATTTAAACTTGACATTTTCAGGAGCCTTAGATCAAACCGAGCTCATGGTTCTGTTTAAGAGTTTGATTTTCAACAAAAAGGTGAGAGCGACAAACTGAAACACTGTTGGCTAATGCTGCTAGCTTGAGACTGTAATGTTGTTTGAGAGGGACTTTTTTTAACAGATCAGCTCCTGTTGTAGCTCCAACTAAGTCAGTTCTTCATGGTCAGATTATGTTCAAATAAAACTCAGATTAAAGTCTAACTTGCTTCAGACAGAGCAGTGCCCCCAGTTAGCATCACACCCCCAGGGAATGTTGATGACACGAGCTGCAAAGGATCAATACTAGTTTTGGTCCTTGTTACATTTTTGTTGCTAACAGTTTTTGGCTCATTGACGACAAATCTTATCCAAATATCCATCAAATATACAAATTTAACTACATCACATTTACTTATAAAAACAGTAAAAGTAAAATTGTTTTCCTGTATTTTGTATCACATAAAGTTTCCCCTATTACAGTTTCAAGTGCATTACTGCCCCCTGGTGGTGGTTGTCCTTCTCTGCAGCCTCTGGACTTTGGTCTTGGTCCTGGTTCTTTTTCTTAGAATCTGGATCAGTTTCATTGTGAACTTAAGTCTAAACTGATGTCATAAAATGCTAACATTTTAAAATAATAAATGTCCAGTTGTTGTAGACAGACTGTTCATAGCCTGTTGTTGAAAGCTGATGGTTTGGTCAGTTGAATCCAAAGCTGACACCAGGACTAATGAGAACAGGCCTCTCCAATGCCCTTTATACAGACAGGCCTAAACACACATTTTGCTGCAGTTGTAAAGTCACGTAACAAAACAGCATCATCTGCACAGAAATGTATGAACCTTTCTCTTAAACTGCAACCAACTGAATTAATAAATATAGTGAAAAGTAGCGGGCCCAAAATTGAGCCTTGGGGTGCTCCTTTGCTTCAATTCAAAATATTAAACCCACTGGCCTCTACTGCCTGGGTTCTGTTTGAAAGATCATTTTAGGACCAATCACATTTAGCCTTGTCAAAACTAATCTGCTTCAGACGCTTCAAGACGACTCCATGATCCACTGAATCAAAAGCTTCAGTTAAATCAATAAACAGAGACACACTTTTGTTTGTTGTTAAGGGCTGAAAAAATGTCATTTCAAACTTTTGTGGTTGCAGTGACACTCTGCTCTTTTCTCAAACCTGATCGACAAGACTTGAAAATAGAACATTTATTTAAATAAGTTGTAACTCGATTTGCAACTAACTTTTCTAAAACTTTTGCAAGACGAGGTTTTTTAGACACAGGAAATGATTTACATTTTCAGTCGTCCCACCTTGAATTGTTATAAATATGTAATAAAGGTTGAATTAAATATGGGGCAGTGAGTAATAGAAGATCTGGATCAAGGTCATCAGCTCCTGTGGACTTGTTCAGGTCTGTGGAGAGGAGAGCATTTAAGACCTCCATGAAAGTGAAAGGTCTTAAAGAGAAAACGTGACTGTTATCTGCCCGAGGTTCAGACTCAACATAATCAAGACCAGAAGGACCAACATTATGATCCAAAACTTCACATGTACAGATAAAAAGCCTCAATCTGAGAAAATGTTGGTTGAATTTGTCATGTATGAGTCAAAGTTCTGAGAGTTTTTGCCTTTCTAACTGTTGATAAAGATCTTTTTTTTTTTAAAATAAGCCCAATCCATATCTAACCTTGTTTTGTGCAGTTTTCCAGGCAGCATTTCTTTCTCTAATTAAATGTAAAATGTCTGAGTTGAACCAAAGATTGTTACAGTTTTCCATCCAATTTTTATTTGATTCATGTATTAATTTACAAATCTAAGGCCATATCAGGGTCGGGGAAGGTCTTCTCACTGAAATGTTCGTATGATCTTCTCCTATTTTGTATTTCGGACACTCCCAGTTGGACAGTGTCACTAAAATCCAGTGGGAAAACACCATTTGTCTCATAATTATGGAGTTTGTTCAGTTACATCGATGAGTTTGCCTTTATTGACATTTCTAGGGTCAGGTTTTATCGAAATAGAAATAAACTGTGTCAGATTTAGGCCATTGCGTTGGTCTTTCAAAGTTTTGGACTCTTTCTCCAGTCAGTTCATATTTAATTCGTCCATTATTAGGATTTCATCATTTTCCAGTTTAGAAAGTATCGTGAACACATCGTTAAGAGCATTTTCAGGTGCTCAAGGTGGATGATGAACCAGATTTTCAACAGGATCATTTACATCGTTCATAGAGACAGATATTTAAAACATTTAGGCTTTGAGCAGGAGAATAGAAGGTCCACAGACACGTGATCTGTGACATAAATGACAACAAAACCTTTAAATCATCTGTCACAACGAAAAAATGTGCAATTTTCAGTATCGATTTCCTTCTCACTAATTTTATTTGATAACCAGGTTTCATAAAATATAAATATATGAGTCTGGGTGTGTTTGATCTGCCCAGACTTTAATGTAATCTGATTTAGATGTGACTCTTTAGGCTTATTTGAGTTTAACCAAGATCGATTGACGCCTGGAGATGAGGTTTGTTCATAATATTGATATTAACCGAGTTACACGACCTCTGAATATTTGTTTTAATACAGAATATAAGCCAGGGGGCGCTGGTTTTGTCCAAGAGTCACATGAGACGCTCTTTATCCTGTGTGTAAGGAGTCGTTCAGTCGGCCTGTCAGGTGCAGACTCCAGTGTTAGTTTCATATTGTTTTTTTTTCCTATTTAAGTGAATAGGATTGTGGGTAAATTGTCACGGTTCCTGCTCTGCTCTCCCCGTGTCCTCGTCTTCCCCCCTCCCTCACCTGTCTGTCTTCGGAGCTGGGCGGAATCCGGACTCCTCCCACGCGCACCTGCTCTCCATCAGCGCAATCAACGCCACCTGCCGTGGATAAGAGGGGTTCGGACGAGTCACTCGGCGCCGGAACGTCCGCGTGTTTCACATCTCCGTCCCAGAACCTGCTCCGGACTCCCCCAGCACCCGCACCTCCGCCCTGGTATGTCTTGTATCCTCACTGCCGTGCACTGTGTCTCTCTACGCTCACGGACCCGCACCCACGCTCCCCAGCTACGTTGGACCTATGAACTCTGATCTCTATGAACACTTCTATGAACTTTGATTTCGATGAACATTTATTGTGAATAAAGACACCGGCTGCTCCGGGGCAGGGCGCTCCAATGGGCGGAGGCTAGGTTCTCTAACTCCGCGTTGGATACTACGGACTTCGAGGCTTTTATTAATGAGTTCAAGCTCGTTTTTAGTCACCCTCACTATCGTGCGGACGCCGCCTCCCGCTTACTCGGCATCACTCAGGGCTCCAGGACGGTGGCGGATTACACCGTGGAGTTTTGGACACTCGCCGCGGAAGTGGACTGGTCCGACAGCGCGCTTAAAGCGGTTTTTGCCAAGGGGCTCCGTGACACACTTAAGGACGAGTTGGCCTCACGGGACGAGCCCTCGGACCTCAAGGCGTTGGTCACGCTAGCCAACCGCATCGACAACCGTCCGCAGGAGCGTCGGCGGCAGGCTCGACACTCTCCCGTGCGGTCCACGGTCCGTCCCCCGTCACCGACTGCGGAGGAGCCCATGCAGATCGGGAGGGCGCGTCTCATGGCTGAGGAGCGCACACGACGCCGTGCGGCTGGGGAGTGCTTCTACTGCGGGCGGAGGGGACACTTCGTCGCCGCCTGTCCAGCCCGGTCAAAAGAGAGAGCCCACCAGTAGCCCTGGGAGTACTGGTGGGTCAGTCGCAGATCCCAGCGAACTGTAATAGACTGCAGCTCCCGGCCACCCTCTGTCTCCGCTCTAGGACGCTGCCTGTCCAGGCCTTGGTGGACTCTGGGGCCGAGGAGGATTTTATCGACCGCCACTTGTCTCTCTCCTCTTGTGCGCGCTCTCTCTCTCCTGTCGCACTCGCCTTCTCTGCTCTCGTGCGCGCCCTCTTTCCTCTTGCGCGTGCGCCCTCTCTCTCCTCTCCTGCACGCCCTCTCTCTCTTCTCGCGCGCGCGCCCTCTCTCCTCTCTCGCGCGCGCCCTCTCTCCTCTCGCGCGCGCGCCCTCTCTCCTCTCGCGCGCGCGCCCTCTCTCCTCTCTCGCGCGCATTCTCTCTCCTCTCTCGCGCGCCTTCTCTCTCCTCTCGCACGTGCCCTCTTTCCTCTCGCGCGCGCCCTCTCTCCTCTCGCGCGCGCCCTCTTTCCTCTCGCGCGCGCCCTCTCTCTCTTCTCGCGCGCGCCCTCTCTCTCTTCTCGCGTGCGCCCTCTCTCTTTCTCCTCTCGCACGCGCCCTCTTTCCTCTCTCGCGCGCCCTCTTTCCTCTCACGCGCGCCCTCTCTCCTCTCGCACGCGCGGGCCCTCTCTCTTTCCGCGCGCGCCCTCTCTCTCTCCTCGTGCGCCCTCTCTCGCCTCTCGCGCGGGCCCTCTCTCCTCTCGCACGCGCCCTCTTTCCTCTCACGCTCCCTCTCTCCTCTCGCACGCGCCCTCTTTCCTCTCACGCTCCCTCTCTCCTCTCGCGCGCGCCCTCTTTCCTCTCACGCTCCCTCTCTCCTCTCGCGCGCGCCCTCTTTCCTCTCTCGCGCGCGCCCTCTCTCTCCTCTCGCGCAGGCCCTCTCTCTCCTCTCGCGCAGGCCCTCTCTCTCCTCTTGCGTGGGCCCTCTCTCTTTCCGCGCGCACCCTCTCTCTCTCCTCGCGCGCCCTCTCTCACCTCTCACGCGGGCCCTCTCTCCTCTCGCCCGTGCGCCCTCTCTCCTCTTGCGCGCGCCCTTTCTCTCTCCTCTTGCGCGCGCCCTCTCCTCTCGCCCGTGCGCCCTCTCTCCTCTTGCGCGCGCCCTTTCTCTCTCCTCTTGCGCGCGCCCTCTCCTCTCGCGCGTGCGCCCTCTCTCCTCTCACGCGCCCTCTCCTCTCTCCCGCGCGCCCTCTCTCGTCCTGGGCACGCCCTTTCTCTCTCCTCTCTCTCGCGCGCCCTCTTTCCTCTCGCGCGCGCCCTCTTTCCTCTCGCACGCGCCCTCTTTCCTCTCGCGCGCACGCCCTCTCTCTCCTCTCTCTCGCGCCCTCGCGCGGGCCCTCTCTCTCCTCTCGTGTGGGCCCTCTCTCTCTCCTCTCGTGTGGGCCCTCTCTCTTCTCTCGCGCCCTCTCTCTCTTCTCTCTCGCACGCCCTCTCTCTCGCCCTCTCTCTCTTCTCTCGAGCACGCCCTCTCTCTCTCCTCTCTCTCGCCCTCTCTCTCTTCTCTCTCGAGCACGCCCTCTCTCTCTTCTCTCGCACGCTCTCTTTCTCTTCTCTCGTGCACGCCCTCTCTCTTCTCTAACTAAACACTTTAATGTCTTCAAGAGAAAAACAAACAAATGAGGAGTTGTACTACTACAACAGGTACTTCACAGGTAAAAGTCCCATAGTCTCCTGCACTGTTTTAAGATCATAAATGAAATGACAGCAGCCAACACTGAGCCAGACAAGGGCAAATTACAAGCAAAACTGAATATGCCACGACCGGAGGAGAAAAGGGGAGTTCTGAGGGTGTTTGGAACAATCAACTTTATTGGAAAATTCATTCCAAACCTGTCATCAAAAACTGTGCACCTGAGACAGCTTCTACACAAAGGATGAGAGTTCAAATGAAGTAATTATCTGGAAAAGTAATGGCTTCAACTGAAAACAACACTAACCACAGAACCAGTGCTGGCATATTTAGATCCAAGGAGAAAGACAAAGATATACACAGATTCATTAAAGGATGGGATTGGAGCTGTGTTATGTGGCTCATGGAGACGACTGGAAGCTCATGACCTACGCCTCAAGAGGAATGACAGCATCAGAATGTCACTGTTATGACCCTGGGCCTTCAGTTTTTGTTATTGTTTGGTCTAACCCAGGACTAAACCAGGACTAAATAAGGTCCAACCCAGGACTAAACCAGGACTAAATAAGGTCTAACCCAGGACTAAACCAGGACTAAACCTGGACTAAATAAGGTCCAACCCAGGACTAAACCAGGACTAAATAAGGTCTAACCCAGGACTAAACCAGGACTAAACCTGGACTAAATAAGGTCTAAACCAGGACTAAACCAGGACTAAATAAGGTCTAACCCAGGACTAAACCAGGACTAAACCTGGACTAAATAAGGTCTAAACCAGGACTAAATAAGGTCTAACCCAGGACTAAATAAGGTCTAAACCAGGACTAAACCAGGACTAAACCTGGACTAAATAAGGTCTAAACCAGGACTAAACCAGGACTAAATAAGGTCTAACCCAGGACTAAACCAGGACTAAACCTGGACTAAATAAGGTCCAACCCAGGACTAAACCAGGACTAAACCTGGACTAAATAAGGTCTAAACCAGGACTAAACCAGGACTAAATAAGGTCTAACCCAGGACTAAACCAGGACTAAACCAGGACTAAATAAGGTCCAACCCAGGACTAAACCAGGACTAAATAAGGTCTAACCCAGGACTAAACCAGGACTAAACCTGGACTAAATAAGGTCTAAACCAGGACTAAACCAGGACTAAATAAGGTCTAACCCAGGACTAAACCAGGACTAAACCTGGACTAAATAAGGTCTAAACCAGGACTAAATAAGGTCTAACCCAGGACTAAATAAGGTCTAAACCAGGACTAAACCAGGACTAAACCTGGACTAAATAAGGTCTAAACCAGGACTAAACCAGGACTAAATAAGGTCTAACCCAGGACTAAACCAGGACTAAACCTGGACTAAATAAGGTCCAACCCAGGACTAAACCAGGACTAAACCTGGACTAAATAAGGTCTAAACCAGGACTAAACCAGGACTAAATAAGGTCTAACCCAGGACTAAACCAGGACTAAACCTGGACTAAATAAGGTCCAACCCAGGACTAAACCAGGACTAAATAAGGTCTAACCCAGGACTAAACCAGGACTAAACCTGGACTAAATAAGGTCTAAACCAGGACTAAACCAGGACTAAATAAGGTCTAACCCAGGACTAAACCAGGACTAAACCTGGACTAAATAAGGTCTAAACCAGGACTAAATAAGGTCTAACCCAGGACTAAATAAGGTCTAACTCAGGACTAAACCAGGACTATGACGTGTCCATTTGCAGATGCAGTTCAAATGTGTAGACCCAGAGCCCACTCAAGACTAAGGGACAGAGGGGGGCTCATCCAGGACAGGGATCATCCAGGTGAGGGAAGGGGAGGATCTGGTCAGTCATCACTGGGCGGTCAGTGGGAGGGCATCTGAAGCAGTTGACAGGGAACAACTTGTGAACAGCAATGAACAGATTCCAGGTGAAGTGCAGTAGAATGTTCTATGTCACGTTCTAACCTCGTTAATATCTTCTCATGTCATTTTTTCTTTTTTTAAGTCATTCTCTAATCTGTGGAGTGTGCTCTTTGTGACCCATGTCTTTATAAATCACATCTAATTCAAAGTTTGACTTCTGATTGCTGTTTGTTTGATGGAAGGTCATTTTGTGTTTTTGTCATTTCTTCTCAATGGGAACATTTCATTGTACAGTTGTATTTCATAAATGTTTAGCTTTTTTGACGTCTCCTCCTTTACATTTTGATTTGAAAGTTTCTTTATGGAGACACTTGACAAAACGACATGAGATGAACCGTGTGAGCAGTGGGCGGGGCTAAACAGTATGATGTCATTCTGTAGGACTCTGGACTGAGCCTGGATCAGAGAGAGACCAGAGAGGACGCAGTGCCTCCCACCACCAGCAGGGCGGCGCTGGAGAGTGAACACTCTGAACTAAATGGACCCAATAATAAAATATGAATGATTAACCTTCATCAGCCTCTGGAGGATCACAGTCCAACATCTTTACTGCACACAGCTGTAAAAAACACCAGATTAGATTGTTTTATTCACATTTATCAGAGATCTCAGGAGAGACTTTATATCAAACAGAGGAGGAGCAGAGGAGCAGAGGAGCAGAGGAGGCTCACAGTGACTCAGGAGGTGTTGGACTGTTTGTCTGAGGTAATAATGACTTATATTTACTTGTGTTGTGTCACAGTCACTTTGTGGCTTTTTGAACACATTCTTTATGTAATCCTAGTTTTATGGTATCAGACTCTTCACTTCTAATGGGTTATTGAGTCACATTTTCAGATTCACCTGTTTAACATTTAGAATAAACTGAACTTTTCACTTAGATTTGAACTTGGACTTGATTCATTTCAATCTGAGATAAAAACTGAATTAGCCCAGTTTTCTGCTCTATGTCTGTGTTTGAGTATAGATTTTTGAAGTAATTGTACTTTTTTGAGTAGATGTTTAAACCTGTACTTGTTCTTGTAATGGAGTATAATTGCAGCCATGTAATTGTACTTAGTTACATTTAAAATCATATGAGTAGTGAGTACAGCACAAGTCCCAATGGTCCTGATCCACGTCTGTCTCTCCTCTGTATCTGCTCCTTTATAAACAAACACACATAACATCACTGCATCGCCTGCTCTGATTGGACAGAGCTCAGACATTTTACTTACATTTATTCCATCACCAAATCATCTTTTGGTTTTCTAATGTAGTTTATACAGAGAAGTGTCAGAAAGACTTGAGTGTTTGGGATATGAGGCTGTTATTGGTTTGTTTTATGTTCCTAATCACAGGTCACAGGTTTGATATAAAGTCTCTCCTGAGATCTCTGATAAACAGTAAAGATGTTGGACTGTGATCCTCCAGAGGCTGATGAAGGTTAATCATTCATGTTTTATTATTGTGTTGCTATAGCTGTGTTTCAGACGTCACAACATTCTATAGAACAATCATATTTAACACAGAAGAGTCAAATGTGTCTGATTCAAACACAGATATTTGCTGTAATAATGTGAGTTCTTGGCTCGAGTCACAAACAGAAACAATCAGGTTCAACATTTGTGGATTTACATGTTGATGTGACTCGTGAAAATACCATGTGATCAACAGAGAAATGTGTCTCTCGTCCCATCTGAGAGAATGACATCATCACACTAGAGCAGGGGTCTCAAACTCGCGGCACGGGGGCCAATTTCGGCCCGTGAGATGATATTTTGTGGCCCGCAGGACAATATGAAAGTTTAATGTTAGTGCGGCGTTACCATGTTTCAACAAAGATTCAACAAATAACAAAGTATATCCATAAAATCCACAAGAATTGTCATATTTCCTCATGTATGTTGAAAAAAATGATGATGTTTGAGAAGATTTGAACAAAGCTTTTTTTGTGGAATACCTGATGTAGCCCAGCTTCACCCAGACTCTGCCTCCTGCGGCCCCCAGATAATTTGAGTTGGAGACCCCTGCTCTAGAGTCTGAACAGCACCAACAGAGACAGATCCACTTTGGACAAACATTTAAGCCTTGTCTTTATTTAGCGAGTGTGGACTGAATGAATAATACAGTGTAAAGATGCTGCAGAAATCCAAAACATTATGATTTATGATTTAGTCCAAAATCTGTAGTTTTGTGCTCAACAGAATCAGACGAGCAGTTTTACAGGGATCACAGGCTGAAGCACACACACCCTCAGGCCCTGGACGCTCCATTCAGTTAAAGAGGCATTATGGAACTTTTCTGGAGGAGGGTACACCACCTCACTGTTTCTATGGAGATGTTACTGTGTCGCCCAGAATGTTCCACAATACGTAAACTTATCTATGTTGCATTTATTCAAATCCAGGTGTTTTTATTACTCAGAAAAAACCTTACATTTTTACTATGAGCGCAATCACCACCAAATGATGTCACCTGCTTGTTACAATATAGAGTTTAATGCCATACTGTGGAATATTCTGAGCAAAAGAAAAGCATCTCCATGTAAACGAGCAGGTGTCTGACCCTCCACAGCAAAGTTACACAGTGCACCTTTAAGAGAAAATAAGATGTTTGTAGAAAAGTAAAGAGGGAAACATTCAGGACCAGACTCAGGATCTGGGCCAGATCCAAGTCCACAGACAGAGTCCAAAGTCCAGGTCCAGGACAGGTCCAGACAGCAGCAGTGATGGAAGGAGTTGAGCTTTAAAGCTCTGAGTAATGTCAGGTTTATTTCTCTGTTCTGCTGAGTCCACATTAACACACATGGGAATAGAACCACCAACCTGTCGCTGAGTCCAAATGTGCCTCTGTGTCTTTGATTCCTTTACCTTACTTCATTGTCTCTCTGAGTTTCTGTTTGAAGTGTCTTGCCTAAGGGTTGTGCCACTTGAAGATCGTCAAGAAAAAACTCTGTTATTGGAGACTGTCTTTTTTTAGATCTAAATTCCAGACAAACATTAGCTGTATTTTCCTTGTGAAATATAATCTTAAACTCATATCTGGTTAATCTGGGACAAAATGAAGCAAAAAATTAAAGACATCTCAAAAATAACTGTACAGAAAAATGTGTGAAACAAAAAAATCCAAAAACATAGAAGAAAATTAAACTTTCTAGAACCACAGATAAACAAAGTAGAAGAAGAAACACGAGAAAGTTAAACACATGTCCCAATAAAACACAGGAATGAAGTCCCTAAATGAGACTCCAGACTCCAGTGCTGAGGACTGTGATCTAATGTGAGGTCCCCTGTGTCCCTCAGCAGCACCTCTGCCCTCTCACTGTCACTCAGAC
This sequence comes from Periophthalmus magnuspinnatus, assembly GCF_009829125.3. Taxonomy (NCBI): domain Eukaryota; kingdom Metazoa; phylum Chordata; class Actinopteri; order Gobiiformes; family Gobiidae; genus Periophthalmus; species Periophthalmus magnuspinnatus. The sequence continues at coordinate 2,612,363 of NC_047144.1, read as the reverse complement.
TGGACTGAGCATGGATCAGAGAGAGACCAGAGAGGACGGAGCCCCTCCCTCTATAAAAGCTCACAGGTAAGAGAGGATCACTAACACTCCACCACTGTTCTCCATGTCAGAGCTCAGACTAAAGCCACTGCTCCATCTGTGTCCACAGACCTGCTCCTGGGGCCAGCGCCGTCTCATTCAAGAGTGATGAGTCTATAGGACGATGGATTAATTTTAAAAGAGAACATGGTCCAGAGTAAGTCAGACTCACCTCATAATGTCAGGACTTTATGTTCACAGCCTTTTTAGAATGATATGGATGACTTGTTTTTTATTAAACTCAACATAAGTGTAAGAGCTGCAGATGACCTCTGTGACTGTGAGGAGGAACTTCATGCTCGTCTCAGCAGCAGGAAATGCAACACACTTATGTCTTTGTCCTACAAAAGTCCTTCTATGAGATCCTAGTCCAGGCCCATCACCCGCTGGACCTGCTCAAGTCACATGACTTTAACCACTGTGTTTCTCCAACAGAGACACTTTTGATTTGAAAATGGAATTAAAATGGAGTCTGAAAAGAGACAACAGTCGACAAACTTCTTTCAGGAAAAGGAAAAAAGATACTGACTTTAATAATTCAGATAAAACTGTCATGGCCCAGACAAATAGACAAGTTTATTATAACACAATTCACACACAAAGTCATTCAAAGAGCTTTACAGAATAAGAAAGACATTAAACTCACAAAACAAACAAAACATAAATAATCATAATAAAAGTGTAGAGCTGAATAAAACCTCTCAGTCATATGCACAGATAAACAGAACCGTTTGAGCCTGGATTTAAACACTGTCAGAGCAGAGGCCTGTCTCACATCTTCAGGAAGGAACTAGACCAGGACTAAACCAGGACTAAACCAGGACTAGACCAGGACTAGACCAGGACTAGACCAGGACTAGACCAGGACTAAACCAGGACTAGACCAGGACTAAACCAGGACTAGACCAGGACTAGACCAGGACTAGACCAGGACTAAACCAGGACTAGACCAGGACTAAACCAGGACTAGACCAGGACTAGACCAGGACTACACCAGGACTAAACCAGGACTAAACCAGGACTCCATCAGGAGTTGGGTCCCTGAGGTCCTCCTCATGTGAGATGGTTCATGTGGCTCATGTCAGATGTTCTTTGGTGCTGGTCCATGGAGAGACTTGTTCATGCTGCATTGCTCATGTTTGTCTGGATGTGAACAGTTTGAAATGCTTGACTTTCTCTGGTCTTTTCTTGTAATTGTTTTATTTTTGAATGTGTGGATGTGTCTTAGTTGTACAGGGCCCACACTGGCAGAAGTCCTGTGTTTTGGAGTAGAGAGGGCTTTACTGTGCTGCTCTGTATGGGATGTTTTTTATTCATACAGGGACAGTGTCACTAAACACTGACCAAAAGGAAAGATGCATTGTACCAGGTTAGAGCAGAAAATGATCATTTCCACCTGTCGTCCCTGGGCAGGTTGATGTAACAGTTTACAGAATCTAAAAGTAGATGGAAACATGACCATATCACCAAACATTATCACATATAAGTTACTAACATTTCATTCATAAAACAAGTGTCCTGCTTTTGGACCAGACGTAATAAAACTGTTCAACCTCCACTTACACCACACACTCATCACTCACTCAGCACACATGGACACAGGGGTTTTCTTTATTTACTTTTACCAGCTCCAGCTGTTTTAATGGACTGTGCAGTCACAAGTGTTAAGAAGAGTCACTGTGACTGAAGTGTGTTTTCTTCTGTGTCTCAGGATCCACCAGAAACATCCTCCATCTGAACCTGGTCCCATCTGTGAGTCCCTCAGGAGTGACATGTCTATGGACCATCCACTTAATTTTGCCACAGAACCGTGAGTTTCCACAAGTGTTGAATAAATCAATAGAAATGAACATAAGTGTTTGATGAGTCTCTCTCACAGAGTGGAGCAGCAGGGTCCAGAGGTCTCCAGTGGTCAGCACCATCAGACACAGCTGGACTCCATATTTAAGGTCTGTCACTAAAGTTTGTAAATGTTCAGATGAATGAGAACTTGTTCCACACAGATCTGACACTGACTGCATTTGTGTTGTTTATAATGTGTCTGTTCAGCTTCTGGAGGAGGACATCTTCACTTTTGTCCAGAAGGAGCTGAAGAAGCTCCACAAGGTTCTGAGTACAGATTACCCAGAATGCTTAGAGCCAGAGGAGGATGAAGAGCAGAGGAGCAGCAGTGAGGCTGTTCTGAAGATCACACTGAACTTCCTGAGGAGGATGAAGCAGAAGGAGCTGGCTGAGCGTCTGAGGAGCAGTAGGACCATTTAACACATTTAACAAGGTGCTCACAGTCGTTTTATATTCTCTGAGACTCAGGCCTGTATCTGTTGTCTTCATTCAGGGAGTTATTTTGGAATTCATCTTCGTAAACTGAAGTCTAACCTGCAGCAGAAGTTTGAGTGTGTGTTTGAGGGCATCGCTAAAGCAGGAAACCCCACCCTTCTGAATCAGATCTACACAGAGCTCTACATCACAGAGGGAGGGTCTTCAGAGGTCAACCAGGAACATGAGGTCAGACACATGGAAACAGCCTCCAGGAAACCAGACCCAGCAGAGACACCCATCACATGTGAAGACATGTTTAAAGGCCCAGCTCACACACATGGACCAATCAGAACAGTGCTGACAAAGGGAGTGGCTGGCATCGGGAAAACAGTGCTCACTCAGAAGTTCAGTCTGGACTGGGCTGAAGGCAAAGCCAACCAGGACATACAGCTGCTGTTCCCGTTCACTTTCAGAGCACTCAATGTGCTGAAGGAGAGAAGCTTCAGCTTGGTGACACTTGTTCATCACTTCTTTAGTCAAACACAAACAGAACTCTGCAGCTTTGAACACCTCCAGGTGCTCTTCATCTTTGACGGTCTGGACGAGTGCAGACTTCCTCTGGACTTCACCAAAACCAAGGCCCTGACCGACCCCACAGAGTCCGCCTCAGTGCACGTGCTGCTGGTAAACCTCATCAGGGGGAGCCTGCTTCCCTCCGCTCGCCTCTGGATAACCACACGACCTGCTGCGGCCAATCAGATCCCTGCTGAGTGCATCTCCATGGTGACAGAGGTCAGAGGGTTCACTGACCCGCAGAAGGAGCAGTACTTTAGGAAGAGGTTCAAGGATAAGGCAGACACAATCATCTCCCACATCAAGATGTCCAGAAGCCTCCACATCATGTGCTACATGCCAATCTTCTGCTGGATCGCTGCCACAGTCCTGGAGCATGTGTTGAAAAGCAGAGAGAGAGGAGAGCTGCCCAAGACCCTGACTCAGATGTACATCCACTTCCTGGTGGTTCAGGCCAAAGTCAAGAACATCAAGTATGAAGAAGGATCTGAGACAGACCCACACTGGAGTCCAGAGACCAGGAAGATGGTGAAGTCTCTAGGAAAACTGGCCTTTGAGCAGCTGCAGAAAGGAAACCTGATCTTCTATGAGCATGACCTGAGTGAGTGTGGACTGGACGCTGCAGCAGCCTCAGTGTACTCTGGAGTGTTCACACAGGTCTTTAGAGAGGAGCCAGGGCTGTACCAGGACAAGGTCTATGGCTTCATCCATCTGAGTGTGCAGGAGTTTCTGGCTGCTCTTCATGTCCACCAAACCTTCATGAACAAAGGGATCAATCTGCTAGTAGAGAAAAGGTCTGCGATCTCTCTGTTAAAGAATCACAAAATTTACAAAGATTTGCTCAAATTCTACCAGACAGCTGTGGACCAGGCCTTACAGAGTCCAAATGGACACCTGGACCTGCTCCTTCGCTTCCTCCTGGGTCTTTCACTGTCGACCAATCAAAGCCTTCTACAAGGTCTGTTGAAAGAGACAGGAAGTTGCTCCCTGACCAATCAGGAAACAGCTGAGTACATCAAGACGAAGCTGAGTGAGGATGTGTCTGCAGAGAGGAGCATCAACCTGCTCCACTGTCTGAATGAACTGAATGATCGTTCTCTGGTGAAGCAGATCCAACAGTATCTGAGTTCAGGACGTCTGTCTGAAGATGAACTGTCTCCTGCTCAGTGGTCAGCTCTGGCCTTCATCTTACTCTCATCAGAAGAAGACCTGGAGCAGTTTGAGCTGACGAAATACTCTTCTTCAGAGGAGGCTTTCCTGAGGCTGCTGCCAGTGGTCAAGGCCTCCAACAAAGCTCTGTGAGCAACATTTGTTTAACAGAGGATGGTTTGATTCAACTTCTACATAAACAACTTTTTCTGTTTTTAAGACTGAGCGGCTGTAACCTGTCAGAGAAAAGCTATGATGCTCTGTCCTCAGTCCTCAGCTCCCAGTCCTCTAGTCTGAGAGTCCTGGATCTCAGTCTCAACGACTTGAAGGACTCTGAACTGGAGATGTTGTCTGTTGGTCTGAGGAGTCCACATTGTAAACTGGAACAGCTCAGGTAACAAATATACAGAATGATACTGGTGCACTGTTCATTTTTTACTCTGGTATTTTGTCGATTTCCTTGGTCAATCTCACACTCAGACGAGTGTATTCCGTCTTATTTTCACGCTTTGTTGATGGATTTTATAGTATTTTGCATGAAATGAATAACTGACATGTTTAAAGATTACTGATACAACAGCCTATAGAAAAAATAAGTCTTGTTTTTGTTTTCATAAATACAAAATATATATTTTTTTAGGATTATTGAGATTGATTGAGTGAAAGAATGTGTCTGAAGCCTTCTCTAATGAGCTCCTGTCTCTTCCTCCAGACTTCGCCAGTGTGACCTGTCAGAGAGTAGCTGTGACGCTCTGTCCTCAGTCCTCAGCTCCCAGTCCTCTAGTCTGAGAGTTGTGGACCTCAGTTTCAACGACTTGAAGGACTCAGGGCTGAAGATGTTGTCTGTTGGTCTGAAGAGTCCTCACTGTAAACTGGATCAGCTCAGGTCAGAGGGGTTAATATAACTCACTGTGATTACATAACCTGTTGGTTGTTCCATGGAAAACAATATTTGATTAAAGTAAGATCAAAACATGGGACTTTTCCCCTGCATTTAACCCAAAATGAGACAAAATCTACTAGAAATCTACTTACAATGCAGTGGCCCATCAGTAATCCACCAGGAGCATAGGAAGGGTGGGCCGCTGACCGCTCCTCATAGAGGAGCAGAGTCGCTCTGTGTCAGATGGGAGACATGTGAGGGGGCGGAGCTCCCTTCAGCCACACCCCTCTCACATCTCTCACGTCTGGAGTCAAACAAGCACCGGCCCCACAGGCTGAGGCTTCAACTCTTGTGTGGTGGTTCTAGTCTCTAATGTCCCTCTGTCTCCTCAGTCTGTCCCTCTGTGGACTGTCCCCTCACAGCTGTGGGCCTCTGGCCTCAGTCCTCAGCTCCTCCAGTCTCACACACCTGGATCTCAGTCACAACGACCTCCAGGACTCAGGAGTGGAGCTGCTGTGTTCTGGACTGAAGAGCGCCCCCTGCAGACTGGAGACGCTCAGGTGAGATGCTCCCATGATGCACTCTGCCCCCTTGTGTCCACATGAGTGTAATGCTGTGTCTTTAGGCTGTCTGGATGTCTGGTCTCACAGAGGGGCGGGGCTGCTCTGGCCTCAGCTCTGAGCTCCGCCCCCTCCCACCTGAGAGAGTTAGACCTGAGCTACAACCATCCAGGACCCTCAGCCGAGCTCCTGACCGCTCTACAGGACCAGCGCCCCCTGCTGTCTGTCAGGTGAGAGCGCCCCCTGCTGTCTGTCAAAGGCACAACCACACACACAGCAGCACACTGGAGGTGAGGCCTTTAGGCACAAAGGCAGAGGAACCACCAACCCTCAGGCGACTCCCAGCTCCATCTGCATTGTTCAAGGATGTTGGACCTGGTTTATGGATCAGATCTGTGTAATTACTGGACCTCACAAGAACTGAAAACTGGCACAAAGGTCAGAGTTTTCTCTGTCAGCTCAAATGAACAAAGGTGAAGATACTTCAGTGCTCCCACTAAGTCCTGTCCTGCAGCAGCAGCAGTAATACTACTACTACTACTACTACTACTACTAATAATAATAATAATACTACTAATACTAGTATGTGTACTAGTAGTATTTATACTTGTATATGTCCCCTGTGGAGCCTTAAAGACAGAAGTGTCAGGACTGTCCCAGAGCTCGATGGGGTTGGGCTGAGGTCTGTCCTGGATCTTGGGTTTAGACCTGGTCCTTCTCCTGGTCTCAGTCTGGATCTGAGGGTCCACTGTGCAGGACTCAGGGTGGGGTTCTGACAGGACTGGGTCTCTACCCTGTGCACGTGGGTGTTGAGGATGAGGAGATATATACATACATACACCTAAGTCCTGTGCTTGTCCTGTGTTTACAGAGCTGAAAACTCCATGGCTAACTCCCCGCGCACATATTCACTTATTTATTTCTCCACTCTGGGTTTGAAGACTTTAGCGGCTGTTTCTCACTGATTCCTGGGTCTTTGTGGATCATTTAAAAAGTGACAGAGACAAGTCTGAGCTCCATCTGTCTGTACAACAGGGCTCTAATCATGTCCAGTGTGAAATGTAGTTCCAAAGAGAATCTTAAAGTCAGTCCTGAAGCTGACAGGGAGCCAGAGGCCCACACAGGAGAAACGTGCTCATGTTTCCTGGGGCCTGTGAGCGCTGCAGCATGCAGTCACTAAGAGTGACTTAAAGTGGACTTTTCCTCAAATCAGGAGCAGTAGAACTGTCCATTCAACACAAAAACTACTGGAGAGTCTGTGTCCTTCATGCCCCATGTGCTGAAAGAACCAGTTTATGATGAGTGTGAATGTGGTGTGTTCATCATTCTCAGGACTTTAAAGGCCCATATTACACTATTCTCTCATCTGTTCTAATGTTGTTTCCTCATCACAAACAGACCTGGAGTTGTGTTTTGTTTCATTCTCACATGTTTAACACACAAACCTGCAGATTTAGGCTGAGTTCTTCTCTCACTCTGTTCCACCTTGTGATGTCATCATGTGGTGATACAGGAAGTGCTCCACTGTGTTTTTAAACTAGAATCATTTGGATCATTTCAGTCACTTAAAAAGTAGCACCTCATGACATCACAAGGTGGAACAGAGCATTTTGAGCTTTGGAGACTAATAATAAATGATTCCTCAAACCTGTGAATGAAACAAAACACAAGTCCAGTTTGTTTTTGAGGAGGAAACATCATTATAACATGGAGCTCACAGAGTCACTTTTACATAATCTAGGACTTTAAAAAGCAGAGGGTTGGTCATTAGAGTCTGAGCAGAGATATGAACTTTGACCTGAGTCTATAAAGTCAAATGTATTTCCAAAGACAAAATAAAGCAGCAGTGAACATGGAGAATATAAAGGAGAGGAGGAGACAAACATGTGGACAATTCAAATCACTGCTTTAGAGCTGAAACATCACAACAAACTGAAACTGACATTTAAAAAACATCAAGTGTTTCAGTCTGATGTTTCAGTCTGATGTCGTGTGTTTCAGTCTGATGTCGTGTGTTTCAGTCTGATGTCGTGTGTTTCAGTCTGATGTCGTGTGTTTCAGTCTGATGTCGCGTGTTTCAGTCTGATGTTTCATTCTGATGTCACGTGTTTCAGTCTGAGGTCGCGTGTTTCAGTCTGAGGTCGTGTGTTTCAGTCTGAGGTCGTGTGTTTCAGTCTGATGTCGTGTGTTTCAGACTGAGTCCTGCTGGAGAACGATGGATGAATCCGATCTGGAGATGTAAGTCTGACTTAATCCTTTTAAGTGACTTTTATAATTTCATTCTCACACAAACAACACTTTAATACTGCCCTTGGTTATTATGATTTAAATTACTGTTTTTTATGAGTTTAATGTGTTTCAAATAAAGCATCATGGGAAATAACCAGACACCTGGAGCATGTCTCATCTCTGTCAGTCAGACTGAGACTCACTGGCCCCTCCCCCACGGCGCTCTCTCCTCTGTGGGTGTGGCCTCAGACTGTGAGGTCCACAGCTGTGTCCATGACTGAATCCAGAGTTCTTCTTAAAGCAGATCCTGAAGAGTCCAGTCTGGAGCTGTGTAACTGCACTCATGTTTCAGCTCAAACACAACAGTGATCTTCATTCTTCTTCTGGAGACAGTGGATTTAAACCAATCCCCTGTTCTCCTCTCCTTCATATAGAGACATTTTAAAGGAGAAAGTCTGTGTCATGGAGCACAGAGGAGTGTAGGAATGTGTGGAGTGACGTCAGAGACTGGAGCTGCACTTTGTCACTGCAGCAACAAACTCAAGTTTTACACTGAAAAGAATCTGAAATAGATGTGAGGCTCTGAAACTAAAGGAAATATAGAGCTGATGCAAAAGAAACATGAGCCAAATATAAGACTGACATGATTCACAAATAAAATCATCAGAATAAAAATACATTCATCATAAATAATTGACTTTAAATCCATCTTTCATGAATAGATTGACCCATATTAAACTATAATTAAATGTGTGTCTCCACATGGGACTAACTGCTGCTGTGTTGTGTCTTCTCTCCATCAGATTTCTGTGATCTCACTCTGGATCCAAACACAGCTCACAGAAAACTCAAACTGTCTGACAACAACAAGAAGGTGACATGTGTGACAGAGGAGCAGCCGTATCCAGATCATCAGGACAGATTTGAGATCAGGCCTCAGATTCTGTGTTCCACTGGTCTGACTGGTCGCTGTTACTGGGAGGTCCAGTGGAGAGGAGATGTTTGTATATCAGTGTCTTACAGAGGAATCAGAAGGAAAGGGGACAGTGATGACAGTGAGTTTGGAGGCAATGATCAGTCCTGGAGTCTGGAGTGTTCTGCAGGTGGTTTCTCTGTTTATCATAATAACAAACGCACCTCCCTCCCTCAGTCCTGCCCGTCCTCTTCTGGGACAGTCTCAGTGTTTGTGGACTGTCCTGCTGGCTCTCTGTCCTTCTACACAGTCTCCTCTGACCAACTGACCCACCTCCACACCTTCAACACCACATTCACTCACACTCTGATCCCTGGGTTTGAGGTCTGGTCTGAAAACTCCTCAGTGTCTCTGTGTCCGACAGACTCACCCTCCTCTGTGTAAAATACAACAGTCAAATCTGTAGAAAAATCACTTTGTAAATGTTGATTTTATTTTGACTTCATTTGACCAGAGATTTATTTTATAATGTTTTATTTCCTCTCAAAGACAAAAAAAAAGTTTAAAAATGTACTGAAAGAGTAAAAAGTAAAAGTATTTGTTTCAGATTTTCAGATCTATTAAAGCTTCAAATGTGGTGATTTTGATAAAGATTTGAGCTGAATTTAGTTTTTATTTGTATATTTTTGTTTGTTCAAATTCTGAACGTGTTAAAAATAAACCCTCAGCCTTTTCAGCAGGTCTCACACAATCAGAAAAAATACTTTTACTTTTCAGTCCTGTTCAAAAATGTAGTGGAGTAGAAAGTACAGATACTGCTCTCAAATGTACTGAAGTAAAAGTAAAAAGTACACACTTTTACATTTTTACTTTCACTTACAGTGGGACAAAAAGTATTTATTCAGCCCCAATTGTTCAAGTTCTCCACTTAAAAAGAGATGCCTGTAATTTTCATCAGTTTCACTTCAACTATGAGACAGAATGAGGGGAAAGAATCCAGGAAATCACACTGTAGGATTTTAATGAATTAATCAATAAATTCCTCAGTAAAATAAATATTTGTCACCTACAAACAAACAAACAAGATTTGTGTCTCAGACCTGTAACTTGTTCTTTCAGAGGCTCCTCTGTCCTCCACTCGTTCCCTGTATTAATGGCCCCTGTTTGAACTCGTTCTCAGTATAAAAGACACATGTCCACAACCTCAAACAGTCACACTCAAACTCTGTGGGGTCAAAATGACACAACAACAGTGAGCAAAAATCCCACAATCCCACAAGTTTATCTGTGCAAACGACTGAGAGTTTTTTATTCTGCCTCTTCTGTTTTAATGTTCATTTTATGTTGATTAATTTTATGTTGACTCCTCCCTGGGGAGGTGTTCTGGGCGTGTCCCACCGGGAGGAGGACACACTGGAGGGACTGTGGCCGTGTCTCAATTCGCCAAAATGGCCTTAGATTCACCACTGAAAGCGTCGAAGGGTAGATACGTAATTTCCGGCGCGTCAAGGGCTGTGTCATTTCAATGCACCTGAAGAACGAGCGAGACAAAATGTGCCCTGCGTTTCCTGCGTTTCCATGGAGATCGGACGTAACTGAAGCGTGAATCCATGCAGACTTCACACACTTCTATATCCCATCATGCACCATGACGCAAAAAGAGAAGAAAATGGAGTCCACTGCGCAAAACACGTTCAAATGTTCGTACTGGTTTACCTCATCAGTGCGACATGAAACTGTTAAATCTGAATAAAGATCTGTACAGTGTGTTTGATTAAAAAGGAGGAGAGTTACATGGAATAAAGGAATGTGCAGTTATTGACAATAAGAAGACAATATTATCATTAAAAATTATTATTGCAATAAGAAAAATGTAAGAATGTTTGTTTCTATTGTGTCAAAGACCAAGAGAAACATAAAGTCAGAAGAGTTTAATGATCCACACAGGTAATGTGAACAATGAAGCAACGGACTCTGAGGAAAGGACAGAACAGAGTCCTGAGACGGGCACAAAATCTTCATGAGTTCCGGTACATTCCATAGGTCTGCGCCCCCTGGTGGCACGTGTCATTTACCTTCATGTTAGTAAATCAAGATGTTAGCTTGATGTAGCGCTGCACTGCTAGAAAATACCTCGCAATAATAAGATGAAAAGAACTGGCACGGCATAGAAGGGAAACAGCGCCCTCTACTGTTATTAAAGTGGTGTAGCCACTGGACAAAATACTGAACCATTAAACTGCAATATCCCACTTTATGTACAACTAATCAGTGTCTCTGGTTTATAGACTATGAATGTGAAAATGATGCTGTTTCCTCTGTCTCTGTTATTACGTTTTCACAAGGTTTATTTTGTTAAAGTTATGAAGTAGCTACAAATGAGAAAAGAATCACCTCGAACGTTATATTTGCCTATTGATATTCAATCTAAAAAAAGAAACGGCTGTGACGACGACATCTTGACTTTTCTTCTATTAAATAATAAATAATTAAAAATAACGTACGTAATGTGCGTATCGTACGCTCAAAGACAGCGGTGGAAGTGCGGTCCGTGGTGTGGGCCTGTCCCACTTCAGCAAGATGGAGGCTACACTGAGGAGGACAGATTCTCCACCGGAACCTTCAAACTGCACTTTGAGGAGAACTGAGAAGGGAAACTTCAAAAGGAGCATTTGGAGAATTGAGACTCGGCCTTTGTGTTTAAACTTCACTAGAATCATTTGGATCATTTCAGACCTGGATTTTCTCTTTCTGTCCTTTAAGTCCTCCCCCTCTTTTTCTCCTCTCTTTTATTAGCTATTTTCTTCCTTCTTTTTTTATTACCCCCTTTCTCTTCCTCTATTCCTCCTTTCCTCTTTCTCCCTCTCTCTGGCTCCTTCTATCCCTCTCTCTCTCCCTTTCTTTCCTCTCTCTTTCCCCCCTCCTCTCTCTTATCCCTTTATTTCCCCTCTCGCTCTCTTTCTCTCTCTCATCTCTTTCTCACCCTTTCTTCTCACCCTTTCCTCTCTATTTCTCTCTCCCCATCCTCTCATCACTCTTTCGTCTCTCTCATCCCTCATTCTTTCCTCTCTCATCACTCTTTCCTCTCCACCCTCTCATCACTCCTTCCTCTCTCTCATCCCTTTCTTTCCCCTCTCACTTTCTTTCTCTCTCTCACCCCTCTCTTTCCTCTCATCTCTCTTTCCTCTTTCTCATCCCTTTTTCTTTCCTCTCGACCCTCTCTCATCCCTTTCTTTCCTCTCTCTCATCTTTCTTTCCTCTCTCATCCCTTTCTTTCCTCTCTCTCATCTTTCTCCCCCCTCTCATCACTTTCTTTCCTCTCTCTCATCTTTCTTTCCTCTCTCATCCCTTTCTTTCCTCTCTGTCTTTCTCCCCCTCTCTCATCACTCTTTCTCTCTTCTCTCTCTTCATTTGTATCATTTCATCTCTGTCTCTTGTCGTTCTTCTGCTGAACTAAAGGTAAAAGTCTCTGTTCACTTGATGACATCACGAGGTGTAACGTCGTGTTTTGATCTTTGTAGACGTCACAGACGAATAATAAAGTGACTCAAACATGTGAGAATGAAACAAACACAACTCCAGGTCTGATTTTGACGCGTTCACAGATTTAAACTCGACTTAAAGACACAACAGTCAGTTTTGTGTCATGTTGAACGTTTTTAAGCCTCGTCGTGTCAAAGCTCATCTGTTGTTTAAACATTAGACAAACACATTTTTGTGTTTTTTCACATTTTCTTTGCAGTTTTTTAATTTAAAACACAGGAACAAACACATTTACACTTCAGAATCATATTATCCAAGATCCAAGTCCTTTTTTACATGATCTGATGATGAAACTCACTTTAAAAGCACCAAAAAAAACTTAAAATAACAAAAATTTTTTAAATAAACTCAAAATAACTAAAAAAAAAAATTAAAATAACAAAAATATCTACATAAACTCAAAATAACTTAAAAAAAAAAACTCAAAATAACTAAAAAAAAAAAAGTAAAATATATATACATTTCATAACCTTTACTTGCACCGACAAACCGACGAGCTCAAATAAAACTCATTTTTCAGACAGAATCATTGTAAACGCCGTCATTTTGAGGACGACGGACCCTTCGAAACCATTCAAAACATTCAAACTAAACATTCAAATTGTTAAATACCATGGCAACGGTCGTAACGTGTCATCGTTCCTGAAACCCACGAACAGATATGACGTTTATGTGCGATTAAATGTCACGTATATCAAGTTTAACAGTGTTTTGGCGTCGTACAGACGGAGGCGCAGCACCAAATTCGGGGGCCCGGGTACAAATCGAGATGGGCCCCGTACTACACGTCTAAAGAAAAATGCCCAAAAACAATAACTAAAAAATGGACGGACATCCCCACCTTGGACGATTGGACGAACCCTCAAAAAAACAAAAAAAACAACAACTTAAAATAAAAAAAGAAACAAAAAAACAACCTAAAATAACAAAAACAAATTATAATAAACTCAAAATAACTTACCAAACCCCCCCCCAAAATAACAAAAAAGAAACAAAAAAAAAGTAAATTTAATTTAGACTTAAATAACTTATTAAAAAAAATTCAAAATAACTAAAAAAAAAATAATAAATCCAAATACCAAAAAAAAAAAACTTAAAAAAAACCCCTAAATAAACTCAAAATATTTTAACAAAAAACAAACAAACCTCAAAATAAATAATAATAAAAAAAACAACAAACATACTACTCGTCTAAAGAAAAATGCCCAAAAACAAAAAAAATGGACGGACATCCCCACCTTGGACGGTTGGACGAACCCTCAAAAAAAAAAAAAAAAAAAAAAAAACTGAAAACAAAAAAGAACCTAAAATAACAAAAACAAATCACAATAAACTCAAAATAACTTACCAAAAAAAAACAACCCTCAAAATAACTTTAAAAAAACTCTAAATAACAAAAGAAACAAAAAAAAAACTTTACAAAAAAATCTAAATGAACTCAAAATAACTTAATAAAAAAAAAAAAAAAAAAAAAAAAAAAAAAAATTTAAATAAAAAAAAACAAAAAAAAATCTAAATAAATCTCAAAATAAAAAACAAAACAAAAAACTTACTAGTCTAAAGAAAAACGCCCAAAAACAGCACTTTACCCCCCAAATCTGACGCCCCTGCATATAATCTGTCTTTAAATATTTCATATACATAAATACATAAATACATAAATACATCCCTCTTCCCTGTAAGTGCCTTTAAACTGAGGTAAATTTACCCGCACGCTCGTGTCAAAACAAACACGGCTCCTTATTAAACCCGCCACACACGACAGGATTTAAACGATTTTTAAACGTGCGACAACGTGAGGAGAATCGGTTTTAACCCTTTAAGACCTGAGCACATTTTAGATCAGTAGAATTCAACTGGACTTTTATTGTTTTTAGCCGTAAAAATCGTGTTTAAATGTTGAGCTTAGCGACGCGGAAGTCTATAACTAAAAAAATGGTGAAAGACGGACATCCCCACGTTGGACGATTAGACGAATCCTCAAAAAAAATAAAAAAATAAAATAAAATAACAAAAAAAAGAAACAAAAAAAACTTAAAATAACAAATATAAATGAAATCAAAATAACTTAATAAAAAAATCAAAATAACAAAAAAAATTTAAAAAAATCTAAATAAACTCAAAATACCAAAAAAAAAAAAAAAATCTAAATAAATAATAATAATTTTAAAAAAAATTACTACATGTTGTCTAAAGAAAATAGCCCAAAAACAATAACTAAAAAATGGACAAACATCCCCACCTTAAACGATTGGCACGACCTGGTGAACTCAGTATTTGTCATGGAACGGATTACCACGTACAACAGACTCCAAAAGGACAAATTTGACAAGATATGGAAAAATTGGAAATCTTATATTCTGCTTAGAAAACCGGAATTCGTCTGATCATGTGACTGTTGTTTTATGTGACATTACGACGCTACGTCCAACTTTTGTTTCTTTTGTTTACTGTTTAAATGTGACTGTCGTTTTTTTATGTTTCTAAAGTAAAACTCAAAAAATCATGTTTAAGGAAGTGTCAGTTTGAATTTACACGACGGCACAAATGGTTGCTAAGTTACGGTAACGGAAACTCCGCCGCAATACGGTTAAATCTCTGAGTGCGGGATATGGCAGCGAAGAGACCGCACACCACAAGCTACTTTACAACTTTACGACTTCTTTAAACTATTTCAGCTGTTTTGTGAGTTTGTACCTCGCGCGTCGGTGTCCGTCGCTCTGTTTGACCCCGGTGCTCTGTTTTATTGGCTGTTGCCGTGGTGATATTTTGCGGTTAAGATGACAAAGAAGCTCAGAGTCGCTCGGTCGCCGCACAAACGAGGAGCGAAACGGCGCAAAAACGTCCTGAAGTCCGGTTCAAAATGAGGCAGACGATCCTGTAGCGTGTGGCGGGTGCTCGCTTGTTATTTCCCACAGATCCTCCACCAGAAAAGTTACACAGTGCAGCTTTAAGTAACATTTAATTTAAAACAAACTAACTAAACTAAAATATAAACGTGCTCGTCGTGCGTTAGCCTTTGGCCGACTGGAGCGTTTGGTTGTTCTTGTTGTTCTTTTCCTCTTTCTCCATGTACGTTTGCACAGATTTCCAGAGCGCTCGGATGTTTCCCTCTCCAAACCCGGACGCTCCTCGCCGCTCGATCAGCTCCAGGAAAAACGTGTCCTCGGAAAACAGCGGCCGCGTGAACACCTGGAGCAGGTATCTACGGAAAGAGCGAGGGGACAATGGAGCTCAAAGAGATCACAATATGAAACAAACACCAGCACAAAGTTCCACAAGCCAAACTACAGACTGTAGGAAAAAGTGTTGCTAACGCTAACGGGAGCGGGCTAATACGAACATTTAAGACCAAAATGACGAGTCAAAAAATAAATACATAAATAACCTCAAAATAACCAAAAAAAAAAAAACCCCTCAAAATAACAAAAAAAACCCTACAAAATAACAAAAAGGAAACAAAAAACCCTAACTTAAAATAACAAAGAAAATCTAAATAAACTCAAAATAACTAAAAAAAACCCTCAAAATAACAAAAAAAGAAACAAAACAAACAACTTAAAATAACAAAAAAAACTCTACATGAACTCAAAATAACTTAAAAAAAAAATTTAAATAAAATAAAACAAACAAAAAAAAAACTTAAAATAACTCAAAATAACAAAAAAAAACCAAACCCAAACCCCCCCCCAAAAAAAACAACCCAGGATCATGTAGAGCGAGTTAATACGATCATTTAAGACCAAAATGACAAGTCAAAATAAAAAAACTCAAAATAACAAAAAAAATCTGAATAAACTCAAAATAACTTAACAAAAAAAACCCTTCAAAATAAAAAAAAGAAACAAAAAAACAACTAAAAATAACAAAAAAATCTACATAAATTCAAAATAACTTAACAAAAAAACTAAAAATAACAAAAAACAACTTAAAAAAATCTAAATAAACTCAAAATAACTTTACAAAAAAAAAACTAAAAATAACAAAAAAAACCCTAAAATTACCACACAAAAAAAGAAAAAACTTAAAATAACAAAAGAAAAAAGTCTAAATAAACTCAAAATAACTTATAAATACTAAAGTGTGTGGTGAGGGGTTTTACAGCTGCAAAACAGAGAATAACTGTAAAAAATAAAGCTGATACTTCACGGATTTCGTAACCCCTACGATAAACCAGGGACCACCCAGACTATGTGCCACGGAGACAGCTATCAGACCTCTCCACCAGAAAAGTTACTTCGTGGACCTTTACGTGATTGTGGTTATTTATCATTTTAGTTAATCCTGGATGTTTTTACCCCGTCGATCGGTAAGTTTGAAAAGCCTCTGTATCTCCATGGGTGAACCCTGTAGTTTAGACCTCTACACACACGTTCTGAAATGTCCCCGTGTGTCAGACGCCCTCCCTGTGTCTCCTCTCGTGTCCATACCTCCTCTCGTGTCCCTGTGTCTTGTCTCTCGTCCCCTCTGTGTCCTGCAGGTCCGTGTCCAGGAGGATCCCGTGTTGAGACAGAAGCTCGGGGCTGTGACCTGCTTCTACGATCTCCTGCTGCTTCCCCACCTGCAAAAACCACAAGCACATTTATTTAAAACGTGCACTAAGAAGCTTTTTTTTTCTGGTGAAGAGTCTGCAACCTGCTTATCTCCATAGCAACCACACCCAGACATGGAGAGAACATGCAAACTCCACACTGAAATGTTTTATCGTTTTCTTGTTCTGTGGTGGTGCTAATCTTCTTGGAGTTACATAACGTTAAAACACTGCAGATATTAGAATAATAAAGAGTAATAAACGGTACAAAAAAGCATCATCTTATGGATTTCAACGCCTTTTTAAAAGTCTGTCGATTTGGCGAGTCTCTCATTTTATTTGACATCTCACTCCAGAGTCGCTCCGTATCAAACTCTTTAAAAACAAAATTAGTCTTTGGACGAGGCAGGACCGAGTTTTACACAACAGGCAGTGGACACGAGTCTGGTTCACATTCAGAGAAACAAAGTGGTTTATAAGTTTTATTAAATCAGACCCGTTTGTGCTTGTGTGTTTTTATAGCACATGTGTCAAACGCCAGGCTCATGGGCCAAATGTGGCTCTCGACAGGGTAAATTAAAAGGTCTGATGGGATTAAAATGTCATTTTTTCAGGAGATACACAGTTACACAGGCATATTTTTACATCTAGGCAAATGCATGTACAATATTTGTAACTTGAATAAGTAATAAATACAGAAACAGTTACAAGTAGTTACATTTATTTTACATCTGGTCCTTTGATGGCAGCCATTTTGCTGTTGTGGCCTTCAGTGAAAATGTGTTTGACGCCTCTGTTCTATAGTTATAATCTCTGGCACTTTTGGATCATTCTGTTATAATTTGCACATTTTAAATCACAATATTCATCTAAAACGACTTAATAAAACAAACAAATCCGCGTTAGAAAACTGTCGGGCGCGGACGTCGCCGTAAACGTCATCACAACAAATGGACGGCAGCACATCACACGAGTGTTTTTTTTCTTCTGCATTTGTATTAAAACGACTATGGAAAACCTACGAGTATCAGATTTAAAAAATAAAATAGAAAAACTAAGTGCGTACATCGCAGTGGGCGTGTACGTCACAATTCAAAATAACTTAAAAAAAAAACCCTAAAAATAACAAAAAAACACCTTAAAAAAATCTAAAACTGAAAATAATAAAGAAAACTCAAAATAACCTAAAATAACAAAAAAAAATCTAAATAAACTCAAAATAATAAAAAAAAATCTAAATAAAGTCAAAATAACAAAAAAATTACAAAAAACCAACTTAAAATAAATCTAAATAAACAGAAAATAAACAAAAAAAATCTAAATAAAGTCAAAATTACAAAGAAAAATTACAAAAAACAACTTAAAAAAAATTCTAAATAAACTGAAAATAAACAAAAAAAACAACTTAAAATACCAAAAAAAATTCTAAATAAAGTCAAAATAACAAAAAAATACCAAAAAAAAAAACTAAAAAAAAAATCTAAATAAACTCAAAATGTACCGTGTACCAGCGGCGGTGAAAATGGGCATTGATCAGAAAAGAGAGTCTTAAAAATAAGCGTTTAAAGATTGCTGAAACGTGCACAAATCACTGCAAAAACAAATTCAGAGGGCCAATGCGAAGAATGAACTGGAACATGGTTAAAAGCTCTGAAGAGTTCTGCAAAATAGGTCTGATTTTATAAATATTAACATGTTTTATGTAATTTATTCTGAAGTATCGGAGCACATCAGTGACTCCGGGTGAGGACAGACGCCTCAGCACTCGGTGGAGAGCCTCGTACCCACCTCGGTGTAGCAGAGTACCCACCTCGGTGTAGCAGAGTACCCACCTCGGTGTAGTAGGCCGGGGGCGGGCAGAAGAAGCTGACCCCGGCCCGGCTCATGCTCTGGGCCGTGGACAGGATGTCGTCGGTGTAGAGGCCGATGTGCTGGATCCCTGCTCCTCGGTGCTGCTGCAGGAACTGGTCCACCTGGTTACGCCCTGGAAAAAGAACAAAACAATAAATAAATAATGGAACGTGACAGCGACGACAGGCTCTTCACGGCAATTTAGAGGAAGATTAGTAGTTATGTCAAGATTATTTGGTTAATCGTGATTTAGGCCACAGAACAAACGTAAGAAGAACTTTAAAAAACATAATCCTGACAGTTTTAGACTAGAGGTAAGATCTTAAGCCCAAGCCCGAGTCCGAGCCCGACCCGAATTTCGGGCCGGGTCGGGCCTAAAATGTCAATCATTACGTTCGGGGCGGGGCGGGGCGGGCTTCTCTCTAGCTGACTTTTTAAAAATAAATATATATATAACAAGGACAAATAGGCTGAAGAATAGTTTTTATTCTACAATCATAACTATACTAAATAAACATTCCCGCGCTTACTAAATATATGTATATTTTTTATATATTTATTATTTGTATGTGATTGTGAAATAGGTGGGATGTATGTGTGATGTATGTGTGAGGGGGGGTTTTGTTTCCTAAGCACCTTAAACTGCTCGACACTTTTAAATTTTCGTTGTACATGTGGCATGTTGCACTGACAATAAAGATCTATTCTATTCTATTCTATTCTATTCTATATGTTTATAAAAATGTATACTAAAACGATGTGTGGATACTAAACTTAGGAATACTTGTTATTAAAAAAATAATTTGGATAAAACAGAAGGCGCTGTAAGGTAATTCTATTTAACTAGAGCACACTCTGCGCACGTGAACGCCCCCTCTTCACCTCCGCAAGTCCACATCTATTTAGACCTGGTATCCCTGATATGGAGCAGCAAGAAGTAAAGGATAAACTAAAGACAGAGGAACTGAAAAGGCAAACACGCACCGGCAAGAGTGAGGTGTGGAAATGCTTCAATTGATTGTTGAAAATGCTACAGAAACTTGCGTTGGCTTCGCTGAATGTAGTAAATGTGGCGCTTTGCTTTCATACGAGAGCAAAAAGACTGGCACCTCGACGCTGAGCAGACGTTTAAACAGCTGTACTGGCAAAAGTGATGATCGTCAAACATCTATATTATCATTTGTCCCACAGGCCGCACCTCTTCGCGCTAAGCAGGTCATCACAGACAAGTGTGTGGACTTTTGCTGTCAGGACCTTAGACCATTTTCAGTAGTTAGTGGCGAAGGTTTTTTATTAGTAGGCTTATTTTTACGCATGTTTAAGTTTGGTTCTTTATTTTTTTTATTTATCCTCACAAATAAAATATGAAATTTCGGGTTTGCTTCGGGCTCGGGCCTGAAAATCAAGCCCGCGGGCCTGGGTCGGGTCGGGCTGGATTTTTTAGGCCCGATCTTACCTCTATTTTAGACGCAGATATTTGGTCATTTCAATTCCATCTATCGTCCTAAAAATAAGCTAAATTTTGTCTGTTTGTCGTTTTAACATATCCACTTTTAAAACCTTTTGCCCCGTTGACAGAATTAACAGATATAATAACGTATAGCGCCATTTTTAATATTGTACAGAGCATTAAAAAGTATTTGTTGTCGTGCGGAGTAAAAAAAAAAACCTTGTTCAGGAAGCGACTCGGCGATGACAAACTTGCAGTCTGGCTCCCTCTGGTGGGCCGACGGCAGAGTCAGACCCTTCTCGCTGCACTTCCAGTACTCCATGGCGGTGAGACGGAGACCTATGCCCTCCTGGTCCAGCACGAAGCCCTCGTCTGGGTCTTCACCACTGATCATAGAAGAGAAGAACATTAAAAGGGACAGAAGTGTGAAACGCAGGACAAACAGACCCTAAAACTCTTTCTCTCCAACGGCCGTCAGACTCTCGGACTGTTGAGCGATAGCCCCCCCTCCTGGACATCCACGTACACCTCGCACTATTATTTATTTGATTATATGTTTTTTTTTTTTATCTTGTTATTTGTCTATTTTATACCTAATTGTGAAATGTGTTTCTTTACATATGACAATAAAAGATTTGATTCATGAACCTTTGGAGGAGAGAGGGTCAGAGGAGAGGGTCAGAGGAGAAGGGCAGAGGAGCAGGAGAGGGTCAGAGGAGAAGAGGGTCAGAGGAGCAGAGGGTCAGAGGAGCAGAGGGTCAGAGGAGAAGGGCAGAGGGTCAGAGGAGAAGGGCAGAGGGTCAGAGGAGCAGAGGGTCAGAGGAGAAGGGCAGAGGAGCAGGAGAGGGTCAGAGGAGAAGAGGGTCAGAGGAGCAGAGGGTCAGAGGAGCAGGAGAGGGTCAGAGGAGAAGAGGGTCAGAGGAGCAGGAGAGGGTCAGAGGAGCAGGAGAGGGTCAGAGGAGCAGGAGAGGGTCAGAGGAGCAGAGGGTCAGAGGAGCAGAGGGTCAGAGGAGCAGGAGAGGGTCAGAGGAGCAGGAGAGGGTCAGAGGAGCAGAGGGTCAGAGGAGCAGGAGAGGGTCAGAGGAGCAGAGGGTCAGAGGAGCAGGAGAGGGTCAGAGGAGAAGAGGGTCAGAGGAGCAGGAGAGGGTCAGAGGAGAAGAGGGTCAGAGGAGCAGGAGAGGGTCAGAGGAGCAGAGGGTCAGAGGAGCAGGAGAGGGTCAGAGGAGCAGGAGAGGGTCAGAGGAGCAGGAGAGGGTCAGAGGAGCAGGAGAGGGTCAGAGGAGCAGAGGGTCAGAGGAGCAGGAGAGGGTCAGAGGAGAAGAGGGTCAGAGGAGCAGGAGAGGGTCAGAGGAGCAGGAGAGGGTCAGAGGAGCAGAGGGTCAGAGGAGCAGAGGGTCAGAGGAGCAGAGGGTCAGAGGAGCAGGAGAGGGTCAGAGGAGCAGGAGAGGGTCAGAGGAGCAGAGGGTCAGAGGAGCAGGAGAGGGTCAGAGGAGCAGAGGGTCAGAGGAGCAGAGGGTCAGAGGAGCAGGAGAGGGTCAGAGGAGAAGAGGGTCAGAGGAGAAGAGGGTCAGAGGAGCAGGAGAGGGTCAGAGGAGAAGAGGGTCAGAGGAGCAGGAGAGGGTCAGAGGAGCAGAGGGTCAGAGGAGCAGGAGAGGGTCAGAGGAGCAGGAGAGGGTCAGAGGAGCAGGAGAGGGTCAGAGGAGTAGAGGAGAGGGTCAGAAGAGCAGGAGAGGGTCAGAGGAGCAGAGGAGAGGGTCAGAGGAGCAGAGGAGAGGGTCAGAGGAGGAGAGGGTCAGAGGAGGAATTACCTGCCAATGAAAAACCTTTTAAACCCAAACAGCTTCTCGTACCAGTCCATGACGCTGTGCGTGAACCTCCGCGGACACGCGTACGTCACGTGGTCAAAGTGCGTCACTGGGCACGTCGCGTCCTCTTCATCTTTACGCGCGTCTCCAACGAGTTTGAACCCGGGCAGAAACCCGCCCTCGTACTCAGACTTATCGATGAGAGTGTGACACACGTTTCCCACGATGGATTTGACCACGGAGTACGTCACCGCGCCGCCGTCATCACGCACAGTGGTGGGCGGGACCAGGAACGTACAACCCAACTGGCGCAAAGTGTGGAATGACCTCTGCACGTTTTCAACTTCAAAACACACATTTGCGACGGTGTCCACAGAGTAATGAGGAGTTACATCATAAAGACACGCGGATAAACTTTCACGGTTCAGTTTTCCGGCTTGAAAATCCTCCAGATTCGGCTCGTGTCGTTCATTCAATCGAGTTTTACCCAGATTCGGCCTCTCGTTCACCACAAACACGGCTCTTCCCTTCTTAAACGCGAACTGTCTGGACTTGTCCTGGAGTCTCGCCGCGAAAAGGTTGAATTTGAACTTTGAAACGAGCTCCCGGGAGATTTTGTCCGCGCTGGAGACGTGCAGAGAAATGTGGTGTAAGCGCTGGATGTACGCGGCCATGTTTGAGTGACGTGTGCGGAGGGGCGGGGCCTGAAGGCGGAAGGGAACGCCCACAAACAAGAGCGAAGTCACGTGGTATTCACTGAAAAAAAAAAAAATAATAATAATAAATAAAATAATAAAAATATAGTAATAATATTGTAATAGCAGCTGTAGATGAGACACTGCTGGTTATTTTTAGTTAAATTTTTTGTTACATTCTAGTCATTTTTTAGTAAAAGTTTAATTATTTAGTTACATGGTAGTTATTTTTAGTTAAATTCATAGTTATTTAGTTCAATTTGACTTATTTTCAGTCAAATTTATAGTTATTTAGTTCAATTTGAGTTATATTCAGTCAAATTTATAGTTATTTACTTACATTCTAGTTATTTTTTATTTACATTTATAGTTATTTAGTTACGTTTTAGTTATTTTTAGTCAAATTTATAATAGATTTTTAGTCACTGTTTACTTAAGTTATTATCTTTTAAAATAAAACACGTATTACTAGTGACAAAGCTTTTATTTTGACAATAATAGAGCATGACATAAATCTTAAAATAGGACCTTTAATGTTTTGTCCTTCATGAACACTAAATTATAAATCAGAAGTTAATTTTGAATATTTTGTTTTACAGTTAATCTTTCTGTGCCACATCCCCTGCTCCCAAATACCTTTGTACTTCTACTTGAGTAAATCTCGGACCATGTTTTGTGCGTCCGTCCCGGGGCAGCTGATACCACGAGTGACTCAATACTGCACAAAATTGTAATACATTTGATTAACGAGATACATTAAAATAATCAGGATAATTATAGATCCTTTAAAACTGTGTGAACAAAAATGTAATGGAGGAAGCTGAAGGCAAAAGTGAAGCGGGACGTTGATGTGAGTTCAAAGTGGAAACCGGGATTACCCTCAGAATATCACAAAATATGACAAATCCAGGGGGAGTTTGTCGAATAAAAACTGCTCAGAGCCTGGTTTAGACACATTTACTGTCGTGTTTTATGTTATTAGTTTATTTAACAGGAGACAACTTATCGTTCAATATGTGACGCTGGAACATGATTTTTTGGTGTCAATATTTATCGTGTGGACTTTTTCTTTGCTCTACTGAGAGATTTTTGAGGGTTTTTTTGGCTGTATGATAAGATTTAAGGTTGAATGAATCATTTCTATGACTCATTATAGATATAAACTAAATGCAAAAGTGTATTATTTATATTATTTTATTATATATATTATTACTATGTATAAATTTATAGTTATTTAGTTACATTTTAGTTATTTTTAGTCAAATTTATACTTATTTAGTGTAAAATGTATTGTTATTTGGTAAAATTGTAATTATTTTTAGTGAAATTTATACTTATTTAGTTACATTCTAGTTGTTTTTAAATTAAATGTATAGTTATTTAGTTATTTTAGTGAAATATATAGTTATTTAGTTACATTTTAGTGATTTTTATACACATTTATAGTATATTTTAGTTACAATTTACTTGAGTGTATATTATATATATGTATATTTTAAAATAAAATGTGTACTATTAGTGACAAAGCTTTCATTTTTCTTTGCACTTCAGAGAGATTTTTGGTTATTTTTTGGCCGTATGATAAGATTTAAGCCGTACAAGGTTGAATGAATCATTTCTATGAGTCATTATAGATAGAAACTAAGAGCCAACGTGTTTCATTTTTGCTGTTTATTCATTGCAGCTAATGATTTTTTAACAATATTGTAGATTTAGGATTTTCAATATTATCATTTATCATCTATATTTACTTTATCTATA
Organism: Periophthalmus magnuspinnatus; assembly: GCF_009829125.3. Lineage (NCBI taxonomy): Eukaryota > Metazoa > Chordata > Actinopteri > Gobiiformes > Gobiidae > Periophthalmus > Periophthalmus magnuspinnatus. The sequence goes on along the minus strand of NC_047144.1, from coordinate 2,588,083 downwards.
TATTTCACATCAAAATTTGTTACCGTAACTTAATCCACTACAGTTTTTTTTTACCTCATCTACAGAGATAGTTCACATTTCAGCATAAATTTGACTTTTTATGAAGCTCAAGTGTAATTTTGAGGTTAGAAAATTGTATTTTTCCATCTTTATTAACAGAGAAGCAAATGAACTCATTTGTACTTTGAAACAGGGGCGGCGCCAGGGGGGGCTTGAGGGGGCACTACCCTCCTCAATGGTGAAGGCCCCCTTAAGATTTTTGTCCCACTTTCATAACATGTCCAGTGTTGACTAAAAATGTTCACAAGACTCCAATAAAAAAAGCTGGTTTAAAGTCACAAAAATGTCAATGTCAAATGTCAAAAATGTCTGGTGCCGCCTCTGCTTGGGAATTGAAAATTGTTGTTTATTTTCTGTCATAATTTCATAAAACCATTCGCATTTAGATCAGTTCGTCAGTTACTCACTGCCTCCACGTGCCTCTGCTCTGATGACATAGATTTTAAAGACTATGTGATATTTGTAGTTGTCAGTTGTTAAATTTGTAAGGCAAAAGGACAAAAGCATAATTATTAGTCTTATTCTTTGCGGTAAATATTTAGCTGAACGGTAAAACTTGTATTCATCTTGCTAAAAAATTAAGTTTAAGAATGTTTGGTTGTGCGTTACATTAGGTTTCATTATTTTTTATCTGTTTCAATTTTATTTTATTTATTTTACTTTATGATAATACGGTATTTGAGTGACAACGTGCACTATTTAATGTTTATTTTTATTTATTTATTTATTATTTTTTAAGCAACAACGGCAAGAGGTTTAAACATTACATTACATTCATGGAGCATGTGTAAAAATATTAAAAAACGAAGAAAAATAAATACAGTAGTTCAGTTACAGTTAAATTTCAAATTCTGTGCAAAGTGCTTTTGTTTTCAGGGCGTTTGGGTTTGAAAAATAGTTTAGAAAAATAATATAAGAGGACAAAAGGGATTTAAATACAATTGTTTTTTATTTATTTTAGTTTTCCTGCGTCTCCTCCGTGACGCGACGCACCGCACCGCGCCGCAACGCACCGCACCGCTCCCCACCACTCCGCACGTTCCGCTCCGCGCCGCTCCGCTCCGCACCGCTCCGCAGCTCATTCGCTTCTGCCGCCATTAAAAACCCACACACCGCGATGTTTCTCCCAAATCTACCCGGTTTTCTGACATGATCCCGGGCTCCGACACGCCTCACCCGGCCCCGGAACCGACCCACGAAGGTTTCACGTCTCCACGGACCCAAAACATGTGAGGACCCGCAGCGAGACCCAGGGACAGCGGGTAACGGCAGAGCGCGCAGCCGGAGAGAGGAGCAGCTGCCTCGGCTTGGCTTCACACGGACCCCCGCTCTCGGCTTGTGGAGCTTTTCGGGAACTCTCGCGAAATGGTGAGCGATTTACTGCTATTTGGCGTAAACTTTACACCCTATTTGACTATTTTCAGACGTTTTATTGTGTCTTTGTTGAGTAAAAACGCGGTTATATTCGCTAAAGAACGTAAACATTGCTATTGCTAACTCTTGCACCATTTGTTTGTATTGTTCCAGCCGTGAAGCTAAAGTTTTGTAACATGCTAATGCTAATAAACACTGGAAATATGTCATTTATTTCACTTTAAAAGACACGTAGTAATAAATATTATGTTTTCCACACTGCACACTGTTTTCACACATTTTTTTTTAATATTTATTGTCTTATTTATTAATTTTTTTCAATTTAAAACAATTTTTTTTTTTTTTTTTTTTTTTTTTTTTTTTTTTTTTTGCCAGATTTTACTATCAACATTTCTTTGGGTATTTTAATAGTTTAAAAAAAAATAAAAAATTCTATAACCAATTTGAGATTTTTTTAACAACCATCTTTTAAAATATTATTCAGCTGTGATTAAAACTAAAGTACATGTGGTTATTATTGTGTTTGTGGTTGTCTAACCTGCACAGTGTTGCCATGGAAATGTCTCAACAAAGCACTGATTAAGCTAATACTGTTAAATATGGCAGTTAAGATAACAAAAAATCAACTAGGGTTCAGTTTAGCGTTGTCGCGATACAAAAATGTAAGGAAACACTCTTGATTTAGACGATAGAGTGTGATTTTCAACATTAAATAGTAGCATTTCTTGCATATTTCCATGTATATCCCTCAGTGTCCAGTAGGTTCATAGTGTTCCATGGGTGTATACTTGTCTATGCGTCTTACACGTGAAAGATACAGCTCAAGATCGTTCTAAAAATGCTCAGGAAAGGCTCATTTGTGTCCTGTAAATGTGCATTGTTTTTTTTGTTTTTTTAAGTATCTGTGTAATCCTTCAGTCGTCCGGGTCTGATCCACAGATATAAGGCAGTGTCCGGCAGTAATCTGAGCAGCGGAACGTCTTCACTCGTACAACGTTTAGTCCCGTTGACAGATTTAACTTTGGTTTTTAGTATCAATACCTGCGAAAAATGAATATCCAGTTTCAATACTAGTTTTAGCATCAATTACTGTCCCTGTTCTTTTGTCAGGAGTTAAAAAGTAAATACCCAACTTGTTCGATTTAGTTTAGTTTCATCCACAGCGGTGTCTAGGGTTTTTGTACCTCTATTCACTTCTGCAAAGCTGTTGTTGACTTAGGGAAATGCCACAGACACATTTAGAATACAGTAACCTTACTCAGCAGTGACATAATGATAAATGTCCACTAAAGAGGAACTATATGCGACGTTTTGTAATCTACATAGTGTTCGCAGTGCACAGAAATGACACAGAAATGACACTGAAATCTCAACTGCTAAACAAGAATCTCGTGTATTTCGGAACAGGTTTAAACTACAGGGTCAGCAGTTTTTGCGCAGAATAAGACGCCGTGGAGACACAGGAAAGGGACATTTCAGAACATATTTGTGATTTTTTTTTTTGCCAATATGTAACTAAATTGTGCAAAGTTTATTATAAATACATGATGAATATATTTAATTCTGTACTGTTGAACGTTCCAGGCAAGCGTTTAAGTCTTAAGTCTGCGTGGGAAAAAAAAGTAGGTGACTGACCCTCCACCGGAAAAGTTACATTCTGCACCTTTTTAAAATGTTTGTGTAGATTCTGCACACCTGACCGGGCGACAGGTGCGTCACAGGAGAGACACTTGACTGAAAGGTTAAGAAGACTCCCGCACTCTGTCTCACGCTCGGGTCGCTTTTATTAGGTCAGAGGGATCGAAACATCCTGTTAATGATTCAGTTTTATTCAGTTTGTTTTTGTAAAGCGCAAAAAGCACAACAGCCGTCGCCTCTTTGGGCTGAACATGAGAAATGATTTGACCAACGGAAAGTCAGAAAATCAACAATGAAACAGAAACAGACGAGCAAATTAATCAACAGAAAACAAGCAAATGTCCTTAGACTCTCCTTCTCGGCAAAGGAAAAACAAAAAAAAAAGCAATAACAAAAGTATCAAAAATCAGATACTAAGCAATACTAAAACTAATATTAAAACTAGGTACTCATTTGAGCAGGTATCGATACTGAAAAAGTCACATTCACAGGACAGAAATGAACCTTTCCTGAAGCTTTACAACGATTTTGAGCTGTATCTTTCACAAGTATAAGACACACGGACTAGTATACACCCATGGACCACTATGCAACCTACCTGGACCACTCACTCCTTTCTCTTTCCTCTCTTCCCCTCCTCTTTCTCTCTTTTCTCTCCCTACATTCCTTTGCCCTCTTTCGTTTCCTCCCTCTTTCCTCATCTTCACTTCACACCTCCCTTCTCTGTCTTCCTCCCCATTCTTTTACCACCTCCTCCTTCTTTGTCTCATCTCCTCTTTCCTTTCTCAATTCCTTTACCCTCTCTCCTCCTTCCTCTGTCTCCCTCTCTCCTTCCTCTCCTCTTCCTCTTCTGAGATCAAGTATAAGACACACGGACTAGTATACACCCATGGACCACTATGCAACCTACCTGGACCACTTACTCCTATCCCTTTCCTCTCTTCCCCTCCTTTCTCTTTTCTCTCCCTACATTCCTTTGCCCTCTTTCCTTTCTCTTTTCCTCGCCCTTTCCTCCCACTTCACACCTCCCTTCTCTCTCTTTCTCCCCATTTTTTTTTACCACCTCCTCCCTCTTTCTCTCGTCTCCTCTTTCCTTTCTCCATTCCTTTACCCTCTCTCCTCCTTCCTCTGTCTCCCTCTCTCCTTCCTCTCCTCTTCCTCTTCTTCTGAGATCAAGTATAAGACACACGGACTAGTATACGCTTAAAGAAAGTTTTTTTAAATGATCATTGCGATATTGGAATTGGTATCGGGTATCAAGTCTTTTCCTTTAGTATTGAAATGTTTTGTGACGTAACTACAGTATAATAATTTGTATTTTTGCTTTCTCTTCTGCAGACGGACCCAAAGCCTTCCTCCATGTCGGACCAGAGGGTAAAGTGGTCCTGCGATTACTGCACGTACGAAAACTGGCCCTCCGCTATCAAATGCACCATGTGTCGAGCGCCGCGACCGACGCCGATCATCCAAGAAGACCCCTTCAAAACCGGACCAGATCTGGACTCGGACCTCTCCAGAACCGAGACCGGCGGCACCAGCGGCCTCCTCATTTGCCCCGACTCCAGCGCTCGACCTAGAGTTCCTTCAAGCGGCGCTAACGAAAACGCTAGCAAGTGGTCCTGCCAGATGTGTACCTATTTGAACTGGCCTCGAGCGATACGGTGCACGCAGTGTTTGTGCCAGCGTCCGAAATCTATAACCCCGACCGAATCCGCGCAGATCTCTCCTAGCTTGCGTTCCGGTTCGCACTCGCCAGTCGAAGAGTATAACGATAGAAATAGGTTAAACACGCAATGGACTTGTTCGGCTTGCATGTATCAAAACTGGGCGAAATCTGCCAAATGCGTAGTGTGCGACGGCCCGAAACATCAAGAAGCGATGATAGAAAGAGCGAGCATCGACGATCAGATTATAAACGAAGAGGAGAGGAGCCAGAGGAGGAGAGCAGGGGGAGGAGGAGGCAGCGCGGCCCAGAGAAGATCCCCGCCGCTGGGTCGATCGGAGGGGAGGATAGAGTTAGCGGCCGCGGCTACGAGCGCTAACGAGGAGCAGGAAGTGGATCAGAAGAAACTAAAACAAATCCGGAACAGGATGAAGAAGAGGGACTGGCTGTTTCTGAACGCCTGCGCTGGTGAGTGACTCGGGGATCATGGGACTAAACTGAGGGAGGAGGCTGGAGTTAATATTAGGACAAAACTAAGAATAACTTGGATTTTGACAAGACCAAACCATGTCAAGATTTCCACAATATGTGCCAAGTAATCTAGGCCAGTGTTTGGAGTTCATTTTATACATGGTTTTGTCCTCTTTTTAGACCTGGTTTGGCCCTAGATTAGGTCTGGTTTAGGCCTGGTTTAGGCCTGGTTTAGGCCTGGTTTAGGCCTGGTTCAAGCCTGGTTCAGGCCTGGTTCAGGCCTGGTTCAGGCCTGGTTCAGGCCTGGTTCAGGCCTGGTTTAGGCCTGGTTTAGGCCTGGTTTAGGCCTGGTTTAGGCCTGGTTCAGGCCTGGTTCAGGCCTGGTTTAGGCCTGGTTTAGGCCTGGTTTAGGCCTGGTTTAGGCCTGGTTTAGGCCTGGTTTAGGCCTGGTTTAGGCCTGGTTTAGGCCTGGTTTAGGCCTGGTTTAGGCCTGGTTTAGGCCTGGTTTAGGCCTGGTTTAGGCCTGGTTTAGGCCTGGTTTAGGCCTGGTTGTACTCAAAAAGCCAAATCTCTTGTTTGCTCGTACTTGGTGTGAAAAGTTTGAGAGCCTCTGATCTCATGTTAAATCAGAGCCTTAAAGGTTTACTATGTAACTTTTCTGGTTTAGGGTGTGTTGAGGCTTCCTGTCTCCATGGAAACCTTATTCCTTTGCCTGGAACATTCCACAGTCTGGCATTAAACTTGTGTAATATATGCACAATACATATTACATGTCATTGTACTAGTACAAAAATACATTTTAAAACTCTGCATTCTCACTGAGTGGAGTCACCTCTCCACAGATCTAACCTGTAACAGCCTGGTGACATCACCTGCTTGGAGATACAAAATGCATGTAAAGTTTAATGTTATTACTTCACCAGGAATATTTCACAGTATTGCATTTATTCAGTTACAAATGTTTTTAATGGTTAATACCTTTTTATTAAACATGAAATCTATGTTAGTTGGCTCGCCTCTCCACATATCTGACATGTAACTTGACAGCATCACCTGCTTCTCTTTGTAGAAATAGTTTAATTCCCTACTGCGGGACATTCCAGGTAAAGCAAGTGGCACAACCCTAACTCGGAAAGTTACATTCTGCAGCTTTAAATTATGTCCATGTTTTTAGACCCAGGAGTTCATTTAATTTTTTTTTTATATTTATTTTTGCAATAATATGAAATGGCATGTTTTTCCCCTTGTAGCTTGTTTACTGTTCAGTGCCAATCTAGACCAAAGGTAACACGACCTGTTCTCCGTGACCCCGCGAAAATATTGACTTTAAAACGAGGTGAAGGTTCGGAGTTCACGCGTTTCTGTTTCTGTTTTTTGTAAGTGGAGTTTGTAGTTTGGTTATTTTCGTCTCTCACTTAAGATCCAGTGTTTGTGAGGTTTGAGCCAGAGCCAAAGCAGAAGAGAAGGACAGAGGGAGGGAAAGAGAGAAGGAGAGGGGCTGGCACTGAGCGGCTGTGGGCTCTCAGAGGATAAAAGAACTACTCAAGAGATTGGAGCGAGAAAGAGGAGTGTGTGTGCGCGTGCGTTTATGTGTGGAGGGGGTAAATACTCCAGTCACGAGTACAAATTTTGATTTATAAAAAGCAGGATGCAAAGACGTCCAACACACTCTGACTTTGAAGGTTTATTTATTTGCGCCAACACAGGAGCCTTCACCAGGGTTAAGTAGAAAACAATACTGTGTACCAGAGTATATATATATATACACGTCGCTCTGGAGTATAAGTCGCACCTGCCAAAAAATGCATAATAATGAAGAAGATGAAGCGCCGTGTCACAGAATAGATACTGGTACAACCTCGTGCAGTTATCAGTCTGATGATAACGAAGATGTGAAATGATATATTTTAATAATTTCACATATAAGTTGCATCTGAGTTTAAGTCGACCCCGCGGAGAAACTATGAAAAAACATTTATAGTCCAGAAAATACACATACACGACCTCTCACTCTGTGTTTTTTTTTTTTCTATGTTTGCTACGTTCTACATTTTATACACACACACAAGACCTCAAATATATGATCCAAGATATATGAAATATTTAGAGTTATTTCACTTTTTTTCCTTCTTCGCTACACAATTTAAGTATTTTCTATCCAAATCCTCAGAGTCTTTGCTTTGCTTTCTGGACAGAGCTGTAAACCTTTGCCGTTCTTCTCTGTGAGCTTCATGAAGTCTCCTGAAATGGTTTTCACTTCACAGCTGCGCCACGTCAGGGTCAAGAAATCTAAACCAGTTTTGAGTTGTTTTGAATGTTTACTACCTTCCACATGTTTCCATTTATAGTTTTGACGCTTCAGTGAGAATCGACAATGTGAATAATCGTGGAAATAACAAAGAAAAATGCACGAAAAAGGGTCCATATACAGTGATATACCCGGAAGAAAATATATTTGAAACTATTATCCCCCAAAAGCATTTCTAACATGGAACAGCTTAGTCTGTGTCTGTACTGAAACATGTTCCCTGTTGTTCCATAAAACAGTACTGACAATAAAATTTGACCTAAAAAATTAATGGACCAAGATCAGGGACCAAGATCAGGGACCAAGATCAGGGACCAAGATCAGGGACCAAGATCAGGGACCAAGATCAGGGACCAAGATCAGGGACCAAGATCAGGGACCAAGATCACACTTTGGAAAGAAGAAGTTTGACGTTTTGTTTTGGACACTGCAGATTTTTTAAATAAAAGAATGGACTCAACATAAAGTCAAATTATGGATGCAATTAAACGATAGAAAAAAACACATGTCCTTACTGTGAATGGGCTTGCATCTCCACAAACCTGACTCTTAAGCCCCTTCTCCATCAGTGAGGTTTGCTTGGAGTGGGTCTGTTTGGTGCGCCCCCTCCAGTCGACTAAAGACACTGACGTCACACAAACATAACTCATATTTTCTTAATAAAACAAATCAAAATCTTTCCTGAATGATTCTCTGAATCATGAGACTAATCACAGAGTTTCTCAAAAAAACATTAATTCTGTTTGTAGTGCTGAGACGTGTTTTTTGCATTTATTTCTCTTCTCTGCGCCTCTGTACTGTTGTTTTAAACTCTCCTAAATGCTCTTTCTCTCTAAACTTTCTGTACTGCAGTAGGTGTGGCTCATGTTGGATGCTTTTTACACTGTTGCATTAGTGTTTTGTGACTCATTTCAGCTCAATATTTAAGTCAAATCACTGGAAAAAGGGCGGTTTATCACGTGATCCAGTCAGTGTTTAGTAAGAAATGATTATTTTATGTTTTTATCTGCTTTTTGCCGTCTTGTTTTCACCTGAGTCTGCGTTCTCTCTCGTTCAATCATCTGTTTGGTCGTTAATCACTGGCATTAAACTCTCATCTCTGTGGAGAATGTTCTGAAGTACAGGTTTAGCTTTTAGAGAAATTAATATTGAGAGCCGTTTAAATTAGTTTTTAACGAGACAAAATAAAATCGTGATTTGTCAATTTGAGAAAGACAAAAGAAAAAAGACTTGAATAACTGAAATAACTGGTTTATTCTCTGTATCTTCCATAGGTGTAGTGGATGGAGACCTGGCTGCTGTGGAGGCGTTTAAAGCTTCAGGGGGGGACATTTCTCGGCAGCTCTCCGCAGACGAGGTGCAGGTGCTGAGCCGATCCTCCGCCTTTGACGTCGGATTCACCCTGGTGCATTTGGCTATTCGCTTCCAGAGACAAGACATGCTCTCCCTCCTGCTCTCTGAGGTGAACACGGGCTCATGTTCTTCTGATTCTGACTCGGTTTGTGGTGAATATTTATCATAGTTTTACATCAGATAAGTGACAGTTTGTGGAAAGAAAGTTCAAATTGAAAGTATGAAAATGCAGGAAGCAGCGCTGAGTTGTAAAATCCTCCCATCTGCGTCATCAACATCAAAAACTCCATCGAAAATGCGTTTTTTTTTGACAGTTTAAAGCTGCTTTTAACAAAATTAAGGTGTCGTTTTGAACATTTGGCGAGCTTTGGCCCTTGTTAGCATCACGGTTGCTAGAATAGTTACGCTGTCGTGTCGATTTACATTTATGTAAATTTGTCTGAACACATTCTGTGCTGGTTGGGGCTTGTTTTTTATTGTCGTCCGTTGGTGTTACTCATGTATTTTTATTGAAGAGTAAATAACTTCCACTGGACTCCGACGTAAAAAGACCTACAAAATTTTAATTCCCATCTTTGCAAAATACTTTTTTTACAGAAATAATCAAACCAAGTCTCAAAAATAAGCAATACTACGGTGAGAAAACCATTTAGCTCCGTCTTCATGCGTCGCCTCAGCACGTTTCCCAGGCGTGTGCTCTTTTCCTCGTGCGTGCTGTCGCTCTTAAAGTGACGGTAACATATTTATATAAAACTTAAATAATAACAGTTCTAAGATATTTTAACCTCAACATTGATGCAATAAAATAAATGTAGCTTATGTTTATAAATCAGATATTAACTTATTCATGTAAACATAAAACAGCCTTTATAACAGAATATGAACACTCTGTAAATTTGCAGCATTATTTTGTATGAATTAAACTTGGCTCCACCACATTCTGTGCTGTGGAGACGCGGCACAGAGGACACGGATCGACAGTGGTCTGCAGCGCCTTGGCCGGTCGGGACGCAGAGCACGATGCGCGTTCAAACACTGTAAAGAAGTGCTGGAAAAAGCGAGGGACAACTGTCTGTACCGGGATAAGACACATGGGACTTTATTACGTTTAAAAGCGATGAATACGGGGAAAGACGGACGGATATGTTTTTGTCGTGTGTGTGTGTGTGTTCTGGGTGTATCAGGAAGCGCAGGATCAAAGCAGATTATTCAAATGGGCAGAGCTGCACGAGCGTCCCGATGGATTACACAGACTTCACTTTAACGTAGAACAGGTTACGTAAACAATGGCGGAAAAAAAAACATTATGAGCATTAGAGATTTAAAATATAGCAAAAGCATTAACGGTTTATAAAGTAGAGCTCATGGCAGAGAGAACGACACGCACGATAAACACTGGACAGACACATGTGCGTTTATAGATTTAACACAGCCGCTCTTTGTACAGACTCTTATCACATTATAGTCATCGGTTTCAACTTCGTGTTTATTCGTGGGTTTGACGCAACAACGACCGTCCTCCGTGGTCGTAGAGATTAAGCAATTCAAGTCAAAATATGATCTCTTTTTTTTTTTTTTTTTTTTTTTAATGGGGTCATGTCCGCTGTGGGTCCTCACAAAGTCTTTGAAATCAGGACGGAGTTGTTGGTCCGAAACCCGTGACTGGGCGCCATTTTGAGGACTTTTGGCTATTTAAAGGATGCAAGGTTTTGAAATTTTGACCTCACCCCACCCCTGGATACAGATCTTTAAGAGTCATACTGATACTTTGCAGCTGATGTCATTAAGATTTACTTTGGGGTGTGGAGCTAACTGGAGGCACTGGTGTGTCTGAGGCTCTGTTACTTTAATATGAGCTGATCTAACATAAGTGTCTGTGGTTTAAAATGCAGCAAAAAGATTAAGAGTTTAGAATCTAGAGATAAAAAGGTTAAACCCGTAAGATCTGACTTTATTTTACCTAATTCTGTAAGAAAATGTGAATATTAATAATTATTTTAAATAGTTTTAGTGTCATAAGTGTCTGTGGTTTAAAATGCAGCAAAAAGATTAAGAGTTTAGAATCTAGAGATAAAAAGGTTAAACCCGTAAGATCTGACTTTATTTTACCTAATTCTGTAAGAAAATGTGAATATTGATAATTATTTTAAATAGTTTTAGTGACACTCTTCACATTTGTGTTCTAATTTTACTAACTTTATTTATTTATGAATTTATTTAACTGAAAAAAAAATACAAAAATGGTGGACACAGTGAACCAGATAAACCCGTGTAAGAGCCTCAGATCAGTGTCATTTCATACTGTTAATACAGTACAGCTCTTTATACAAAATGTTCCACAGTACGGCATTAAACTTCTCTATCTCCATGGAGACAAGCGGGTCACGCCAGAACGCCATGTTACAGGTCAAATCTGTGGAGAGGCGACCCCGCTTGCAGTGCATGTTTTTCAGTGTGTTTTTTTAACAATAAAAACACCTGCAATTGAATGAGATATGTTTAATGCTATACTGTGTAACATTATCTCCATGGTGACAAGCAGGCGGCGAACTATCCACCTGAAAAGTATTGTATTAAAAATAGGCCTGGAAAATCTGCCAAAAAAGAAATCATCTTTTTGGAAGCCATGGAAACGTGAAAAACAAACTGACTCACAAAACTCACAAAATCCAATAGTTCTTTATTTACGTCGTCTGAACTGTAAAATCCCCTAATTTTAATTTTAAAAAGCAAGATAAAAAAAAATTAAAAAAAAAAAAGGCAGTCAGGCACAAGAGCAGCCAACCGCAACCATGGCAACAACAAGATAAAAGCAGAGGTCAAAATGAGACCACTGTGCTCTGTCTGCATCTAATCACGAAGTGTTTTTATCGGCTTAGAACCAGGAAGTAATGCCGGTGTGCTGTTAACATGCTAGTTGTTGTTAGCATTAGGGTAATAGTAAAACTACTCTGGGCTCTGAAAGTTGTGAAAAGTGCTTATAAACTCATCATGGTGAGTAACGAGGATGTTCTGAACGCATAAGGTAATGACTTTGAACCACTGCAAACTGTTGAAAATGAACCAGCTCGGTTTTTCGTGTTTTTTAAAATCGAGTACAGTGCCGTTTTTTGCGTATCGGGCGTTAAAGTGTGTCTGTCACGTCACAGGTGAGCCAGCAGAGGGCGAAGTTCATCCCGTCTTTAGTGTGTCCGGAGCTCACAGACCAGATCCGCAGAGAGATCTCGTCCTCTTTGTATCAGAGGAAGGACCCGGCGTGCTCCTGCCTCTCCGAACTGCACACCTTCACTCTGCCCGCAGGTGAGAGGGGCGAGGGGGAGGGGCTTAACACGGACACGCAGTCGTCAGTCACTTTTGTTTGTTTTAGATTAGACAAAATAATATCACCAAGGATTCAAATATAAACTTCTCGCTGTCTGTTGCGCAAGTTCTTTTAATAAAATGTATTTTTTTCTTTTATTTTGCATCACAGAAATCGAGGACCTACCGCCCGCCGTTCAGGAAAAGCTTTTTGATGAAGTTTTGGATCGAGACGTACAGAAAGGTAAACGCACTGTTCGCCGACTAAATGAGCGCGGAAAAATATAAGGTTCAGATTGCTCTTAAAACTTGTCAAACTGCTTAAATATCGATGGATTTTTGCCTTAAGTCAAGACATTTTAACTCAGATGTTTGTACAGTTGAAACTTTGCTGCTAATGTCAGAACAGAACAGAACTTTAGACAGAGCAGTGCCTCCAGTTAGCAAGTTAGACGTTAATCTGAGTTAAGTTTGAACAGAATCTGATCATAAAGAACTGACTTACCTGGAGCTATAACATGTGAGTTGATTTGTGCTGTTAAACAAGTCTCTCTCACATTACAGTCACAAGCTAGCATTAGCATTAGCATTAGCCAACAGTTTTTCAGTTGTCACTCGCACCTTTTTGTTAAATCAAACTCGTAAACAGAACCATGAACGCTCAGATTGATCACAAGCTCCTGAAAATGCGTTGTTCAAGTCGATTTTGTGTTTTTTTTCTTGCATTTTGAGACAACTTTAAAACGTTTTCGGCTGCGTCTCCGAAGTTTCAATATTAAACTGCGCACATTCGGTATTTGCTCAAAGCAGGTGCGAGGTGTTTTGTCCCCGAGGAGCCGCCGTAGCAGGTGGAGAGATTCAGCTGTGGTTTGTGCTTTGTCGAGAGAATCATAAGTCGCTTTGTAATGAAATAGTTACTGTGGGAGAGGCACTTTGAGCTGCACAGTCGCATATTTCCATCTGTGAGGAGGAGGGAGGGAACCATAACGACAACAACAACGTTTAAAAAGCCTCGTAAAAACTCCAGAGTAAAGTGCATTTAACTGTTTAATATATTTCTCTAAGTCTGACCTGGTCTGGTGGATCGTACCTTTTAGTTATCAGTGTAATTTCATAGTATTAAATAATAGTAGCTCTTTATACAGAATGTTCCACAGTGTGACATCAAACTTATCTCCATGGAGACAAGGCAAGGCGAGTTTATTTGTACAGCACAATTTGTACACAAAGACATTGCATGGAAGACATCAAAATCACACAACAACAAATAAAAACATAAATAATCACAAATAAACATCATATAAAATAAACTTTAAAGGAGAGCGGCGCAAGGTCATGTTACAGGTCAGCTCTGTGGAGAGGTGACCCCGCTCACAGTAACAATACATGTTTTTAACAATAAAAACCCCCGCAACTGAATGAACGCGAGAAAAATACAAGGTTTAATGCCCTACTGTGTAATATTATCTCCATTGGGACAAGCGAACACCTGAAAAGTGGCAGTTTGAAAAGGAAAAAGAGAAAACAAAAAGTTGTAAAATGCAGGAAGTAGCTTTGAGAATCCGTCTGCTTTCGTCATCAAAGCTGAGAACTTCATCAAAGATACAGAGACGATTTATGCACAATTTATGTATTTTTGTTTTTATTTATAAAAGCGTAACTTTTGTGTACCGAATTTTCCGGACTATACGTCGCTCCAGCCAAAAAACGCATAATAATGAAGAAAAAAACAAGTATAAGTTGCAGTAGTTTTTTTTTAATCTGTAGATAGTTTTAGAGCAATATTGTGGGTTAAATTGAAGAAAATGTAAAATAACTGCTTAAAAACTGCAACTGGCAACAAGTGGCAGCAGATTTTCATGTACCGTATTTTCTGGAGTATAAGTCGCACCAGCCAAAAACGCATAATAATGAAGAAAAAAACATTTAAGTCACATTTTTGGGGGAAATTAATTTGACTAAATATGAGACCAAGAACAGACATTTTATCTTTAAAGGCAAATTATAAAAAAAACAATAAAATGTGGAACAACAGGCTGAATATCAGTACATCACGCTAACACATTTATATTTATTCAGCGACATGAAGCACAGACAAGCAACAAGTTTACTCTGGATCTCACTCCAAATCACTAAATCCACTGAATTCTTAGTCCTCGGCGTCGCTTCTGAACAACTCCGACAATAACAAAGATGTAAAATTTATGTACTTGAATAATTTCACATATAAGTCGCGTCTGAGTATAAGTCGCACCCCCGGAAGAACTATGAAAAAAAGTGCGACTTCCAGAAAATACGGTACTTTAGACGAGTTTTTGCCCTCGTTAACATTACGGTTGTTGCGTAACTCTACATACGTCATGTCTGCTGCTCGTGTCCAACCAGGAAGTACAGTTACAAAACTAGAATAGACTTTAGACTCGCCTCTGATCCAGAACACACACTTCTTCAGTACTTTATGAAAATGTGAAAATGAGGAGATTCACCAGTGACCAGACTCAGACGGGCCGATCAGGGACACGCGGGGTCTGTCGTCATGGAAAAAATAAAGTAAAAAAGATATCACAGGAGGCTGAAAAACATGTCGGATTTCTGCAGAATCAATGAACAAAGCAGCAAACTGTGTTCGTCTGAGGTGAGAGGAAGTGAGGACCAGACTGATATCAATCTGTGTACAAACAGAGAGAGAAAAGTCTGAATTAACAAACAAGATACAGAGAATACTTTAAGTCACATCTTAACTGTAAACATGAATGAAATGAATAAGTCTAATGTGTCGTATGCGCTTTAATTTGTCTGTTTTAAACTTTGTCCATGTATTTATCTGTAATTTATAGGTTTTGACATCACGTTTATGTTTCACAGCGCTCGGTTTGGAATGGTAGGAATTACATAAACTATAACATTTGGCATCAGCGCATTGTAGAGTCTGTAGTTTAACCTGAGCTGGAGACGGGTCCGAATCCTCAGATGCAGATGTGTTGACCATTGACCTGGTTTATGGTTAATATCTCTGTAATTACTGGACGGATCCGCATGAAAGAAAAACTGGAGCAAAGTTCAGTGTCTTCTGTCAGTGTTAATAAACAAAAGTGGGTTGTTTTTTTTCACGAAAGCTTCATAAAGTGGTGCCATTTTTCAACCCCAAAGACATGATTGCTGTAAAAAGGACTTTAAGCTGTAATATTTGTAGGAGCCGTATGAGTGATTCGTTGCTATGGCGATGTCTAATGGGCGGGGTCACGTGGATTTCCTGCTGTCGAGGAGAAGGGAGACGCCGGGAAGCTGTATTTTTTGGTTGACCACTTTGTTTACTTGTTACCACACTATTTTTTTTTTTTTACATTTGACCATTTGTGTGTGTAACCTGCTTAAGCCGCTGTTTCATTAAATTACCAGAAAATGCATAAAGTGACTCTGTCTGAAGCACTGCGGTTTGTAAAAAGTCGACAAACGCACTGGACCCAACCTCCTCTCGAAGCGACAAAGGCTCAGAGTCACTACAATATTAATATGACACGATTGTGGAGCCAATGCCAAACTAATAATGAGAAATTTCAACATTTTTGGGTCAGAAGTTTGGAGATTTCTTTCCAAAACTGTTTTTTTTTTTCCCCCCCACATGAAACAAACACTGGCATGTTGGAAAAAGGACTTTAAGCCATAAGATTAATATGACGATCCCAAAACAAAAAATAAGAATTATAAAACCTGCACATTTATTGTAATTTACTGCTAATGTCAATGATGAACTGTTTGTCTTATAATGACATTGTAATGAAATGTGTGTTTTTAATGTGTTTTCACCTGCCCAGAGACTGCAGATGGAAAACATCAGTAGCTAAATCTGGTACAAATCATCTTTTCTTCTGTAAGATTCATGAATTTGTACATGGTCCCTGACAAATAAAGAATGGAGGAAAGAAAAAGAAAAGATCGTCATTTGTGGGTCATAATTTTGGAAATTTCTTTAAAAAAAAACAGTGAGTCTCCCATAGATTCAGTTCTAGATTATGAACACAATTTATTGGAAAAATATCTAACTGCGTTTTTCCAACTTTTGATAAACTATCGTTACTTCAAACTATTTCTGATTTGGATGTTTCACGGCAAAAAACAGTGTAATCAGTAGCAAAAAACTGGCTCTTGCACCGATCTGGAAGCATGACAGCACCTCCATTAAAAAAAAACAAACAACAAAAACAACATGATATTTTGTTTTGAATTGTGAAAAATTGGCACTGTTGCCGTAGCGATTGTCTAATCCAGAGTCCTGTGCTGTGTTTCCTCAGAGCTGGAAGAGTCTTTGGTGATAAACTGGTCTCTGGAGCTGGTCTCCGGTCTGGACTCGCGGCTCTACGCTCTGTGGAATCGCTCGGCGGGAGACTGTCTGCTGGACTCGGTGCTGCAGGCCTCGTGGGGGGTGTGCGATACCGACTCTGTCCTGAGGAGGGCGCTGCACCAGAGCCTCAACCACTGCTCCCACTGGTGAGACGCAAACGCTCGGAGATCATACGAGGGGAGAAGAGGGACGGGCGCCAACGGCTGAGCAAGGAATCAGATCAGAGAGAGGAATTTTAGGTTTAAACTGACTGGATTTGAGCGAGGGTCACGTGACGCTCATTCTGCGCTCTGATTGGACGAACGTCTTGAGCCAAAACGCCAAATTATAACATAAACAACCTGTGCGTCATGTCTAATGTTTTGGAGAAGACATAAGAATAAATCTAGATTAAAATAAGTAAAAGCTACGTTTGATTTGATTCTTGTTTCTAGAGACAGACGGGTCGTGTTTATGGGAATGAAAATCAAAATCTTACAGTTCCTTTTTAAATTAAGATAAAAAGAAAAAAAAAGATCCCTAGACTGTGATGCCAAACAGAGCCGCAGGAAGTTTACACAGGCTCTATAAATACCGTCCCCCGTCCTGCCGTCCCCGCTGACCGGCTGATAATCGTCCGTAAACACATTTGAGTCGTGCCTGATGATGTGATTTTGTGGTGTTTAAGTCCATGTTGTGTCTCAGGTTCTATTCCCGGTGGAAGGAGTGGGAGTCGTGGTACGCGCAGAGCTGTGGGCTGCACTTTTCACTCAGAGAGGAGCAGTGGAGGGAGGACTGGGCCTTTATACTCAGTCTGGCCAGTCAGGTCTGTACTAATACTACAACTACTATCACTGCTACCACCACTGATACTAATAGTACTGGTACAATAACTATAATTTCTACTACTTCCATGGCTTCTTGTATCCACAGCTTAAAGCGCCACCCTCTGGTCATTCATAGAAGCTTGTTTTATATTTATTTATGTTCCGTTGTGTTTCAGCCCGGAGCGTCCCTGGAGCAGACGCACATCTTCGTCCTCTGTCACATCCTGCGTCGTCCCATCATCGTTTACGGAGTCAAGTACTACAAGAGCTTCAGAGGAGAGACGCTCGGATACACCAGGTTTCAAGGTGCTAATACTGCAGCAACTGTAAATACTTGCTCACGTACTATGATAACTTTAGATGCTTGTAGTACAGCGAGGACAATATGACACAGCTCCTCTGTCTAGATTGGAATACACAGGGAGTCTGAGCCAGGCTGCTGCTAAAACAACATGAAAATGGTCCCATGTACCCTCGGCCCCGTCCGCCCTCAGCCTCGTCCACCCGTGGTCCCGTCCAACCTTGGTCTGATCCACCCTTGGGCTCACCCTTGGGCTCCATCCACCTTTTGTCCCACTCTCCCTTGGTTTCATCCACCTTTGGTCCCATGTACCCTCGTTCCCGTCCATCCTCGGTCCCGTCCAACCTTGGTCTGATCCACCCTTGGTCTTACCCTCAATCCCATCCACCTTTTGTCCCACCCTCCCCTGCTCCCGCCCGCCCTCGGTCCCGCCCTCCCTCGGTCCCGCCCTCCCTCGGTCCCACCCGCCCTCGGTCTCACCCGCCCTCGGTCTCACCCGCCCTCGGTCTCACCCGCCCTCGGCCTCACCCGCCCTCGGCCTCACCCGCCCTCGGCCTCACCCGCCCTCGGCCTCACCCGCCCTCGGCCTCACCCGCCCTCGGCCTCACCCGCCCTCGGCCTCACCCGCCCTCGGCCTCACCCGCCCTCGGCCTCACCCGCCCTCGGCCTCTGGTCTCGTCACACGGTCCTTGTTCCAGTTTGTGTCTCTACATCTCCCCCTTGTGTTTCAGGCGTGTACCTGCCGTTGTTGTGGGAGCAGAGCTTTTGCTGGAAGAGCCCCATCGCTCTGGGCTACACCCGCGGGCACTTCTCTGCGCTGGTTTCCATGGAGACGGACGGGTACGATAACCGGGGCGCCGGGGCCAACCTGAACTCTGACGACAGCACGGTTACTCTGCTCCCACTGGTCGACAGCGAGAGGAAGCTGCTGCCCGTGCACTTCCTGTCTGCTCAAGAGGTACGATTCTCACCCTGGACTGAGTTTTAAACCATTTTGTATAACACAGGACTTTGACAAAACGCGTATTATGGAACTTTTCTGAGTTTTTGATCCCGTTATACTGTTGTCCCCTCATCAAAAACGTACCTGGAGTTGTACTTTGTTTCATTTACACTTGTTTAATTAATCCAAAGTCATCTTCTCTGAGCCTTAAAAATGCTCTGTTTGCATTTTGCCTGTTTTGTTGTAGCATAGACAAAACCAGAGTCCATAAAACATCACTGGACTCATTCTGTGGTCACATTGTGTTCACAACAAGCACATGACTCTATTAGCATAGCACTCACAGGGGAAAATAGCTTGGAAAATGTTTACTTTCTGAATGTTAATTCCCGTTGCTGACAGTAGAGGGAGCTTCAACGCCTAAATACTGCATTGGAAAGTTGGGTGTAGTTTCTAAGTGTATTTACCAATTATTTTAAGGTTGAAAATGTGAAATACTGATCTCAAAGTGACCAAAAGCATATTTAAAGAATGTTAAATGCCTCCTCTTTAAAATGGAATCAAAGCCACAAAAATGCATAAAATGTTCCATGTTATTAAAGCTATCGTCCAAACTCTTAACATGTTCTTTACTTTTGGTTCGTCGTTCCCAGATGGGCACGGAGGAGCAGCAGGAGCGCCTCTTGCGTTCCTGGTTGGACTGTTGCGTCACGGAGGGCGGGACTTTAGCCGCGATGCAGAAGAGCAAGCGGAGCCACCCACTGGTCACTCAGATGATTGACAGGTGGCTGGACCGCTACCGCCACATGAGGGACTGTGGATTTGACGAAGAGGAGGACGAGTAAACGCGAAAAACACAAACTTTATTACAAACTGGAACAAAACAAGATTTCTGCAAAACCTTTAAAGTGTGACGATGCATGCGAGTGTGAAGTTAACCAGCAGAAAATACAGGTTTAAAATCCAGAAAAAAAAGCACATGTGAATCTGTAAAGTGGCTGTTTCCATGACGATTGATGGAAAAAATTAACAAAAATTAATTCACATATTCTTGTAGTTTTCAGTGTAAGAATTTCTCTCTGGTCAAATCTATAATTACGAGCAATACAGCAATATATTATAAAAACATACTTAGATCTTTAAAAGGTGCATTATGTAACTTTTCTGGTGTGTCTGCCAACTGCTTGTTTCCATGGAGATGTTATTCCTTTGCTCCCATATGACAATTCTCCATAAATATGCAAGAACATGATACAAAACTGTACGCATCTGCAGCTGATTGTGTTGTGATAGAGCTCTGAAGGGGGGGGGCTTAGCACAGAGAGCAAAGAGAGGAGAGACTCGGCGTATTAACATGTTTTATAAGTTTCACTTTCGTTTTTGACGCTCTGTTTTCAGCCAATATGGCATTTTCAAAACAATAGAAGGAAACATGGTGATCTAAATGTTATGTGTTACAGTTAATACCCCAGAGAAGTAAATATCCCCTTTAATACCCCGGAGAAGTAATATCCCAGAGAAGTAATACCCTAGAGAAGTAAATATCCCCTGTAATACCCCAGAGAGGTAATACCCTAGAGAAGTAAGTATCCCAGAGAAGCAAGTATCCCCTGTAATACCCCAGAGAAGTAAATATCCCCTGTAATACCCTAGAGAAGTAAATATCCCCTGTAATACCCTAGAGAAGTAAATATCCCCTGTAATACCCCAGAGAGGTAATACCCTAGAGAAGTAAGTATCCCAGAGAAGCAAGTATCCCCTCTTTAATACCCCAGAGAAGTAAATATCCCCTGTAATACCCCAGAGAGGTAATACCCTAGAGAAGTAAGTATCCCCTGTAATACCCCAGAGAAGTAAATATCCCCTGTAATACCCCAGAGGAGTATTCGAGAAGCAAGTATCCCCTCTTTAATACCCCAGAGAAGTAAATATCCCCTGTAATACCCTAGAGAAGTAAATATCCCCTGTAATACCCCAGAGGAGTATTCCAGAGAAGCAAGTATCCCCTCTTTAATACCCCAGAGAAGTAAATATCCCAGAGAAGCAAGTATCCCCTCTTTAATACCCCAGAGAAGCAAGTATCCCCTCTTTAATACCCCAAAATACCACCTCTTTTAAGTTTAAAATGAACCTTAAAAATCTAAAATCTCTACAAATTCGCCAAATATTGTGTGAACATTTTTCGTGCTTGTACTTTCTGTCGTGTAAACAGCCACTTGTTCACTTCTTTTTGCAATAACAGCGTCGACATTAAACCATAAGCTGCACTATAGTGGAATATATTTCATTCATATATTAGAAGATCTTTGCCAATGTGTGAATTTTCAAAGCACCTATTTTACTTTTCATTATTTATTTGTTTAGGTTTAGGTTTTTTGGATCCTTTTAAACGTGTTTGGGAGGTATCTGATTTTGCACGACGTTATAGAGTGAGCTTACTGACGTTTTGAAGTGTTTTGGATGAAGATCTTAGAAATATTATTATTATTATTATTGTTATTATTAGGATTATTACGGGATGTTGGGAAGAGAAAAACAAACTGTCAAACCTTTGTATCGAATGTGGATTAAATTTGACTCACCTGACATTTTCGTCTTGGAGTTGTTGCTTTTTTTTAATATTTGTTTTGTGAAATATCAGGAGACAGAGCAGTGCTTCGGGTTAGCGTCTCACCCCGAACGTTTTGAAAAACCGCTAGACATGTTTGGAAAACTAAAAAGTGATCTGTTCTTCCGATAATTTGTTTTTTTTTAAGATTGTTTTTGTTCAGACTGAGGTTTAGTTTGCTTTCATACCTGACAGTTTGCTCACTAGCGCCTCACCGTGGTCACATGATGTTGCTTGTGTCTCTATGGTTCTCATCTCTGACGCTCGTGGATCATTTTGTTATAATTTACACATTTTAAATCACGATATTCATCTAAAACGACTTGATAGAAGAAACGAATCTGCTGACGTCCGCGTTCGAAAACTGCGGCGTCCAACGGGAGCTGACGTCGCCGTGAACGTCGTCGCAACAAAGCGGCGCCCCCTATGGCCAGCTGCACATCACACCTGCGAGGAGTGTGACGTTTTTACCAAAATGACGACGCGACGCTGCCGAATCCTACGAGCGTCACGATTAAGAAAATAAAACTGGAGAAGGAAGCGCAGACGTCACAGTGGAGGCGAAAACGGGGATTTATCGACAAAATGGCGTCTTGAAAATAGTCGATTTAAAGATTAAAAATGAGGAAAATGAGAAGAAACGACTAAAACGGGGGTTAAAAACTCTAAAAAAGTCTGATTTAAACTCGTCTATCTCCACATTTTTGGGACATATTTCATGAGAAACGTTATATAGTCTAATTTGAGTTTCATTTTTCCATATTTTAAAAGTTAAAACACACCGAGACATTTGTTAGAACCATTTTATTTTATTCAAACTGCACTGAGGCTAAATGTTCACCGTTTACAATGAACAAAACAATAGAAATACAGCCACACCGATACAACTAAAGATCTATGAACCGCTCAAATGATTACACCCAAAAACACGGAGAACAAGAAATGAAACTAATCGAGCTATTGGGACATCCAAATACAAATCCAAAATTTCAACACCAAAAGATCTTTATAAAAATACCACAGTCAAATGGGGGAAAAGATGAAATTTGGAGTTTGCAAATTCCTTAAAGACAAAACTGAGGGATTAAAACAGTTTTTCCAAAAATTCCTGAGTCAAGAGAAGTTTGATTTAACCCTTTCCTTGGACAAAAACGTGGGAAAATTATTAAAGATAAACGATTGTTAACTATTCAAAGGGCCTATGTCAAAGCTGCACTATGTAACTTTTCTGCTTGTCGCCACGGAGACGTTGCCAGGCCAAGTTTTGGGTCAGATCTGTGGAAAAGCGACGCCACTCGTAACTTTTCGAGCAATAAAAACACCTGTAAGTAAATACGTACGTGCTTGGAAGATGGGTTTAATGCTGTACTGCGGAACATTTCAGGCAAAGCAAAAACATCTCCATGGAGACAAGCAGGTGAACGCTTATATTATTGATTTAAATTGACACTTTGCAGTGACGTCACGCTGGGGGTGTTATACATGCATCTCTATAGTGGAATGTTCAGCAGTTACCATGGTGACACAATGCACACATTAGCAAACGCTGACATAACAGTTAAAAAATGCAAAATGGATTTAAAACAGCACATTTTCAGGAGCCTGTGATCAACACGAGAGTTTGATTTTCAGCCAAAAAAAACAAAAAAAAAAAACAACGTAAAAGTGACTAACTGAAAAACTGTTGGCTAATGCTAATGCTAGCTAGCGTGTTACTGTAATGTTACTTGAGAGACTTGTTTAACAGCACAAATCAGCTCATCTGTTGTAGCCTCAAGTAAATCAGCTCTTTCTGCTCAGACGAAGCTCAGGTTAAAGTCTAACAGAGCTTCAGACAGAGCCGTGCTTCCTGTTAGCATCACAACCCCGGGGAATCTCGATGACGTCAGCTGCAAAGGATCAACTGATGCAGAAACGAATGGGAATGACGTCATAGTCTCAGGTGGAGGGCGTGGTCGATATATCCATCCATCCATTTTCTTCCACTTATCCGGGGCCGGGTCGCGGGGGCAGCAGTCTAAGCAGGGACTCCCAGACTTCCCTCACCCCAGACATGTCCTCCAGCTCCTCCGGTGGGACCCCAAGGCGTTCCCAGGCCAGCCGAGAGACATAGTCCCTCCAGCGTGTCCTGGGTCTTCCCCGGGGCCTCCTCCCGGTGGGACATGCCCAGAACACCTCCCTAGGGAGGCGTCCAGGAGGCAGATGAGCAGATGCCCGAGCCTCAACTGGCTCCTCTCAACGTGTAGGAGCAGCGGCTCTACTCCGAGCTCCTCCCATGTGACTGAGCTCCTCACCCTATCCCTAAGGGTGCGCCCGGCCACTCTGCGGAGGAAACCCATTTCAGCCGCTTGTATCCGCGATCTTGTCCTTTCGGTCATTACCCAAAGCTCATGACCATAGGTGAGGGCAGGAACGTAGATTGAGGTAAATCAAGAGCTTCTCCTTTGGGCTCAGCTCCTTCTTCACCACAACGGACCGATACAGCGACCGCATCACTGCAGACGCTGCACCGATCCAACTGTCAATCTCACGCTCCATCCTTCCCTCACTCGTGAACAAGACCCCGAGATACTTGAACTCCTCCACTTGAGGCAAAGGCTCTCCACCCGGAGAGGGCACCACCTTTTTCCTCCCTGAACCGCCACCTTAACGTGGTGGAGGGGTTTGAGCCCGAATGATCCTGGGAGCTATGTTGTCGGGGGCTTCATGCCCCTGGTAGGGTCACCCATGGCAAACAGGTCCTGGGGGACGGGTCAGACAAAGAGCGGTTCAGACGCCCCTTATGACGAGTGTTCGATCAAGGCAAGCTACGTTGCCCGGACCGGCGTTACCGGGGCCCCACCCTGGAGCCAGGCCTGGGGCCGGGGCATGAAGATCTGGGTGGCAGTCGAAGGCGGGAACCTCAACGACCGGATCTCTGGACATGGAGACTGGCTCTGGGGACATGGGGTCGATATAATTACAGGAAATTAACGTTTTTTGAAAGAAATTGCCAAACTTCTGATCCAAACATGTTGAAGTTTCTCATTATTTTTGGGGGGATTAGCTCCACAAAACCTCGTCGTATTCATCTTATGGCTTTAAAATTCCACTCACTTTATAAATCTGTGTCTGAACTTTGCTCCGTTTTTTGTTTCACGTGAATCGGCCCAGTAATTACAGAGATATGAACCAAAAACCAGCGCAGTTTAAACAATGAATTCAATACCTCCACCAAGGCATCGTTCATTTGTTGCAATTGTTTGGCTGCAGTAGCGCAGGAAAGGGTTAAAACTCACTCTAAAATTACTAAACTCTAACTCTAAATATGTATGACCCATTCACACAGACAAAGACATTAAACACGCCATAACATTACGTACGAATTAAAATCTGAGAAAAAAGTAGATTTGAAAAACGCTGCCGTCGAGTTTAATCAAATCGTCCCGAAATTAAAACTATTTCCAAAATTCTATCAAAATTTGCGTTAAATTTCACGTAAATGCAGCATTGTTTGAAAAAAATCCCAGTAGCTTCTGTTGTTTCGCTACTTCCTGGTTTCCCATGAGCGACTGGGGCAGCGTCTCCGTCCAAACTACGATTCCCAACAGCGGCAGAGTCCGTACGTCTCTAAAAACAGTCGGACGATGCCGGAAAAAGTCGTTGAAAATCCCCCCAAAAAACGTTTTCTTATGAAAGGGTGCGTTTGTTGCTCGTCCGTAGCCGTCCTTGGTCCCAGGTAGCGTCGTTTTGTGAATTTGAAAGTTGTGGAAAAAAAATGTTATTGCTCTTCTTGGTCCTTTAGATCAAACCGGGAACTCTCTCGTTATGGGGCGAATGCTTTTCTTCACTGCGCCACCTTCCATTTTTCTTACGCTTAAAAATCTACAAACTTTCGTAAATAATTTTTGCCGTAGTTTAAAAAGCACAACGCAAACGCAAAATGATACTTTCACAGCGCTGTTTGTCTCGTCTTTAAAGCTACACTGCGTAACTTTTCTGGCGGCTGCTTGTCGCCATAGAGATGTTGTTACCGCCTGAAATATTCCCCAATAAGACATTACGCTTATCCATCTTGCATGAAATCAGTTTGAGGTGTTTTTATTGCACCTCAAATTCGAAAAAGCTGCATTTTCACTATAAGCGAGCTCGCCTCTCCACAGATCTGACTGGTAGCTTGGCTCAGTAGCGCCACCTGCCTGTCTTAAGATATGTTTAATGCCCTACTGCGGGACATTAGCATCGTTTGAATCACTCTATTATTATTATTATTATGACTCTCAGTGACGGACGGAGCTACAGTGATTTGAAGCGAAAACATCTCCACGGCGACCAGGAGGTGGACGAGACTCCAACGGAAAAGTTACATGGTGAAGCTTTAAAAAATTCAGTTCTGTGGATGAAGTTAACATTTTATCGCCGTGGTTTTGGTCGGCTTCTGAAATATACACGCTAAAGGACGCGATGTACCTGATCTTTTTTCAATTTTTTTGAGCATTTCTGTGACGGCAAAACTCCACTCTGGTCTTAAAGCTGCTCTTATAAACTCATCATGGTGAGTAACTAGCATGTTCTCAATGTGTAAAGTGAACGAGGAGTCACTGTTTACCACTGAAAACTGTTTAAAGTGAGCTAGTTCTGTTTTTTTTATGTTTTTCAGACGGTAAAAATCAGGTACAGTGTCTTTAGTTAAATGCTAATCATGCTAATCGAAATGCTAATGCTAAAATACGTAGCATCATCGCTACAAATCAAATTATCGTCTTTCCGTGGCTGAAACTGGAATTTTTGAATATGTGAAAATCCACACGGCGTCCGCTCGCTTCACAAATGTCCGTTTCTATTTTCCAGAACAGTTTGACGGCGTCGGAGGGAGAAGTTTCCAGAGGGAGGCGTGTCCAGAGGGAGGCGTGTCCAGAGGGAGGCGTGTCCAGAGGGAGGCGTGTCCAGAGGGAGGCGTGTCCAGAGGGAGGCGTGTCCAGAGGGAGGCGTTTCCGGAGGCGTTATTGCTCGGTGAGGTGCTCCCGGGGCTCGGCGTGGGGCTTGGACGACGGCTGGTTGGGGGAGGGGGTCTGCGAGGGGTGAGTACCCGACGGGAGGCTGTGGGACACGGGGACTCCGCCCGACGGCACCAGCCCCTCCAGAGCAGAACCAGGAAGAGAACCAGGAGACACGCCCACCACGCCCACTCCGGGAGGGAATCTGAGAGAGAGAGAGAGAGAAGAGAGAGGGGGGAGGAGGGGAAGGAGAGAGGGAGAGGAGAGAGGGAGGAGGAGGGGAAGGAGAGAGGGAGAGGAGGAGGGGAAGGAGAGAGGGAGAAGAGAGAGGGTGAGAGAGAGGGGGGAGGAGGGGAAGGAGAGAGGGAGAAGAGAGAGGGAGAAGAGAGAGGGGGGAGGAGGGGAAGGAGAGAGGGTGAGAGAGAGAGAGAGAGAGAGAGAGAGAGGGGGGAGGAGGGAAAGGAGAGAGGGAGGGGAGAGAAGGTGAGAGAGAGAGAGGGGGGAGGAGGGGAAGGAGAGAGGGAGAAGAGAGAGGGAGAAGAGAGAGGGGGGAGGAGGGGAAGGAGCGAGGGAGGGGGGAGGAGGGGAAGGAGAGAGGGAGAGGAGAGAGGGTGAGGGAGAGATGGGGGAGCGGAGGAATAGAGAGAAGAGAGACAGGGAGGGAGAGAGAGAAGGAGAGAGACGAGGAGGGAAAATGAAGGGAGAGAGGAAAAGAGGGAGAAAGAAGGAGGGAGAGAGACAGGGAGAGAGAAAAGGAGGAAGGAGGGAGAGAGAGAAAGAAACAAGGGGAAAGGAAGTGAAGGAAGAGAGGGAGAGGGAGAGAGAAAGGGGTAGAGAAAAGAGATAGGAATAAAAAAAAAGAACAAGAGAAACAGACAGAGGAGGGGGAGAGGTATAAATGACACGTTTTTTATATTTATTATATTTGTTCAAACTGAAACACGTCACAAATCAAAGACACTTTTGATTTAAATATTAAGAATAAAAAAAACTGCAAACTGCAGATGAGTCGAGAAAAGAAAAAGGACAAAGGTTTTTCTAAAGTGTCCTCAGGTTTACAGGGAAAAACAGGGAAGAGGAGCAGAGGAGGAGGAGGAGCAGTGGATGAGAAGCAGTGGAGTAGCAGTGGTGGAGGAGGAGCAGAGGAGGACGAGCAGAAGCAGAGGAAGAGGAGCAGAGGAAGAGGAGCAGAAGAGGAGGAAGAGCGGAGTAGGAGGAGCAGAGGAAGAGGAGCGGAGGAGGAGGAGCAGAGGAAGAGGAGCGGAGGAGGAACAGGAGCATAGGAGGAGCAGAGGAGGAGGAGTGGAGGAGGAGAAGGAGAGGAGGAGCAGAGGAGGAGGAGCAGAGGAGGAGGAGCAGAGGAGGAGGAGCAGAGGAGGAGGAGCAGAGGAGGAGGAGCAGAGGAGGAGGAGCAGAAGAAGAGGAGGAGGAGCAAGAGCAGAGGAAGAGGAGCGGAGGAGGAGGAGCAGTGGAGGAGGAGCAGGAGAAGAGGAGGAGCGGAGGAGGAGGAGGAAGAGGAGCAGAAGAAGAGGAGGAGCAGAAGAAGAGGAGCAGTGGAGTAGCAGTGGTGGAGGAGGAGCAGAAGCAGAGGAGGAGGAGCAGAGGAAGAGGAGCAGAGGAAGAGGAGGAGGAGCAAAGGAGGATGAGCAGAAGAAGCGGAGGAGCGGAGGAGAGGAGGAGCAGTGGTGGAGGAGGAGCAGAGGAGGAGGAGGAGCAGAAGAAGAGGAGGAGGAGCAGTGGTGGAGTAGGAGCAGAGGAGGAGGAGGAGGAGCAGAAGAAGAGGAGGAGCAGTGGTGGAGGAGGAGCAGTGGTGGAGGAGGCTCTACTGAGGAGGTCCACACATTAAACTCTTGACTCTGATATTTACCTGCAGGACACATTTATGCATTTATTTTGTCCTGGGGGAGGCCTGAGGTCACTGCGCTCACTGATTGGTTCATCTGGCTGCATGAGGACACAGGGGTCAAAGGTCACGCAGGTTAGTTTAGTGTTTGACTCGGGGTCGGGGGGTTAAGACGACGACAGGGAGAGTACGACAAGTTAGATCTGTTTTCTGCAACTGGGAAATTATTAAAGTGTTTAGTTGCTGCTACTACTACTACTACTACTACTACTACTACTACTACTACTACTACTACTACTACTACTACTACTACTACTACTACTACTACTACTACTACTACTACTACTTTGACTATTATAATTACTACTGATTTGTATTGGTGTGTATCTGTGTTAACGAGTACTACTATAACTACAAATACTTCAACTACTGTGACAGCTACTACTGTAATTGCTACTATACCACTACTACTTCTACTTTGACTACTACTATTTGTACAACAACAACACAGGCTACTATAACTATTCCTACACAAACTACTGCTGTTGATTTGTATTTGCAAATCTTGGCTATAGAGTACTACTACTATTACTACACAGCTACTGCGACTACATCTACTTCTACATCAGCTACTTACTGCTAGTACTACTATTGTATCAACGGATTTATGCTTGAGTACTACTACAAATACTTCAACTACCTGGACAACTACTACCTCCCACTGTCCACTACTGTTTACAAGACAAGCTGAAGTACTACTGCTACTGCTGCTACTACAACAACTCTCCTACAAAACTACTCCTCCTAAAACTACTACTACTACTACTTCTACTACATACTTTTAAGCTCATATCATATCCAGTCAGATGTACTATGTCATGGTAAATATAAAGTATTTGTCTCGTCCTCAGGCTGCAGTGACTCCTCCTCACCTGTAGGCGGCGCCGTTGAGCTCAGGGTGAACTCCTGTTTGGTCCATTATCGCCCAAGGTCCAGAAGTGATGAAGAACTCTTTGTTTACACAATTCCTCAAACTGTCCGGGATCCGACCTGGAGCAGAGGGTCAGAGGAGGAGAGGGTCAGAAGAGGAGAGGGTCAGAAGAGCAGAGGGTCAGAGGAGGAGAGGGTCAGAGGAGGAGAGGGTCAGAGGATGAAGAGGAGGAGAGGGTCAGAGGAGGAGAGGGTCAGAGGATGAAGAGGAGGAGAGGGTCAGAGGAGGAGAGGGTCAGAGGATGAAGAGGAGGAGAGGGTCAGAGGATGAAGAGGAGAGGGTCAGAGGAGGAGAGGGTCAGAGGAGGAGAGGGTCAGAGGATGAAGAGGAGGAGAGGGTCAGAGGAGGAGAGGGTCAGAGGATGAAGAGGAGCAGAGGGTCAGAAGATGAAGAGGAGGAGAGGGTCAGAAGAGCAGGGGGTCAGAGGAGGAGAGGGTCAGAAGAGCAGAGGGTCAGAGGATGAAGAGGAGGAGAGGGTCAGAGGAGCAGAGGGTCAGAGGATGAAGAGGAGCAGAGGGTCAGAAGAGAGGGTCAGAAGAGCAGAGGGTCAGAGGATGAAGAGGAGGAGAGGGTCAGAAGAGGAGAGGGTCAGAGGAGGAGAGGGTCAGAGGATGAAGAGGAGGAGAGGGTCAGAAGAGGAGAGGGTCAGAGGAGCAGGGGGTCAGAGGAGGAGAGGGTCAGAGGAGGAGAGGGTCAGAGGATGAAAAGGAGGAGAGGGTCAGAAGAGGAGAGGGTCAGAGGATGAAGAGGAGGAGAGGGTCAGAAGAGCAGAGGGTCAGAGGATGAAGAGGAGCAGAGGGTCAGAAGATGAAGAGGAGGAGAGGGTCAGAGGAGCAGGGGGTCAGAGGGTCAGAGGATGAAGAGGAGCAGAGGGTCAGAAGAGCAGAGGGTCAGAGGAGCAGGGGGTCAGAGGAGGAGAGGGTCAGAAGAGCAGAGGGTCAGAGGATGAAGAGGAGGAGAGGGTCAGAGGAGCAGGGGGTCAGAGGAGCAGAGGGTCAGAGGATGAAGAGGAGCAGAGGGTCAGAAGAGAGGGTCAGAAGAGCAGAGGGTCAGAGGATGAAGAGGAGGAGAGGGTCAGAGGAGGAGAGGGTCAGAGGATGAAAAGGAGGAGAGGGTCAGAAGAGGAGAGGGTCAGAGGATGAAGAGGAGGAGAGGGTCAGAAGAGGAGAGGGTCAGAAGATGAAGAGGAGAGGGTCAGAAGAGCAGAGGGTCAGAGGAGCAGAGGGTCAGAGGAGGAGAGGGTCAGAAGAGCAGGGCAGAGGGTCAGAGGAGCAGAGGAGAGGGTCAGAAGATGCAGAGGAGGAGAGGGTCAGAGGATGAAGAGGAGGAGAGGGTCAGAGGAGCAGGGGGTCAGAGGAGCAGAGGGTCAGAGGATGAAGAGGAGCAGAGGGTCAGAAGAGAGGGTCAGAAGAGCAGAGGGTCAGAGGATGAAGAGGAGGAGAGGGTCAGAGGAGGAGAGGGTCAGAGGATGAAGAGGAGGAGAGGGTCAGAAGAGGAGAGGGTCAGAAGAGGAGAGGGTCAGAAGATGAAGAGGAGAGGGTCAGAAGAGCAGAGGGTCAGAGGAGGAGAGGGTCAGAGGAGGAGAGGGTCAGAAGAGCAGGGCAGAGGGTCAGAGGAGCAGAGGAGAGGGTCAGAAGATGCAGAGGAGGGGATCAGAGGAGGGTGCAGAGGAGAGTCACATGGTGCAGAGGAGGGTCAGAGGGTAGAGAGGAGGGGCACATGGGGCAGAGGAGGGTCACATGGTGCAGAGGAGGTCAGAGGGAACAGAGGACAGTCAGATAATGCAGAGGAGGGTCAGATGATGCAGAGGAGGTCAGAGGGAGCAGAGGCGTGCCACATGATGCAGAGGAGGGTCAGATGGAGGTCCAGTGGTGCAGAGGAGGGTCAGAGGGAGCAGAGGAGGGTCACATGGTGCAGAGGAGGTCCAGTGGTGCAGAGGATACCTGTGAGTGCTCTCCTGATCTCTGTGGCTGCTGCTTCTCTCATCTCCAGTGAGGCCTGTTCACTGTACCAGGCCGTGTGGGGGGTGCAGATCAGGTTTGGGGCGTCCTTCAGTGGACCCTGCGCAAATCTGCACAAAAACAACAACTAATGTTAAAAAAAATAAATCATTAAACGTCCAACTGGAAAAATATTTATTACTAATTACGATTATATTTGTGTTTTTATGTTTTAAGAGTATTTATTTCACTTCACATGTCACATTTTAAATCCATTTTAACATTTGAGACTGAAATCTGAACTCCCATGGCAACAGAGCGGAGTCGGCCGCTCTTGTGGCCGTCCTGCTGACACACTGAGCAGTTTCTGAAATGTTTTTGTTTTTTGAAGCTCACTTTTTAGCATCACATCTTGGGATTTTAACCAACTAAGAAGAAGAGCGGCGTGTGCAGTTCAAACGGCACAAATACAGGACTCTGACAGTTTGTTTTTTTCCGTTTCCATGGAGACCGTTTAAAAGTTTAGTTATTTACTGATTAAACTCACGTGAACGGTTCGGTTTCGTGCACGTCCAGCGCCGCTCCTCGTATCCTGCCCTCCTTCAGCGCCTGAGCCAGGGCCTTCTCGTCCACGAGGCCCCCCCTGGCTGTGTTCACCAGAAATGCACCCTGACGCATCTGGAAAAACAACAGCGACAATGCGTCAGACAACCACCAGGGGGCAGAGAAACAATACAGCAAACATCCACCAGGGGGCAGGTAAGGTTAAGGTTGAGACTTTATTGTCCCTGTAAAGAAACATGTCCTCTGCGTTTGACCCATACTTCAGTGTCTCTGGGTCAAATGCAGACTCTGAAGCATCTGGAAATACAACAGAGACAATACACCAAGCATCCAGCAGGGGGCAGGGAAGGTTCAGGTTGAGACTTTATTGTCCCTGTAGAGCAGGGGTGTCAAAAATATTTTCACCGGGGGCCACATCAGCAAAATAGCAGCCTTCAAAGGGCCGGATGTAAAATAAATCTACTTTTTTAACTTGTTAATTAACTGTTTCTGTATTTATTACTTATTCAAGTTACAAATATTACATGTGCATTAGCCTAGATGTAAAAATGTGGCTGTATAACTGATTATCTCCCGATAAAATTACATTTTAAGACCATCATACCTTTTACTTTACTCTGTCGAGGTCCACATGAAATGATGTGGAGGGCCACATTTGGCCCCCGGGCCTTGAGTTTGACATATGTGCTGTAGAGAAACGTGCATTTGACCTATGTCTGTGGGTTAAACCTACACTTGACCTGTCCATTGTGTCTCTCTCAAACACCATATTCATCCACAGATTAAAGTAATCGTTTGATTTTTCACCCTCTTGCTGCTTTTGGTTTATTCCAGTTTAAATATAATAAATCCAAAATGGCCGCTCGTTTTTGTGCGACCGTTAAATCGTCTCATCTCTTTTCCAAATGGCACCGCGTTTATAGAGACATCAGTTTAATCTCACCACAAAAGACGTGTCAACCGTTTTAATCCCGTTTTTATGTCTCTGTTCAAATATTTCCACATTTACAAAAGGAAACGGCTCAATGTGGACGGAGGTGAAGCTTCAGAGCAAAAGGGAAACGAAATAGACGACTGGAAAATCCTACAATCTCTATCACATGTTTACAGTTCAGCTGTTTGAGGCTGTGGTGCAGAGGAAGAGCATTGACACACAATAATGCACCTTTGTAAACGCAGAAGAGTCCTCTGGTGAAGTGTTGGTCACATTTGTGTTTAACATGTCAGTGACGTCCACTGTGTGACCCTGACCTCTGACCCCTGACCTCTAACCCACCTGCAGCTCCCTGTCACTGTCTGATCTGTAAAAATTTAGCAACTTTAGCGCAACTCTGCAAAAAACTCAGACGTTATATTACACTGGGATGTAACGGCAGCTGCCATCATGCACAGAGCCAGCAGCACGTCGTATGGTGCAGAGGATGACCTGTTTGATGGGGCAGAGGAGGACTCACGTGTTTGATAGTGAGGGCGCAGAGGAGGATGGTGAAGTCGTTCATCAGGTGGTGGATGTGTTCGTTCAGAGACACACCGCCGTTCTTGTGCAGTGGGTCATGTGTGGTGCAGAGGATGTGTGGTGGTGCAGAGGATGTGGTGGTGCAGAGGAGGACCCACCTGTTTGATGGTGAAGTCGTTGATCAGGTGGTGGTTGTGTTCGTTCAGACAGTCGCTCTAATACAGTAGGTGATGTGTGGTGCAGAGGATGTGCGATGGTGCAGAGGATGTGCGGTGTTGCAGAGGATGTGCGGTGGTGCAGAGGATGCGCGGTGGTGCAGAGGAGGATGGTGAAGTTGTTGATCAGGTGGTGGTTGTGTTCGTTCAGATAGTCGCTCTAGTACAGTAGGTGATGTGTGGTGCAGAGGATGTGTGGTGGTGCAGAGGATGCGCAGTGGTGCAGAGGAGGATGGTGAAGTTGTTGATCAGGTGGTGGTTGTGTTCGTTCAGATAGTCGCTCTAGTACAGTAGGTGATGTGTGGTGCAGAGGATGTGTGGTGGTGCAGAGGATGTGCGGTGGTGCAGAGGAGGACCCACCTGTTTGATGGTGAAGTCGTTGATCAGGTGGTGGTTGTGTTCGTTCAGACAGTCGCTCTAGTACAGTAGGTGATGTGTGGTGCAGAGGATGTGGTGGTGCAGAGGATGCGCGGTGGTGCAGAGGAGGACCCACCTGCTTGATGGTGAAGTCGTTGATCAGGTGGTGGTTGTGTTCGTTCAGACACAGTCGCTCTAGTACAGTAGGTGATATGTGGTGCAGAGGATGTGCGGTGGTGCAGAGGATGTGCGGTGGTGCAGAGGAGGACCCACCTGTTTGATGGTGAAGTCGTTGATCAGGTGGTGGTTGTGTTCGTTCAGGTTGCAGTGCAGAGACACGCAGTCGCTCTGGTACAGTAGATCTTGTAGCGTGTAAACTCGCTGGACGCCGAGGGATCGCTCCAGTCCGTCCTGGAGATACGGGTCGTAGAAAATCACGTTGAACCCGAAGACCTTCGCGCGCACCGCCACCGCCTGCCCCGCGCGACCTGCAGGGGGCGACACAGAGCGGACGAGACGGTTAAACACACATGAAGAAATACATAGATACAAATAAAATCAGAGCGTTTTTGTTCCCAGACAAAACGTAGAGCTATGTTTTTAAAAGGTGTTGTTGCTAGCAGTTGTTATCGTTACCGTGACGACAAACTGCGCTGGCCTCTGAAAGTCGTGAAATGTTCTTATAAACTCATCATGGTGAGTAATTGGGACGTTCTGAATGCTTAAAGTGAACGAGGAATAACTGTTTAAAATGAACTAAAATTAACTGTATTCACATTTTTAAGACAGTAAACTTTGCCTTGAATGTTCCGCACTACGACATTAAACTTATCTCCACACAGAGACCGCAGGAGACGCCCCCTCAGGCCAAGCTACATTACAGGTCAGATCCGTGGAGAGGCGATTCTGCTCACAGTCAGAATGTGTTTGTTTTTTTTTCTCAAGGTTTTTCTGAGCAATAAAAACACCTGTGCTTGAAATACATGCAAAAGTTAAAAGTTTAATGCCATATTGTGGAATATTCCTGGATTAGCAACAGCATCTCCATGGAGACAAGCAGGTAGTGTGCAGTCTTCCTCTGCCCCTCTCCTCTGTGGCCTTCCTCTGCCCCTCTCTCCTCTGTGGTCTTCCTCTGCCCCTCTCTCCTCTGTGGTCTTCCTCTGCCCCTCTCCTCCCTGGTCTTCCTCTATGGTCTTCTTCTGCCTCTCTCCTCTCTGTGGTCTTCCTCTGCCCCTCTCCTCCCTGGTCTTCCTCTGCCCCTCTCTCCTCTCTGTGGTCTTCCTCTGCCCCTCTCCTCCCTGGTCTTCCTCTAGGCCTCTTGTTTCTCTTTTCTCTCAGTTTTCTTTAAAATGGCGTCGCAGGTGGACTGAGCTCATTTGGGCGGAGACAAAGGGACATTAGGACCAGAGTCTGAGGACGCGAGATAAAGACGAGACTGAGAGGAGGGACGAGTTTAACGAGGAGAAAATAAACACAATTAAAGATTAAAAAAAAAAAAAACAGGTGCGAGAGGCTGATAAGGAGAGAAAAGAGGAGGAGAAAGAGGAGGAGGAGCGCTGGGCTTTTAATCACAAAAACTACAAATGTCTGAAGAACGTCTCACACACTTCACTCTCCTCCTGTCGCCACAGCCGCCCTGGGGCAGAGTGACACAGACGTGGCTCTGGTTCTGTGCCACTGACCTTGAGGAGAGAAGTGTGTTGCTCAAAGACACAGCAGAAGGAGTTTGTTTTGTTAAGAGCTGAAAATGTATCAGCCAATAAGACTTTTTTGTGTCATGGTAAATAGTTGAATTTTCCTCTGCATCATCTGACCCCTCCTCTTCATCCTCTGACCCTCTCCTGTGCATCCTCTGCTCCTCTTCATCCTCTGACCCTCTCCTCTTCATCCTCTGACCCTCTCCTGTGCATCCTCTGCTCCATCTGACCCCCTCCTCTTCATCCTCTGACCCCCTCCTCTTCATCCTCTGACCCTCTCCTCTTCATCCTCTGACCCCCTCCTCTTTGGTCTTCCTCTAGGTTTCTTGTTTTTAATGAGAACAACTTTGTAACATGTGAGAAAGTATCTAAAATATGAACTACTCCTCCTCCTCCTCCTCCTCCTCCCCCTCCCCCTCCTCCTCCCCCTCCCCCCCTCCCCCTCCTCCCTCCCTCCCCCTCCTCACCCCCTCCCCCCCCCCACCCCCCCCCCACCCCCTCCTCCTCCTCCTCCTCCTCCTCCTCCTCCTCCTCCTCCTCCTCCTCCTCCTCCTGCAGTGATGTGGTACTGACCAAACCCGATGAGTCCGAGCGTCTCTCCTCTGATGCGCGCTGCTCCTGATGCCACCTCCCTGATCTGCTCCACACTCTGGACCCTGGTGCCCTCCCTCAGCGCCTGGTACAGCCACGTGTTCCTCCTGTACAAGTTCAACACGTGACACAGGGCGGAGTCGGCCGTCTCCTCCACCGCCGCCGACGGGATGTTACACACCGCGATGCCTGGGGTCAGAGAGAGAGAGAGGGGTCAGAGAGGAGGGGTCAGAGAGGAGGGGTCAGAGAGAGGGGTCAGAGGACTGTGAGAGAGAAGAGAGGAGGGGTCAGAGAGAGAGGGGTCAGAGGACTGAGAGAGAGGAGGGGTCAGAGAGAGAGAGGGGTCAGGACTGTGAGAGAGAAGAGAGGAGGGGTCAGAGAGAGAGGGGTCAGACAGAGAGGGGTCAGAGGACTGTGAGAGAGAAGAGAGGAGGGGTCAGAGAGGAGGGGTCAGAGGACAGAGAAGAGAGGAGGGGTCAGAGAGAGAGGGGGGTCAGAGAGGAGGGGTCAGAGAGAGAGGGGTCAGAGGACTGTGAGAGAGAAGAGGGGTCAGAGGACAGAGAAGAGAGGAGGGGTCAGAGAGAGAGGGGTCAGAGGACTGAGAGAGAGGAGGGGTCAGAGAGAGAGAGGGGTCAGGACTGTGAGAGAGAAGAGAGGAGGGGTCAGAGAGAGAGGGGTCAGACAGAGAGGGGTCAGAGGACTGTGAGAGAGAAGAGAGGAGGGGTCAGAGAGGAGGGGTCAGAGGACAGAGAAGAGAGGAGGGGTCAGAGAGAGAGGGGGGTCAGAGAGGAGGGGTCAGAGAGAGAGGGGTCAGAGGACTGTGAGAGAGAAGAGGGGTCAGAGAGGAGGGGTCAGAGGACAGAGAAGAGAGGAGGGGTCAAAGAGAGAGGGGTCAGAGGACTGTGAGAGAGAAGAGGGGTCAGAGAGGAGGGGTCAGAGAGAGAGGGGTCAGAGGACTGAGAGGAGGGGTCAGAGAGAGAGGGGTCAGAGAGGAGGGGTCAGAGGACTGTGAGAGAGAAGAGAGGAGGGGTCAGAGAGGAGGGGTCAGAGGACAGAGAAGAGAGGAGGGGTCAGAGAGGAGGGGTCAGAGGACAGAGGAGAGGAGGGGTCAGAGAGAGAGGGGGGTCAGAGAGGAGGGGTCAGAGAGAGAGGGGTCAGAGGACAGAGAAGAGAGGAGGGGTCAGAGAGAGAGGGGTCAGAGAGAGGGGTCAGAGGACTGTGAGAGAGAAGAGGGGTCAGAGAGGAGGGGTCAGAGAGAGAGGGGTCAGGACTGAGAGGAGGGGTCAGAGAGAGAGGGGTCAGAGAGAGAGGGGTCAGAGAGGAGGGGTCAGAGAGGAGGGGTCAGAGGAGGGGTCAGAGGACTGTGAGAGAAGAGAGGAGGGGTCAGAGGACAGAGAAGAGAGGAGGGGTCAGAGAGAGAGGAGTCAGAGAGGAGGGGTCAGAGGACTGTGACAGAGAAGAGAGGAGGGGTCAGAGAGGACGAGGGGTCAGAGGACTGCAATAGAGAGAGAGGAGGGGTCAGAGGACTGCAATAGAGAGAGAGGAGGGGTCAGAGGACTGCAATAGAGAGAGGAGGGGTCAGAGGACTGCAATAGAGAGAGAGGAGGGGTCAGAGGACTGCAATAGAGAAGAGGAAGGGTCAGAGGACTGTGACAGAGAGGAGGGGTCAGAGAGAGAGGGGTCAGAGAGGAGGAGTCAGAGGACTGTGAGAGAGAAGAGAGGAAGGGTCAGAGGACTGCAATAGAGAAGAGGAAGGGTCAGAGGACTGTGACAGAGAGAGGAGGGGTCAGAGACTGAAAATTGAATTTTTTTAAAAACAAGAGTTTCCTTCAAACACTGCGTTATGTCGCTATTATTTATGCCTCAAGTAACAACAGAACAACTTTGTATAAATAAAACTTCAAACATTATGAGACTTTCCAGGCCAATAATGATGAACAAATGGGGTATTAAAGAGGAGGTATTTTACTTCTACGGGGCATTAACTGTAACTCATAACATATTTACATCACCATGTTTCCTGTTATTGTTTTGAAAATGCTAAATTCTCGTGCTAACCGTAAGAATCGTTTGAATAGGGCCCGGGACAGATCTCTAGATTACTCAAACACGCAGGGACGACATTTAAAACCTCTTCAGACGTGTTTTCGACGAGGGAACAGCATTAGAACACGGGGGGGAAAAGCTAAAATGTCCGTCTCTACCGCAGACGTCTCACTTAATCGCCGTCAGACTCGTCCCCGGCGCACATGACGCACTTCGGCCTCTTGGGTAAAACTCTGGGTGAGGTTCAGACTCGTTTTTCACAACAGTCCCTCCGCTTTGGTCCATTAAGTCAAACTCCTCTGAGCGTCTCCTGAGACTTTAGCTCCGCCTTTAAATATGTAAACAAAGCTCCGCGCGGCTTTAACGACTCGTATTATCGTCGGACGCAGGAGGCGAGCGCCGTTTATGTCCAGACCCTAATGCTTTTCGATTGGCGTAATTACACAACGGAGACAGAGGTTTGACTTTTGTCCCTCGTGACGCTCCGTAACTTGTTGTTTTATGAAATATTTTAATTGAATCAGTTCATTTTGGTCTCCGCGCGTTAGATCCAGACTCATTTCTCTGTGTGTGTTTGGCTGCGTTTTCGTTTTCTCCCCGACGAAACCCACGAAGTCGATGAAACGTTCCGCACCGACAAAGGCGCCAAAAGCCCGAGGAAGACGCTAACCATCGCGGGAAAAGTTGGACTTCCGGACACGCTGAGGGTAAAAGTTCCGTGGCTGTAGGGGGCGCTGTAACGGAATAAATGAATCTTCGGTTTGTGACAAAAAGAAGGAGGAAATTAACAAAAGGACGACAGCAGCGATAAGTTTGAACAAGGAGTAAAAAGACGATGGTGCGGATGGAGTCGGCTTTAGCTTTGAGGATCAGTGACTGCGGGAAAAACAACATTACGGGACATTTCAGCGACGCCAGGACGAAGAGGCGGGGTCAGAGGAACTGTGAAACACGCCTGAGTCACCGTTAATCATTCCTCACCTCGTAGATTGATCATTAAAGTTAAATTTGTCACAGTATTTTTAAAAGCTCAGTCGTTTTTATTTACAGCACAGTTTAGTATTTGGTTTTAGTTAAAGCACTGAATTAATTTATTAAGTATTGCTTTTTGTTTTAGGTTTTTTTTTTTTTTTTTTTTTTTTGTCTTTTTTCATTCTTATACAATACTTAATTGTGGAACTGTTCTATTATACTACAAATGTTGTATTCCTTTATTATTATTAATTAAAAATATAAAAAATTAAAATTAAAGCACCATTTTAAGATATTTTCTAATCTCTGTTCTAATGTTTCCTCGTCACAAACAGACCTGGAGTTGTTGTTTTTTTTGTTTAACTCACAAACAAACCTCCAAATTTAGGCTGAGTTCTTCTCTCAGACAGAAAACACTCTGTTCCACCTTGTGATGTCATCATGTGGTGATACAGGAAGTGCTCCGCTGTGTTTTTAAACTCCACCTTCACTAGAATCATTTGGATAACGTCAGACCTGGAATAGCTGATCTCGACTGAACTAAAGTTAACAGTAGCCGTTCGCTCCAGATTCTCCGTCCGCAGATTGAAGCGCGTCGACGTACCGAGCTCGCCGGCGGCCTTGATGTCGATGTTGTCGTAGCCGCTGCCGATCCTGATGATGATCCTCAGAGCTTTGAACTTCTCCAGGTCTTCTCTGGTCAGAGTGATGGTGTGGTACATCATGGCCCCCACCGCCTCGTTCAGCACCTACAAACACGATATGAGGTCAAAGCGTGAGGGTGGAACCAACACGGGAGCCTGCGTGATTTCACAAACAGAGTTAAAGCCACACTCTGGAACATTCTCCATGGAGATTCAGGAGGAGGAGAAAATTATAGCCAAAAGAACAACACTTCTGGACGTTCCTTTCTACTGTCTGCAAACAACCATAAAGATAAAAGTACGTCTTAAATAAACCTGGTTATCTCACATTTCCATAATTATGATCAGATTATGACCAGATTATTAAAATATCTTGTAAACGGTTTCATCTGTTGTGGATTATCTCGTTTCTTTCTGATTGTTCACACGTGCGTTTGCCAGAGATCCATAATAATAATAATAACACACGCCCTGTCTCTGTGTCTGCTGCTGTCAGACTCCACATTTTCGTCTTAAAATGTTCATATTGTTTCGACCCGGGTGGATTAAATTTATTAAAGAGACGACGCAGGAGCCAAACGGGTCACGAAAAGTTAAATAGTTTACGTCAAGGCAAGTGTATTTGTAGTAAGTAATTCAAAGATCTTTACAGGATAAGGAAGACAATAAAATCACACGAATCAAAACATAAATAATCACAAATAATCATCATAAAATTAACATTAAAACAGAAAAGTTCATTTTAATTTACTTAAAAAATGTAACAAGAGAAAGGTGGCGCTCATGAGCCAGAAAGGACGCAGCGCCGGGCGGACCTTGCGCCGGGCGGACCTTGCGCCGGGCCGACCCTGCGCCGGGCCGTTAAAGCCAGTGGACAATCTGCAGCCAACACCAGTTTGCTCCACTTACTCCAACACGCCTGGACACAAGTCATGGGAAACGTCCTTGAAAGTCCTGGAAAAGTCCTAGAAAGAGTCATGGGAAAAGTCCTTGAAAGTCCTGGAAAAGTGCTGGAAAGTGTCGTGGGAAAAGTCCTAGAAAAACTCCTGGAAAGAGTTGTGCGAAAAATCGTGGGGAAAGTCCCTGAAAGTCCTGGAAAAGTCCTAGAAAGAGTCGTGGAAAAAGTCCTGGAAAAGTTCTGGAAAGGTCGTGGGAAAAGTCCTTGAATTACATCAACACGACAATACTCCTCATACTTTTACAAAAAAATCACACGGGTTACACCGACATCACTGACCTAAAACTGAAGACGTCCCCAAACTAAACTCATCAAACAAAAGAAACAGTGAAAACAGGACGGCCTCGCTCCTGATTGGCTCTTTGGTTGCTATGATACGCTGTGATACGCTGCGGGTGACGTCGTGCAGGTTTTGACAAGAAAATAACGCAAATGAAAAGGGCAAATGTTTCAGATTTAATTAGTTATTTCTAAACTCACGGTACTTTTCCTTCTAAATAAATCAGTCTACAAACGGCGGAATGAGGCATTTTTGATCAAATACGAAGTTTCCAATCGTGTTTTTTTTTTT
The DNA here is from genome assembly GCF_009829125.3 of Periophthalmus magnuspinnatus. NCBI lineage: Eukaryota > Metazoa > Chordata > Actinopteri > Gobiiformes > Gobiidae > Periophthalmus > Periophthalmus magnuspinnatus. Next base: position 2,547,095 of record NC_047144.1, on the reverse strand, counting down.
TTTTTTGCAAATAATTCAATGTAAAAATCACACAGACGGCCTCTCCTGCGCTCTCCTCTGCTCAAAATCATCTTTATGCAAATGACTTCATTAGAATTTGTGCCACAGCGAGAGCCAAAGATAAACACGTCGACAGATATTGTGTTTTTTTCTTATTACAAAACCCGACACAGGTCTGGGCCGGCGCGGGTAAAGTGGGCCTCTTAGATGGGCGCGCGATAGCTGCTGTAATATTGTTGTGTGTTTAAATTAGCCCTGTGTCTGCGGCTAAGCGTTTTTCATTTCAGAGATGAGATCGCAGAGGAAGAGCAGAGAGATATTAGAAAGAGTTTTGAGGCGGAGTAAAGTACAACAGCACTTAGACGTCCGACATTACACAACAATGACTCTTGTAGCTTTAATCTGGAGAACCCAAGAACTCTTTTCTTCTTTGGAAAATCATGACCATTGCTTTAAATTACTGCTATAAGTTCACTGAGCACTGACATATCCACTTTTTCAATTTGAACCCTTTATAACCTAATTTAGGATCAGGGCCAAATTTGACCCTTTGGGCTTTCTAATTTATCCAAAAAGAATATACGTACTTCTAGACCAGGGGTGTCCAAACTTTTTTGACCGAGGGCCGCATCCTGAGACATGTTTAAAGCTGAGGGCCACAGACCAGAGTCGATACAGGGAGTCAAACGGTGGATTTAACACAGTTTTGACGGAGACATTGTGCCTTTAATTAGACTTGGAAGATTATTTTTAGGTCTGTGTCACAGTGTAATGTGATGTTATTCAGGTTGTAGAGGTAGAATCTCATCACATAAAAAATACTTCCTGATCAATTGAGCCAGTTTAGGAGGGCCAACAAAAAAATGGTCTGAGGGCCACTTTTGGCCCTTGGGCCATAGTTTGGATGGCCACGTTCTAGACACTCTGTGAGCTATTACTAAGAAGATTAACAAAAACAAAACAAAACACAATTTTACCAACTGCTGGTTTGCTGAAGATGATTTTGTTTGTGTAGTTTTCAGGTCATCCATCTTGTCACTATCACTCCGGCTCATTTTAGTTCAATATTCATCCACTAGTGGTCTCTCTGCAGGGGCCAGAAGTGACACTCTGGGCTTTTGGAATTTTTTTTAATTGAATTTTGATTGTTTTTGTTTTTTGTTTTTTTCATTTTGGGTAGCAGAAATGAACTGCGGCCAAATTTGACCCCGTGGGCTCTCCAGGGTTAAGTTAAGTTAGAATTATGTTAACACGTCAAAAACAGACTTGGAGTTGTGTTTTGTTTCATTCACACATGTTTGAGTCACACTTTATTATTAGTCTGTAACATCTTCAAAGATCAAAACGCTCTGTTCCACCTCATGATGTCATCAAGTGGGAGTTTTTAAGTGAAGAGCTTACATTTCAAAACCGTGTTCAAATATCTGCCTCTCCTTTTGTATCTGTTTCTTTCTTTTGTGTTTTTGTCTTGAACTGAGCGTCATGAAACGTGCCATACAGTTATTATGTATTAGAATTATTTTTAAAAAACATTATAACATGAATAAAAACATGTTTCATTCTGCTCTCAAACACACTGTTCCACCTTGTGATGTCATCATGTGGTGATACAGTAAGTGCTCCACTGTGTTTTTAAACTCCACACACCTTCATTTCTTGAATCATTTCCTTCATCACACCTTCATCATTTTAGACCCGGAGTTGTCGTTCTTCTACTGAACTAAAGGTAAAAACGGCATGAAAACTCCCACTTGATGACATCACGAGGTGGAACAGAGCGTTTTGAGCTTTGGAGATGTAACAGACGAATAATAAAGCGTGATTCAAACGTGTGTGAATGAAACAAAACACAACTCCAGGTCTGTTTTTTGACGCATTAACAGATTTAGAACACGACTTCAAGCTACAAGAGTCAGTTTTGTGCTTATAAACTCATCATGGTGAATACTTAGGATGCTCAGAATGCATGAGGTGAGGAATAACTTTGCAAATGAAGTAGTTCTGTGGGTTTTTTGTTTTGTTTTTGAAGACAGTAAAGTCAGCTACAGCGCCTTTAAGCCTCACACTTGCTCGGGGAATCTAAGTTCGGATCTTCAACAGTTTGCCGAGTTGCGTTTTCGTTCAAATCCACCGGATCCACAGAAATCCGCCTTTGTCCCGGAACAAAGACGATCACGGACCTACAGTAAAAGTTAAAGTGGGACGTATTTGTGGGAGAACCGCGTACCTTCTCGTGGATCTCCTGCGTGGACTGAGCGTCGCAGAACGCCACGGTGGCCAGGTCTTTGAGGATGGGCATCTCCACCGTGCAGTCTCGGCCGTCCAACAGCGCCACCAACGGGCGAGGGTGGAGAGGGCCGTTCATGATCTGAGGACGGATACCTGCGGAAACACGGAAAACACGGAAAACATCACGACAACGTCAACAACAACGCGCTACTTTTCAGACAAGCTAACCCGGCTAACAGACATATACACCATTTTTCTGGGGTCGCGACCTTTGAACGAGCGCTTGAATCTGATTGGTCGAAGCGCCGCAACAGCAAAACGTCAACCAACTTTGAATTTCGACGCCGCTGAAGTAAATACTGACGGTAAACGCAACTACAGAGAGGATTTAAACCACAAAAACTAAAACTACAAGAAGATAGAAGAAAGGATGGGAGGAAAGAGAGAGTGAAAAGGAAGGAAGGACGGAAAAAGAGAGGGAGTATTCTGTTTGTGTCTGTCTTTCTCTCTTTGTGTTTCTCTCCCTCTGTCGTTTTCCTCGTCTATCTCTCCTCCTCCTCATTCTCTCTCTCTTCTCCCTCATCTCTAATCGATATCATTGTTCCTCTTCTCTCTCTTCCCTCCCTTCTACCTCTCTATCCTTTCCCTCTCTCTCACTCCCTCTCTTTGTCTCTCTCCCTTGTCCCTTTTCCTCTCTCCCTCCTTCTTCTCTCTTATCCCTTTTTCTTCTTCCCTTTCTGTACCCCTTTCTCTCTATCCTCTGCTTTCTCTCTCCCTCTATCACTCTCTTGTTCCCTCTTTCCCCTGTCTCTTTCTCTCTTCTCCCTCTCTCTCACCCCTCTTTGTCTCTCTCTTCCCTCTCCTTTTCCTTTTTTCTTGTTTCCTATTCTCTCTCTACCTCTTGCTGCTCTCACTTTCTGCTCTTTCTCTCTTCTCCCTTCTCCTCACCCCCTCCCCCTTTCTTTCTTTCTTTCTTTCTCTCTCCCCCTCTTTTCTTTTTTCCATCTGTAATGAGTCATACGAGTCATTTATTTCCGCCTTTTACGTCTTAAATCTGATTATTTATCCAAAAAATAACCGAAAATCTCTCGGTCGCGCAAAGAAAAAGCAACACGATAAATAATGACGCCAAAAATACAGTTTCAGTTTCATTTACTGAACGATAAAACCAAAGCACAAATCACAGCTTCCCTCTGCACGATTTCACTAAATATTCCGTGTTTGTGACGTTCCAGGTGGATCCTCGTGAGTTTGTGAAGAGTCTGAGCGACGACCAAAAACCTTTGGACGGAACAAAAGTATCACATAAATAACCGTTAAAATTATATCAAACACGAGAACCGCAGCGTCTTTTATATTTTCCACTTTGTATTTGCTCCGAGCGCCACAGAAAAACTCATTTCGACCAAATCAAAATTCCAATTTGCAGAAACGCAGCGAGGAAATCACGACGGGAGCGACGGTGACGGTGCCCGACGCTCGCCGGACTGTAAACGCAGACCTCGCCAGTCAAACGGTTGATCTTTTGACAGTCAATCACTGAGACGTCGCCATTATTCCAACAGCCAATCAAATGCTCCGCTCAATCTTTTAATGGGCCAATCGTAGACCGAGCTGACCTCTATGTCCCGCCTCCACAGCTCAGCGTTTAAATCCGTACATTTAACTATTGTCGTTTTGTATTGAGGAAAATACTTTCGCTGTCCATTAAAAAAATCACCGGATATAAAATAACTGAAAATATAGTGGTCAGTTTCAATAAATATTACCACTAAAGCTGCTGATGTCACAAAACATTTGACAAATTCAAATAAATAACCGTGTTGGTAATGAAAAGTTTAAATAAAGCTTCAAATATTAATATTACGTCTGTTAGACAATGAAATGTGATGTTTTTTAGGTTTTATTGGTGGATTACTCATAAAAAATACTGATTATGATCAAGTGGGCCGGTTCAACTGAAGGTCTGAGGGCCAATAAAATCTCGTCTGAGGGCCGCAATTGGTCCCTGGGCCTGTCGTTGGCCATAGAGGAACTTGGCAGAGGTTGGGAATCGAACTCGGGTTTTTACTCCTCCTCAAATCTCCTTTTACGGGCAGGACGAGCGTTCCCCAGCTGTGGCTCAGTTGGTAGAGCGTTTGTCCACTGATCTGAAGGTTTGCGGTTCGAATCCAGCTCTCGACATTGAACGTTGAGAGTGTTTAAACAAGAGAAAAGTGTATAAAGTGTATAAAGTGTGTGGTGAGGGGTTTTACAGCCAAAAAACACGTAGAATAATTGTAAAAAATTAAGCTGATGCTCCATGGATTTGGACTATTGCGGGTTATTTTTAGAACGTAACCCCGGCGATAAACGAGGGACCACTTTATATACAGTTTACAAAGGCCTCATTTCCACCGCAGCAGCAGAACCGTCTCCTCCTCTTCACCACCTCTTCTTAGCCACGTTTTGCTTTCTCTGGTCCTTTTCATGATGAGGAGAAAACGAGCGCATAAACCGACGCCATTAACGATCTTGTTGGGATGGAAACGGGAAAAGTATGGATTTTAACAGGTTTAAACTTTTCCACGATGATGAAGTCACGAGTCTAATTTAAGCTTCTATAAAAAACTGCTCCGAGTGAGATCTGGGTCGAGACGGAGAAGTTTGGGGAAAAACAGGAGGACATGTGCTGTGAAGAGGAAGAAAAAAAAAACACAAAACTGTAAGACGGAGACGAGGAAAAGTCCTCACGAGTCACGATACTGAAGATTCACACGCAATTTTGATGCCACGATAATGATTTAAAAAAAAAAAAGGCTCTTTATTTAGACAAAAAGAGGGGCGGGGTCTGGAGGACTAAAGAGGGGCGGGGTCTGGAGGACTAAAGAGGGGCGTGAGCGAGGAGGAGGGAGAAGGAGCGGGGTCTGGAGGAGTAAAGGGGAGAGGGAGGAAGGAGGAGGAGGGGCGGAGTTTAGAGGACTAAGGAGGGAGGAGGGGCGGGGTCTGGAGGAGTAAAGGGGGAGTCAGGGGGGAGGGAGGAGGGGTTGGGAGAACTAAAGGAAAGAGGAGGAGGAGGGGCGGAGTTTAAAGGACTAAAGGGGGAGTCAGGGGGGAGGGAGGAGGGGTGGAGTTTAGAGGACTAAAAAGGGGAATGAGGGAGAAGGAGCGGGGTCTGGAGGACTAAAGGGGAGAGAGAGGGAGGAGGGAAGAGGGGCGGGTCTGGAGGAGTCAAGGGGGAGTCAGGGGGGAGGGAGGAGGGGCGGGGTCTAGAGGTATAAAGAACAGTGTGATTGGATGAACAGATCTCCTCGGTTCAAGCTCCGCCCCCTGCAGTTAGACGTTTGTATCAGAAACACCTGGCATCAGTAATCAGGGCAGTCCTGCGTGATGTCACATAGTACTTGATATTGCGGCGCACACTTAGATTTTGACCAGAAAGCTGCGTTTTGGCACAAAAATGGACCCCCCAGAAAGAGCAGAAGATAACGGCAAACTCCAGATGAACATTTCAGCAGCAAAAGTTTAATTTTAATCGATGTTTAAAGTCGAAAACCTGACGACTTCATCTTTAAGATCTTTACGGCGGGTGAGTGTTTCCTTGATGTAAAGCGCTTTAGAGAGACTGGAAAGTGGAAAAAAAAAACACTAAACTGTAAATAAAAACGTGACCATCGACTGTGAGCTGAGCCGTAACTGAAGCTCTTTATGTTCCACCAAAAACACCACGACGACGACGACACGATCTGGAAACTTCACTGGAAACAAACGTCTGGAGACCTACACTTTTTTATTTAAATCGTAAAAACGACAAAATACAATAAACATTTTTAGGAGAAAAGACTCGATCGTCTCAGTGAGTTAAACTTATGTCTGTGGGATTTGGTTTGGAAAAAATGGGATTTTTCAATAAAAAATAAAAATAAAAGAAATACAGGTCAAGCTACGGGTCAGATCTGTGGAGAGGAGACTCCGCAGATGAGAACAGATATTCTTCAAGATATTTTTGAGCAAGAACAATATACATAAGTTTAATGCTGCACTGTGGAATATTTATGGAAAATAAAAATGAACGTGCAATTATAAAAGTTTGTCCAAAACCAGGACTAAACCAGGACTAAACCAGGACTAAACCAGGACTAAACAAGAACTAAACCAGGACTGAACCAGGACTAAACCAGGACTAAACCAGGACTAAACAAGAACTAAACCAGGACTGAACCAGGACTAAACCAGGACTAAACAAGAACTAAACAAGAACTAAACCAGGACTAAACCAGGACTAAACCAGGACTAAACCAGGACTAAGCAAGGACTGAACCAGGACCAAACCAGGACCAAACCAGGACTAAACCAGGACTAAACAAGAACTAAACCAGGACTAAACCAGGACCGAACCAGGACCAAACCAGGACCAAACCAGGACCGAACCCAGACCAAACCAGGACTAAACCAGGACCGAACCAGGACTAAACCAGGACCAAACCAGGACTAAACCAGGACAAAACCAGGACAAAACCAGGACTAAACAAGAACTAAACCAGGACTAAACCAGGACTAAACCAGGTCCGAACCAGGACCAAACCAGGACTAAACCAGGACCGAACCCAGACCAAACCAGGACTAAACCAGGACCGAACCAGGACTAAACCAGGACAAAACCAGGACTAAACCAGGACTAAACTCATCTTAAATCAGTGAAGTGTCTCCGCTTCTTGCCTGTAAAACTCGGTCTCCACATCGTCAAATCCGCTGCATCTTCTGTGCATCGAAATGAAAATCAGTCCAAATGTTGTGTCCTTATTCCTCGCATCCTCGTCTCCTCTCCTCGTCTCCTACTCCCTTAACGACGTCTCCTTCGGTCTCGTCCATGTCTCCTTACACTTCGCCCACACACGACGTTAATGTCCAAGAAACAAAACAGGATTAAGAGACTTAAACGTCCAAAGATGTGGAGAAAAATGAGTTTGGATTTGGTTAAACGAGTGCGGCTCCTCTGTTTGTTCAGTCAGTGTGAAACTGCATCGCATCGCCCCCATCCTCTCTCTCTCTTTCCTTCCTTCCTTCCTTTTCACTCTCTTTCTCTGTCTCTCTCTCTCCTCCCACCCTTTCTTCTATCCTCTTCTGTCTCCCTTTCTCTCTTTGTGTTTCTCTCCCTCTGTCATTTTCCTCTTCTATCTCTCCTCCTCCTCATCTCCTTTCTCTCTCCTTAATCTCTCTCTTCCCTCATCTCTAATATCATTGTTCCTCTTCTCTCTCTTCCCTCTTATATCTCTCTGTCCTTTCCCTCTCTCTCCCTCTCACTCCCTCTTTTTGTCTTCCTCCCTTATCCCTTCCTTTCTCTCCCTCCTTCCTCTCCCTCTTATCCCTTTTCTTCTTCCCTTTCTGTACCCCTTTTCTCTATCCTGTCCTCTCTCCTCCCTCTATTGCTCTTGTTTCCTCTTTCCACCCTCTCTTTCTCCCTTTTCCCCCTCTTCATCTCCCTCACCCCGTCTCTGTCTCTCTCTCTTCTCTCTCCCATTCCCTCTCTTCGTCCCTATTCTCTCACGTTCTCCCTCTTCCTCTCTGCTCTCTCTCGTTTCCTCTTCTTTCTCCCTCTCTCCTCTCACCCTTTCTCTCTTCTCCCTTCTCTTCACTCTGCTGCACTTCCGGCTCCATTGACTCCAATTCACTTTCTATTGAAAAACTGTGGCTCCTGGCTCTGTAACTCTGTGGTTCTTAACCTTAACCTCAGGGGTTCGGCGGAGGTCAAGACACGCCCCCGACTGATATGATTCGTGGACTGCGAGCGTCTCTGAGCGTCTTTGATGTGCCTATCGAAGTACCGCCCGACTTAAATGAGCCATTTGAACGGCATAAAAACATAAAATGGCATGAAAAACGAAGAAAAGGAACAGACTTTGCTGTGAAAATGACATGAGAGTGGCCAGAGTGAAGTCGTGTTCTGACCTGGTCTGTCAAAGGAAACAGCAGACGTCACACTGCAGTAAATATTCATTATTATTGTAGCCTGAGGGAAATGAGGTGATGTGTGTGTGTTAAAATGTTAAAAATAATAAATAGCATAAATACAATAAGTTCATTATTGGAATACATAAAATTAAACATTAAAATCATTTCAGTGTGGTAGAATTAAAAAAGGTCAAGTCTTTGTGAAAAGGTTTGTGTGTAATTTGTTGAGTTCACACATTGTACTGGTTTTATTCTTTGAACACAGTGATGTTAATGCACAGTTCATTTTGTGCACCAGTAAAACATACATGTGTCTTGAATTTAAAAAAAATATATATATTTTTTTTTTCAATAAACAAGGGTTTGGTGAATGTGCAAACTGGTGGGGTTCAGTACCTCCAACAAGGATCAGAACCTCTGCTGTACCTGCTGCATTTTGGTCTTAAATGTTCGTATTAACCCTCTACATGATCCTGGGGTTTTTATTTCACGTTTGTGTCTGTAAATCAAGATATGAACATTAAAAACAGACAAATCAGGCGCTTTTCTTTCCCTAAAGTCGCTCCCGTTAGCGTTAGCAACAGGTTTGATTGACAGCGTCGCTAAGGGAAGTGTCGTTACTTTCAACTGCCTCGCTCTGGATTGGCTCTTTGGTTGCTATGACACTCACCTCAGCCATGACCTCAGCTGTAAATTTGCCCCTAGCGTCGACGAGCTTCATTTGACTTTAGCCGAACGCTGCGGCGACGTCACTCGCTCAGTCACGTCTTCAGTCCGTCTACGCTCTCTCACCTCCTCTGTTTCTCGGCTCCATCTTTCATCCCTCTCTCATTCTGTCTGTTTCTGAAACCCGAGTTAGAAACCGCACCCCCGTCCTCCACCTGACACCGCGCGGTCGCTCCTGTCCCACGTTGATGACATCACCGCTCCAGTTTTACGCCGAACATTTGACCCACACGTCCAAGGAATTATACTTAGTTTACCATAGTTTCACGCTGGGGGGGGGGGTGCTCTGCGTGTATTTCTATGGTGGAATGTGCGTTACCATGGAGACACAGTGTAAACATTAGCAACAACGCAGCTAAATAAGTTTAAAGACGGTCTGAAAACGCAAGAAAAACACACAAAATGGATTTAAAAAGCACACGTTCAAGACTCTGTGATGAATCCGAGCGTTCGTGGTCCAGTTTACGAGTTTAATTTTCAACAAAAAAGTGAGAGCGACTGCCTGAAAAACTGTTGGCTAACGCTAGCTAGCTTGTGACCGTACTATTACGCGTGAGGCTTGTTTAACCGCGCAAATCGCACACTGTCGTAGCTCCGTTCAAGCCGGTTCCTTAAGGTCAGATGGCGTTAAAACAAAGTCAAAGTCTAACAGAGCTTCAGACGCCGTAGTGCCTCCAGTTAGCGTCACACCCGAGAGAGAACGAGAACACTGACGAGCTTTGTCCCGTCTCCTCATTCACCTTTTACGGGATTATACGGCGGCACGCGGCAGCTGTAGTAACTTCTATTTCTGTCGCGAACGCAAAACGCAAGAACATAAGCTCCTAAAGCGAGAGATCAGGAGTCTAACCCACGACCTCCTAATACTGAGGAGGGGGAGGAGCTAACGGGCTAACCACTCTGCCACGACAACACAGGCAGGATCAGGAGTCTAACCCGCGACCTAACGGCACGCAACCGCACTGGAGGTGACGAGGGCCCAATGACGGCGCGGGACGGAGCGGGAATCGAACCCACAACCTTTGGATCAGTGCAGACTCTTTAAGGACTGACCATTATCGCTCGCCTGGTCATTTTTTCTTTTTTTAGCCATAAAAATCACGTTAAAGGAGGTATCCGCATGTACTTTTGCCCCTTTTCACACAACTACCTCTATTTTACAAATCCATCCTTATTTTTCCTTTGCTGCATCAAATAAACGTGTGGTACCAGTTTAAGTAGAAGAAAAATATAAAAAACGAATGTACTTTTGAGTAACTTTTATGCAAAAAAAACTATGAAAAAACTATCTGTCCAGCTCAGAAACACCTGGTGTCCTCATCTGTGGACAACACATTTTGGGTTGTTTAGGCCACAGTGCAAAATTTTAGAAGAACAGCAACAAGATTATGTTCAATTTTGAATATTTCTAAGAGTTTAGAATATTTATTTATTTTTTTTATTTTTTATTAATTTTTATTTGAATTGATTTTTTAAAATTATTTTTTATTTGATTAGATTTTTTTTATTGTATTTTAATGTCAGAAGGGTCGTTCTAAATGCTCTGGAAACATAAAATAAAAATATTTAGACACCAAAGAGTTATTTTTTTCAACTGTCAGTGACTTTTGGGCCTTTTGTCCTTTAATGTGGAAAATCACTGTACATTTGACCTAAAGTTTATCTGAATCTCTTCTCTCTCTTTCCATCGCTCTCTCTTTCCTCTCGTCCTTCTCTCTTTGATGGTGCGATGGTGACAGGTTTAAACATAGAGCAGATGTATCAGACACAGGAAGGGGCTTATTTTAACACACACACACACACACACACACACACTTTGGGTTTCCTTGCGTCTTGCGGACTTCACGCTGACGTCTATTCATCGCCTGGAGACTCGAGGCCCAGTAGTGATTCTGATTCCACGGCGATATTAAAAAACTCTTTCTTTAGACAATAGAATGTGATTTTCAGCGTTAAATGTCTGTTTGTGTTCTATTCCCGTGTGTCTTATATCCGTGAAATCGAAAGTCTCCAAATATTTAACAGAAATCAAGTTCAGCGTCATCCTGACTCCCATCACGTCCGGCACAAATAGAGACGAGGAGCTGGAGGAGCTGGAGGAGCTGGAGGAGCTGGAGGAGCTGGAGGAGGTGGAGGAGCACGACTTCGTCCTTCTCTTCTGCACATTTGACACGACCTGAACACGTGTCTCTTGGATTGGTTAATTCGCCTGTCAATCATGGCCAACTATATAAATATATAGTCTATATTTTTATTTTTTGTGATCAAATTTTTATTATTATTAAGTATTAATCTCAACTGCAGCTGTACAGTTTATAATCTGATTATGTTTTGCCCCCTTTTCACCTCCTCCCTCATGGGAATAAAGACAAGAATTAGTTAATAATAACAACAACAACAATAATAATAATAATAATAATGTTAATAATAATAATAATGTTAATAATAATAAGGTTAATGATAATGATAATAATAATAATAATAAGGTTAATGATAATGATAATAATAATAATAATAATGTTAATAATAATAATAATAATATAATAATAATAATAATGTTAATAATAATAATAATGTTAATAATAATAATGTTAATAATAATAATGTTAATAATAATAAGGTTAATGATAATGATAATAATAATAATAATGTTAATAATAATAATAATAATGTTAATAATAATAATAATAATGTTAATAATAATAATAATGTTAATAATAATAATGTTAATAATAATAATAATAATAATGTTAATAATAATAATAATGTTAATAATAATAATAATAAATACACATTAAAGATGAAATAAATACAAAATAAACATATAGAAATAATACAATGCCTTAATAAAGATTATAGTAATAATAATAATAGTAAATAATATAAAAAGTAAAAGAAAAATAATGAAAACAATCCCGTCCAGGTTTGAATTCCTTCCGTGCAGTAATTGCGGATTTCCTCCAACCAAAATTATACATATACATTTTGTACTATATATAAAAAGGAACTGAGCGTAAACAGATTGTGTATCTTTCATTAATATACATTTTGACAGAATACACAAAAAAACCCCAAAAAAAACAACAGTAAAATATCCAGATGTCGATTTTGACCAGTAAGTTAGACCAGAAAAGAACGTTTTTGTCTTTTGCTCCGTGGATTTGAGCAGCAGAAAACTAGAAATGAGCAGAAAACAGCAGAAATTATTTGTCTATATTTTTCGTCTTATTTTTCTTTTAAACTTGGCACTGATCTACTTTTTTTCTGATGCTTATAATTGTTCCTAATGTTATTTTCTTTTTATGTTTGTCAGTGCCGTGTGTTTACTCGTCTTTGTGTCTTATACTTGTGAAACAGACAGAGAAACATCATTTTAAAGCTTCATTTCTGTGCTGCAGATGTGACTTTTCAGTATCGATACCGGCTCAAATGAGTATCTCGTCTCAATACTACTTTTACCATCTATTAGTTCGATACTTTTGCCAACACAACGTCACGGGGACCTGGTTTTTGTCCCCATGAAGGAGACAAGTCCCTCTGATGTACAGTGTGTGTCTATGAACAGATCTGAGTCCCCGTAATGTCATAACGACGCGCCCACACCCCGGGGACTCGTGGGGACGCTGAGGACAGTTGGACGCACGCCACCGTTTCCTGGATCTGTCCTTTTTGAAAAACAACAGTCACGTTTTCCCTCCGAAATAGAATCGCGGCTAAAGCAAAACTCGAACCGACTTCCTCTCAACAAAACCTTAATGTTACAGTGAACATTACTGCAACTTTAACCATGAGATGTTCCACAGTGCAGCATTAAACCAGATAATCTTGCATTTATTTGACTGCAGGTGTTTGTGCATGTGGCAGATTAGACCACTTCTCTCAAACACAGTTAACATTTTTATCAAAAGTAAATAAATACAAATCTTTCCTAGTTTTGGAGACGTTTATAATTTTACTTCCTGGTTGTAGAGGTGTGTTACCATAGCAACCATAATGTAAACAAGAGCCAAAACTCGTCTAAGGAGCTCAGGCCGACCTGTGCAGTCTGCTGTGACAGGACAAGTAAAAATGCTTGGATTGGGCAAAAAAGCATTGGGTCTGTCTGCGCAGGTGAGTCTGGGTCTGTCTGCGCGGGTGAGTGAGTCTGTGTCTGTCTGCACAGGTGAGTCTGGGTTTGTCTGCGCGGGTGAGTGAGTCTGTCTGCGCGGGTGAGTCTGGGTCTGTCTGCACGGGTGAGTCTGGGTCTGTCTGCGCGGGTGAGTGAGTCTGTCTGCGCGGGTGAGTCTGGGTCTGTCTGCACGGGTGAGTCTGGGTCTGTCTGCGCAGGTGAGTCTGGGTCTGTCTGCGCAGGTGAATCTGTGTGTCATTTAAAAAGCTTTTTCTCCTCCATCACCAGCTCGTACAGTCACGTTGTATTAAGCCACAGGTAAAAGAAAAACACCACTACATACAGGGAACGTCTGTGTGCCTCTGTGTGCGTCTGTGTGCCTCTGTGTGCGTCTGTGTGCCTCTGTGTGCGTCTGCGTGCCTCTGTGTGCGTCTGTGTGCGTCTGCGTGCCTCTGTGTGCGTCTGTGTGCGTCTGCGTGCCTCTGTGTGCGTCTGTGTGCGTCTGCGTGCCTCTGCGTGCGTCTGCATGCCTCTGTGTGCGTCTGTGTGCCTCTGTGTGCGTCTGCATGCCTCTGTGTGCGTCTGTGTGCGTCTGCGTGCCTCTGTGTGCGTCTGCGTGCGTTTGCGTGCCTCTGCGTGCCTCTGTGTGCGTCTGCGTGCCTCTGTGTGCGTACTCGTGGCGCTCTGTCCACTTGAAGCGCGTTGTATCTCTTGTTGTTTGGGGTAAATGATGCACAGTGTGAACAAGATCGACCCAAAACTGAAGCAAACTGGACTAAATCTAAAGCCACTGGGTCGGTCGGAGTCACTGACGTGTGAAAATGATCGAAGTTACACAATAGTTATGATTAGACAAACAGACTGTTATTTTGTTAAATGAAAAACTCCTTCCTTGTTTGTAAATTGTGTCTGCAGTTTGGATGACTGTAGTTGTCTGTTGATGACATCGGTAGAGAGTCATTTGCACTTTAATAATACACTCAAACACATAGATCCTTCGTGTGATAGGGCTCGCCTCCACACAGATCTGACCTATAAGTTTTATGCCTGTACTGTAGAACATTCAGGGCTAAACATCTCCATGGAGACAAACAGGTTGGCTAAAAAAAAAAACATCATTCATTGTACATGGAAAGTTAAAGGTGTATTGTGTAATGTTTCATGGAGAGGTACAACAGCTTTGCCTGAAATATTCCATACTATGGCATTAAACATCACTTTATTATTGCTCCTCTCCACAGATCTGACCTGTAACTTGGCCTGGTGGTGGTGTCACTTGCTTCTCTCCATGAAGATAAAGTAAAGAACAAGTTTAATGCCATACAGGGGAACATCCCTGGCAAAGGCAAAGGCAGGAAACATCTCCATGGAGACAAGGAGGTGGGGGACTCTACACAAGAAATGTTACATCGTGCAGCTTTAAGTTAAACATTAAAAACATGAATTTTAAGCTTTGGTCGCCACTTCATCATCGTCATATTTTTGGATTTTTGGATTTAGCTAAAACAGAGTCAAAAAACTAAAAGCCTTTATCTATCCACTGGTTTGAGAGTGATGAAAAATCAGCACCGTTACCATAGCAATTAACAAAACAAAACTGAAGAAGCGACACGTCTTCACACCTACGACGATTTGTCCAGTTGACGGATTTAAACTTTAAACATCTTTTGCCATTTCAAAACAAAATATTATATCTTGCTCAAAATGGCAGCTCTAAACAGGAAGTAGAAACCCAAACACGCTTGTTGATGATGTCACTTCCGGGTCCAACCAGGAAGTTCACAGCTGATTTGTTTTAGCTTTGTTTTTGTTCCTTATTCATCAAACAAGAAAGAAACTGTGTCAAATACGTGAATAATGCAGTAATAATCTACCATAACACAGGATTTGTAGTGTTTATAACTGTCGGTCACCGCTAACGCTATATTAGCCTAGCGTAGCGTCTTAGCTAAACCTCCCATAGACTCGTGCTTAGCGTCGTTAGCTTTAAACAACTGCAGTCATTTTGTAACGTGAGATGGACCAGGAAGTGACATCACACGTAACAACTTTATAAATCCTGACCCCAGCCAAGCCCACCGCCCCTCCTCCCCCTCCTCCTCTCCCTCTTCCTCCTCTCCCTCTTCCTCCTCTCCCTCTTCCTCCTCTCCCTCCTCCCCCTCCTCCCCCCCTTCCTCCTCCCCCTCCTCCTCCTCCTCCTCCTCTTCCCCCTCCTCCTCTCCCTCCTCCTCCTCCCCCTCCTCCTCCCCTTCCTCCTCCTCCTCCTACTCCTCCCCTTCCTCCTCCTCCCCCTCCTCCTCCCCTTCCTCCTCCTCCTCCTCCTACTCCTCCCCTTCCTCCTCCTCCTCCTACTCCTCCCCTTCCTCCTCCTCCTCCTCCTCTTCCTCCTCCTCCTCCTCCCCTTCCTCCTCCTCCTCCTCCCCTTCCTCCTCCTCCTCCTCCTCCTCCTCCTCCCCCTCCTCCTCCTCCTCCCCTTCCTCCCCTTCCTCCCCCTCCTCCTCCTCCTCCTCCTCTTCCTCTCCCTCGTCTTAAACCCGCGTCTATAAAAAGCCTCATATCTGCGGCTAATCCTTAAGGCTCGCCCACGTGCCCACTGAGCGCGCTCCGACGCACCTCGCCCCCCCCCCCTCTCGGCCAATCGCGTCCGCTCTTCCCGGCGTCACCTGACCACTCACCTGCCGTCACCTGGGAGGCCGCGGACAGCTCCATGAGAACGACAGAGCGCAACGGAGGAGAGAGGAAGAGGAGGAGACGGGGGAAGAGAGAGTGTGGGACAGACTAGCGCCAGTGCGGTTTTAACTAATGCCATTATTAGCTCGACTTACAGCTTCAGCCAACCACCTCCAGGACACGGACTGGACCCTCCCACCGAGCGGACGCAGCCAGAACAAACGCCACTTATACAAAACGTGAAAAGAAAATGTACAAATGTCGTGTTTATGATATTAGACACTTCAAATACAAGGCACAAACACAAACCTAATAACACTGAACTCTGTGATACTTTGGGTCAGTGTCATGTCTTTTCTCATTAAACAAAATAAAAAGTACAAATAAATAAAAGTATAAATTGCACCAGCCATAAAAATGCATAATATTGTAGAAAAAAAACACACATATTTCACATTTAAATTGCATCTGAGTCCAGACAAACTTAAAAAAAAGTGCGACTTAAATGTGAAATACACGTTATTTTCTTCAATATTGCATTTTTCAGAAACCCATACACGCTCGTTGATGATGTCACTTCCGGGTCCAACCAGGAAGTTCACAGCTGATTTGTTTTAGCTTTGTTTTTGTTCCTTATTCATCAAACAAGAAAGAAACTGTGTCAAATACGTGAATAATGCAGTAATAATCTATCATAACACAGGATTTGTAGTGTTTATAACTGTCCGTCACTGCTAACGCTATATTAGCCTAGCGTAGCGTCTTAGCTAAACCTCCCATAGACTCGTGCTTAGCGTCGTTAGCTTTAAACGACTGCAGTCATTTTGTAACGTGAGATGGACCAGGAAGTGACATCACACGTAACAACTTTATAAATCCTGACCCCAGCCAAACCCACCGCTCCTCCTCCTCTTCCTCCTCCCCCTCTTCCTCCTCCTCTTCTTCTTCTTCCTCCTCCCCCTCCTCTTCCTCCTCTTCTTCCTCCTCCCCCTCCTCCTCTTCCTCCCCCTCCTCCTCACCACCCCTCCTCCTCCCCCCCCTCCTCCTCTTCCTCCTCCCCCCTCCTCCTCCTCTTTTTCTTCCTCCTCCCCCTCCTCCTCCCC
Organism: Periophthalmus magnuspinnatus; assembly: GCF_009829125.3. NCBI lineage: Eukaryota > Metazoa > Chordata > Actinopteri > Gobiiformes > Gobiidae > Periophthalmus > Periophthalmus magnuspinnatus. The sequence goes on along the minus strand of NC_047144.1, from coordinate 2,530,328 downwards.
TTCCCCCTACTCCTCCTCCTCTCCCCCCTCCTCCTCCCCTTCCCCCTCCTCCTCTCCTCCTCCTCCCCCTCCTCCTCTTCCCCCTCCTCCTCCCCTTCCCCCTCCTCCTCTCCTCCTCCTCCTCCTCTCCCCCTCTTCCTCCCCTCCTCCTCCTCCTCCTCCTCCCCCTCCTCCTCCTCCCCCTCCTCCTCTTCCTCTTCCTCCCCCTCCTCCTCCCCACCCCTCCTCCTCCCCCCCCCTCCTCCTCTTCCTCCTCCCCCCCACTTCCTCCCCTCCTCCTCCTCCTCCTCCTCCTCCCCCTCCTCCTCCTCCTCCCCCTCCTCCTCCTTTACACAGCAGCAGTTTATTTCAGAGTTTTATTCATGATCTGGATGAAGACGAGATAAACCTGAGCTTCTTTCTGCTTCAGTCGTGTTGTGTCCAGTTAAATTCCCGTCTCTGTTCACTGTTGTTTTTCCGACTCCCACAATGCATCATGGTCTATATTGACACCTTTTGAGACGCCTAAGTAGCGCCCCCTGGAGTTTTATTACAGTTATTTTAAAACTTGAAACGCAGATACATCAGTGAGTTTCAGCTAAAGCTTCTTGGTAAAGTGAAACGTCACTTGCCCCTAAACCAGGCGACCGAAGTGTCTTGCCAAAGGACACGGCGGCGCGGTGCACAGGTCTGACTCTCCTCTCTCCTCAGGTGTATTTCTCGTTACACGTTTTGTTTGTTTTATTCCAGGAAGTTCAGTGTCATTGTGTCCTTAGGCAAGACACTGGTCACTCGAGTGTGAGGAGTGAATGAATAATGAAAGAGAAACTGACCACAGGAAGAACAGACGCTGAACTACGAAATGTGTCATAAGAGACGTCGCCACGGAGACGTCAACAACAGGACGACTGCGAGAAACAGAGGCAATTTGTACTGAAACAGGAGGTATTTACTTCTGTGGGGTATTAAAGAGGAGGTATTTACTTCTATGGGGTATTAAAGAGGAGGTATTTTACTTCTATGGGGTATTAAAGAGGAGGTATTTACTTCTATGGGGTATTAAAGAGGAGGTATTTTACTTTTATGGGGTATTAAAGAGGAGGTATTTACTTCTATGGGGTATTAAAGAGGAGGTATTTACTTCTCTGGGGCATTAAAAAGGAGGTATTTTACTTTTATGGGGTATTAAAGAGGAGGTATATACTTCTATGGGGTATTAAAGAGGAGGTATATACTTCTATGGGGTATTAAAGAGGAGGTATTTACTTCAATGGGGTATTAAAGAGGAGGTATTTACTTCTATGGGGTATTAAAGAGGAGGTATATACTTCTGTGGGGTATTAAAGAGGAGGTATATACTTCTATGGGGTATTAAAGAGGAGGTATTTTACTTCTATGGTGTATTAAAGAGGAGGTATTTACTTCTATGTGGTATTAAAGAGGAGGTATATACTTCTATGGGGTATTAAAGAGGAGGTATTTACTTCAATGGGGTATTGAAGAGGAGGTATTGACTTCTGTGGGGTATTAAAGAGGAGGTATTTACTTCTATGGGGTATTAAAGAGGAGGTATTTTACTTCTCTGGGGTATTATTGTTTTTAAAATGCTACATTCACCCAAAACAACATATTAACATATTTAATTAGTTTCACTTTCATGTTTGACCCTCTCTGTGCTAAGCCCCTCCCCCTTCAGAGCACGATCACAACACACTCAGCTGCATCCCACTAATGAAACTACTGCACATTGAGTCAGGTTTGTGAAGTCGTAGTGCACAGTTTTGTATCATGTTTTTGTATATTTATAGTGGATTGTCATGTGTGGAGTGTGGGTGATGTAGACTTGTGGGCGGAGCCTCGTACAGAATCTTACAGCTAACCGTGAGGAGGGTTCAAATAGGGCCCGTGAGAGATCTCTAGATGACTCAAACATGCACGGATGACATTTAAAACGTCTTCAGGCGTGTTTTTGATGAGGAAACGACATTAAAACATGGGAGAAAATCTTAAAAAGCTGATTTCACACACATCTTTAACAAAAACAACTACTTTTTCTACAGATTATATCAAGATATTATCAAGAGAATTTAAAATATATATATTGAGATGCCCTTCCTGCCACAATCAGCCTGATTATTTGACTGGAGTGGACACATGGAGGTGAAGTGTCTTGCTCAGGGACACAACAACAACAACAACCTGTACCTCAAATATAAAACAGAACCTGCAGATAAAGTTTCAAACCCTCAATATTTAAGTGAGTTTACCCAATTTTTTCATTTAATTATGTCAAATTTGCCTGGCCCCAGCGCAGACAAATCGTAAAAGCAGCTCTTAGGATCAAAATGAAGTGCGCTGTTAGCATGCTAGTTGTTGTTCTTGTTGCTCTGGTCTCTGAAAGTTGTGAAAAAAACTCATCATGGTGAGTCATTAGGATGTTCTGATGCATAAAGTAAGTGAGAAATAACTCTGGACCACTGTTAGTTTAGTTTTTCACGTTTTTAAGACGGTAAAAGTGACGTACGGAGACTTTAATACGTGTTTTTTTCAACATAAATAAATAAATCCTGGCGCAGCGCGGTGTTATAAACAGCCTGTGGTGTGCACTATGAGGCAGAGCTCATTAACTTTAATTGGATCAAGTTTAATCCTGATCAGAGAGAGCCCGAAGAAAGTGACAGGTGCGGCCCACGGACAGGACAGGGGTGTTTGGAGAACGAGGAGTGGACTGGGACAAAGCGGGAAAACGTAGAGCACCGGAATATCGAACGATTTAGGGAAAACGTTCATCTTAAAGGGCACGTGTTACGCTATTTTCTCTGTTCTAATGTTGTTTCCTCGTCACAAACAGACCTGGAGTTGTGTTGTTTGTTTGTTTTTGTTTCATTCTCACATGTTTAACACACAAATCCTGCATATTTAGGCTGGAAAACGCTCTGTTCCACCTTGTGATGTCATCATGTGGTGATACAGGAAGTGCCCCACTGTGTTTTTAAACTCCACACACATTTCTAGAATCATTTGGATCATTTAAACCCTGAAATCTCTACTGAACAAAAGGTAAAAATAAAAAAAAAGCAGCTGTTGACTGTGGAAATGACCACTTGATGACATCACAGAGTGGAACAGAGCGTTTTGAGCTTTGGAGATGTACGCAGACTAATAATAAAGTGTTTTTGAGGATGAAACCGCATTATAACACGGTTTACAGCTCACAACAGTCGATTTCACGTCATAAGAAAAAAAACAACTAGACTCATTAAAACGTCTTAAACGGCGGTTGACGCGTTACAGGTCACATCTGGGGAGAGGCGAGCGCACCCACAGTGAGAATCCAAGTTTTCAACGCGTTTTATTTTAGCTTTAGAAACACCTGTACTTGAATAAATGCAAGATCGATGCGTTTAATGCCACGCCACGGATCATTCCGGGCAAAACGACGACATTTCGATGGAGACCAGCAGATGGCGCACCCCTAAGATAATTAAAGGCGCTGTACATGATTTGTCTTAAAAATGTGAAAAATAGAACGAGTTTGTGGTCCAAGGTTATTCCAGTGACGGTAACTAGTATGCTAACATGAACTTCCTGTTTATCAGACAATGAAACGCTTTAGGATTAGTGGACGCGGACGTTTTTCTGATCTGTCTGTACTCAAATTTTTTAAAAAATCAGGCGCAGGACCTTAAATACTCAACAAAGCATCTTTTTTTGGCCTGGATAAGTGAAAAAAAACAACAGAAATCGACAAAAACAAACAATCATCGCTGTGTAAATAGAGACAGGCACAAAATGTAGTTTAAAATAGCGTCTCGAGCACATTTCGCTGATTTCTGTCCCATATTTCTCCGTTCAAATGACTCAACTCTTGCGGCGCAGTGTAACCCGTTGCATAATAACACCTAAAGCTCCTTACATTGTCAAACTCGCCGTTCACGCCGCGTTTTCAAACCAAACCGAAACTGTCAGGTGAAATTTAACGCCCGGAATTAGCAAAACAACACAAAATAGAACATGTTGATATGGAAATTTAGATTTTGCTAAGGTGTTTTTTTTTTAATCGTTGGTTTAAAATGGTGATGTTTAGTGTGTCAAGTCATGTTTTTGAAATGAAAAAAGAGATTTGCAGAACCTTGACCTTTCTTGGATTTGGTTGTGATCTGGTTCAGTAAAAAGATCCACGTAGACTAAACCTCTTCGGACCAGGTCTAGTTCTCATTTAGACCTACGTTTGTCCCTGTTTAACTGTTATTTAATCCTGCTTGGCCTGGTTTAGACCCACTTTGGTCCATTTTTAGTCTTTGTTTAGACCCTTGTTGAGTCCTTGTTCAAACATAAATAATCATATGAAACCCTAATGAACTGGTTGTGGTTTAGTTCTAGTTTAGTCCTGGTTTAGTTCTCGTTTAGTCTTGGTTTAGGTCTAGTTTAGTCTTGGTTTAATTATTTAGTTAAAAATTATCCTATTTTGAGCCTTTTTTTTCCTTGTTAAAACCTTGCCCTGTATTGCAAATAGAAGTTCTAATTTAGTCCTGGTTTAGTCCTGGTCTAGTCCTGGGCTAGTCCTGGTTTAGTCCTGGTCTAGTCCTGGTTTGGTCCTGGTTCAGCCCTGGTTTAGCTCTGGTTGGGTCCTGGTTTAGTCCTAGTTTAGTCCTATTTTAGTCCTGTTTTGTCCGATTTTAGTCCTGGTTTAGTCCTGGTTTAGTCTTAATTTAGTCCTGGTTTAGTCTTAGTTTAGTCCTGGTTTAGATCTGGTTTAGTCCTGGTTTAGATCTGGTTTAGTCCTGGTTCTATCAACAGCAAGATTTCTGTCAATAAATGAAAATTACCTCACCAGAAAAGCTACACTGTTTTAATTCAAGCGTTTTTCTTACCAAAACGTTTCCCTGGGTTACAAATATAAAAATTAATAAAAATAATAATAAAATAGCTTCAGTACGTCACAAATCGTGCCTTACTTGTGTCGGGAGTGGTGCTCATTGTGGACACTATGACGGGAGGTCCGGTTCTTCTCCCCACCATCTTTGGATTGTTCAGGTTCTGTGTTTGTAGCACGTTAGCCGACGACACCGGTACTAGCGAAGCATCTTGCATCGGGTTTATTCCTTTCCGGAGCAGTTGCGGGCTGTGCATCGGGCTAGCGGCTAAAATGGGCGACGCTGGAGGTAGATTCTGCGGTCTTTTCATCAACTCCATCGGCGAATACGATCCCGAGAACGTTTTGGGCGCTGCTCCGGGCGTCACGGGTGCCATCTGTTGAGACTGCGTGCCCAAAGCGGACATAGCTAGCCCCGTGTGTGCGTTGTACATCGAAAAGGACCTCGCTTGGTTGTAATCGGGGCTAACCGGATACGCGCCGGTCGCTAACGGTCTTGCGCCTGGGTAGGTCGTTTCCAGGAGGTGTTGAGAGGGGGCGCTGCTCGGTCTTCTCCCCAAAAACTCACCCATTCGCGGGGACACGCTAGCTTGGATCGCGGGCGGTGGCGGCGGAGGCTGTTGCATCAAACCAGGATCCATACTTAGCCCTTGCGGTTGCATGTAGTTGGCGTGACTGAAGCTATTCGATCTCCCGCGTATCCCCGCTCCCGTCTTGCAGTTTAAAACGATCCTCGACAAAACTCTTGCTTGCGCCAGATTCGGAGCGACGGATCGGATATCGTGGTCTTCCATCATTCCCAACATGGCGGACGAGTCAAATCCATGCTGCAACAGAAGCGTAATCGTGCTTTCCGCTAAACCTTCTGATCGCAAAAACGCCAAAAACGTAGGATCCACCATTTTCTTTGGATCGGTAGCGCTCGGGTGATGCGCGGGTATGCCAGATGTTAAGCCGGTGGCGGTAGCGGCGACGACAGCCGAAGTTGGATCGTAACTCGGGTCGTAAGGTAATCTTTGCGACGCCACCGCTCCGTAGGGCCTCGCGATGCTACCGTCCATAATTTGATTAGCTAAATCCACCGTACAATTGGTGGCGGCGGGCTGGTAAGCCTGCTGATTCAAGCTAGCGGGATCTGTGTTGTAAATGGGCAGAGTGGAGTGGACGGAGTAAAGTCCAGGTGACGCCGTGGCTAGCCTCTGAGCGTCTGGTAGCATCTTAGTACCAGAGAGAGTTTCCCTGTACAATCTGCTAAGCTCCAAAACAGAGGAGGGAGGGGGAGGAGGCGGCGGAGGAGGTGGGGGCGGGGGAGGAGGTGGGACGGGCGCTGGGGTTGGCGTGGAAGCTAGCAGCGAAGGTGTGGCTTGTTGTCTATTGGCTTGATCCCATGTAGTAGCAGTAGCATTAGCAGGAGTTCTTAAGCCATAATACGACGCTGATCTCGTAAGAGGGGGGCGCTTATCCCGGTAAAACCCCACCTCCTCTGCGCCTCCTCCGGGCCCAGAAAGACTCACTTCCCCCGGGTAGTACTCCTGGCTAATTCCCCTATCGCTAGCCATTTGCTTCATGTACAAACTAGTCAAATCCGGGGCACAGTTCTTCCTCACGAGTTGTAATCCTCTTTCAGGATGCAGATTGACTCCGTGCAAGCTCAAATCCGGGTTTTCGGATTGGAACGCGAATCCCGTTTCGCCGCCCAAAAACGAGTTCCTTCTTCCCGCCACCGTGCCGCAGTAGTTGCAGCGGCTGCTCGGTCTTTCCGGTTGGTTTTGGGCAAACTCCTGGCCGAGAGAGGCAGCGAAATGTGTCTGCTCGCTAACGTTCGTCATCGCGCAAGAGACAAAGCAACGGCGCTATAATGGCGACGAAACAGAGGCGGGTTTAAAGTTACATCGAGGTCCGATTGCGAGCCAATAGAGGAGATTGGGGAGAGGAGTTATGCATGAAGTGATATGGGTTAGTGGACAAGCTCCGCCCACGTGGTTTCGGGTTGAGGAGGTATTGTGTAGCTACCTGCTGGCTAACGAAATCAATTATTTAAATGTGGAAACAGAAGAAAAAGTGTGGCCGGAGACAGGGCTGCAAATTGTGGTTTTGCTATAAAAAGAAAATAGGTGAAGTAGGAAATGTTCAGCAGTGTCGAAATTTAGACGCTAAAACTAGAACTGAAACAACAAGGACAAGTTCATGGATAAAAAAATAAATAAATAAATAAATAAAAAATCTCAATAATATCTAAATAAATAAATAATAAATATAACGTTATAAAAAAAAGAAAGAAGTATATAAATACAATTAAATAAAAATTCAAGATTAAAAACAGGTCTAATGCAGATTGTCCAGATCCAAACCAGATGTAAACGAAGACTGAATCACACCTGAAGTGGAGCTAATCCTTAGTCTAGACTGAGCCAGGTCTAAACCAGGACTAAGTTTCAGACAAGATTAACAGAGGAGAAGTACTGAGATTAAAGATACACAATGCACCTGGTTTACTTCTGGTTTAGACCTGGTTTAGACCTGGCACAGTCCTGGTTTAGTCCTGGTCTAGTCCTGCTTTAGTCGTGGTTTAGACCCAGTTTAGACCCAGTTTAGTCCCGGTTTAGACCCAGTTTAGTCCCGGTTCGGTCCTGGCTTGGTCCTGGTTCAGTCCTGGTTCAGTCCTGGTTTAGTCCTGGTTCAGTCCTGGTTTAGTCCTGCTTTAGTCCTGGCTCAGTCCTGGTTTAGTCCTGGTTTAGTCCTGCTTTAGTCCTGGCTTAGTCCTGGTTTAGTCCTGGTTTAGTCCTGACTCAGTCCTGCTTTAGTCCTGCTTTAGTCCTGGTTTGGTCCTGGTTTAGTCCTGGTTCGGTCCTGGTTTAGTCCTGGTTTTGTCCTGGTTCTGTCCTGGTTCTGTCCTGGTTCTGTCCTGGTTCAGTCCTGGTTCTGTCCTGGTTCTGTCCTGGTTCTGTCCTGGTTTGGTCCTGGTTCGGTCCTGGTTCGGTCCTGGTTCGGTCCTGGTTCGGTCCTGGTTCGGTCCTGGTTCGGTCCTGGTTTAGTCCTGGTTAGTCCTGGTTTAGTCCTGGTTCTGTCCTGGTTCTGTCCTGGTTCAGTCCTGGTTCAGTCCTGGTTTAGTCCTGGTTTAGTCCTGGTTCGATCCTGGTTCGGTCCTGGTTTAGTCCTGGTTTAGTCCTGGTTTAGTCCTGGTTCAGTCCTGGTTTAGTCCTGGTTTAGTCCTGGTTCAGTCCTGGTTCAGTCCTGGTTCAGTCCTGGTTCAGTCCTGGTTTATCTTTAAGTCCAGATAAAATGGTCTCAGGTCTAATTGTTCGTTTCCTGTTTTCGCCTCAGACTCTGATTATTCAGATTTTTACAGGGAACGACAGAGCGGCTGTTAAAGGAGGGATAAACTGTCCTCTGAAGAGAGAGAGAGAGAGGGAGAGGAGGGACAGGGAGATGAGCAGGGGGAAAGAGGGGACAAAGAAAGAGAAAGGAGAGAGAGGGAGGAAAAAAGAGAACAAGAAACTATGAGAAGAAGGGGTAAAGAGAAAGAGAGGAGTGAGGGAGTGAGACAGTGAGAGAGGAAGAGAGAAAAAAGGGAGGGAGAGATAGATGGGGGAAATAGAGAAAGAGACGGGTGAGAAAGGGAGAGACGGGGCAGTGAGAGAAAAAGGAGAGGAGGATAAAAAGATTAATAGAAACTAAGAGAAGAAAGGGGGGAGAGAGAGAGAGAGAGGAAGGACGTGAGGAATGGATAGAGAGAAAATGGTACAAAGGAGAGAGAGAGACGGGGGAAAAGGGAAGGAGAGAGAGACAGAGACAGAACGAGAGGTGGAGAAGAAGAGTAAACGCTGGTGTCTTTTAAAATGAGTCTCAGAGGAAAACACTGAGTCTGAACTCTGTGTTTTTGATAAATGTTTTTACAGCTCGATGTGTCAAATTAAAACAAAATTAAAACAAAATTAAAACAAAATTAAAACAAAATTAAAACAAAATTAAAACAAAATTAAAACTAAATTAAAACAAAATTAAAACAAAATTAAATTACAACAATGTGATTAAATAGAAAAATATATTTTAGCCCAGAGACGAAAGCGACAAAATTTAATATCCTGATATTTATCCAAACACAACATCAGGGACAGAGGACGGGAGGGCATCTGACACACAGGGACAGAGGACGGGAGGGCATCTGACACACAGGGACAGAGGACGGGAGGGCATCTGACACACAGGGACAGAGGACGGGAGGGCATCTGACACACAGGGACAGAGGACGGGAGGGCATCTGACACACAGGGATATAACACTCTCTGCAGTCATGTCATATCCTTGTGTTTATTTTCTGAACCCAAGAAAACACAACCGAACCATTTTAGTGAACTTCTGCCAAAATAATAATAATAAAAAAAATATATATATGTATATATTTTAGTTATGTATGTATTATTTACTTATTTATGTATTTATTTATGCATGTATTTATTTTGTATTTATTTATTTACTTATTTACTTATGTATTGATTTTTTTATTTATTTACTTTTTTTTTTTTTTGGTCCACTTCTGCCAAAATAATAATAATAATAATATATACATTCAATTTATGTATTTTTTATTTTTTTTATTTATGTATGTATTTATTTATATATTTATTTATTTTTTATTTACTTATTTATTTATGTATTTATTTTTTATTTATTTACTTATTTATTTATGTATTTATTTTTTTATTTATTTACAAATATTTATACCGTATATTTAAAAAAAATCTAGATTGAATAAAAAAAAAAAAGTATAATACATTTTCTTTAAAAACACCTTCAAAACCGAGGACACTGAACAAGAACAAGTAAAATATTCAAACAACAGAACAAACACACATTACAAATCATCTTTTTTTGTAAGTTTTATTTATTTATTTATTTTTTTTTTGGGGGGGGGGGGGGTTGGGCGAAAGGGGCTGAAGGATCGGACGGTTCTTACGTTTGTAACCCCACGTACTTGTGTCTGTTTGTACGTGTTTACTGGACTTTGGCTGCGAGCTTCTGATACGCGGCGTGGCACTTTTCGACGACGATCTCGAAAGCCGCTCGCTCGTCCTCAAGTCTCTTCTGGAGCTCTTTGACCTTTGACTCCGTGCCGTTTCGCGCTCTCCGCTGCTGCGTCATCTCCGATCTCGCCCTCGCCACCGACGTCTCCAGTGAGTTCTTCTCGTCCAGGAGTTTTTGGGATTTTTTTCGCTCCCGTTTGAGCTCCTCCTGGAGTCCTTTTACCTCAGTCGCCGGTTGCGCTTTTGTCTTGCGGATAGAATCTTTGAGTATTTACTTATTTATTTACTTATTTATTTTTATATTTATTTACTTATTTATTTATTTATGTATTTATTTATTTATTTATTTATTTACTTATTTATTTATGTATTTTTTTATTTATTTACTCATTTAATTATGCATTTATTTTTTTTATTTATTTATGTATGTATTTATTTATTTACTTATTTATTTATGTTTTTTTTTATTAATTTACAAATATTTATAGTGTATATTAAAAAAAAAATCAAGATTCAATAAAAAATGTAGTTCTAATTAGTTGGCATGTAAAATATTAAAACCGCAAGCAGCGATAAAGGGCCCTCGTAACCGTTGCGACTGCGGAAGTACACGCCACAGTGGGAGGGCTGCGTATCGACGTTAGCTTGACGTGTGATTCAATATTTCCAGTGTCATGGTTGGATTGTGACTTTGCAGGGGGCGCTGGAGAGACATTTTTAACGATAGAATTCCAATCCACACATCATTTTACCCGGCTCATCAAAATGCACAGACGCTACGTTGGGTTTGTCTGAATCCGACGATGTTTGCAAAAGTTACGAGAATATTTATGCTTTCAAAATGGCCGCTTCGTTAAGAGCTCGTCATGACCACACCCTGAGACTTAAGTAAATTCTTTTTAATAACTTTTGACCCCAGATATGTCCTGATGATGCTGCCTCAGTTTGGAGTCTATTGGATAAAAACCCTACGACACGTTTGTGAAAGTACGAGCGCTAGATTTTTGACATCTCTATGATTAGATTCAAAATGTCCGCCTTCACATCAGCGTTAGGGTGGCGTCCCCATAGACTTTTTTGCTAAGGGTCACATGATCGGTGCGTGTGCCAAATTTCATCAGTCTACGACAAACTAAATTTTTCTGCAAAATTACAAGCGCGCCCTAACCGGCTCTTACCTTCACAGATGCGGTCGAGCCTTTGTCGTTTCACTTTGTGCTTGTCGACCAGAGACATGTTAAACCCGGCTCACTTAAACTCCAGCTTTAAACCAGGCTTAGTCCAGGTCTGGTTCTGGTTTGGTCCAGACTCAGTCCGGTCCAGATCCGAGGTCCAGATCCGCGTCAAATCTTCCCTAAAGACATAACTCCGAGGCACGTGCACCTGACGACAAAGAGAAACATGAAGTTTCCGGGTCATTAAGTTATTTTTGCGTCTTAGACCATTAGTTAAAGCTGCACTGTGTAACTTTTCTGGTGGACGGTCCTGTCACCTGCTTGTCTCCATGGAGATGCTCTTGCTTTGCGTGAGATTTTTGACACTATTGCACATAATATATCTATGTCCATTAAGACGAACAGGAGATGACCCCAGATCTGTGGAGAGGCGAGCACACACTCGGCCTGTCACAGTAATGACTATATAGACTTATCATTGAAAGATGGAACAGTGTTTTATCTGAGGTCTAAACCAGGTCTAAACTAGAACTAAACCAGGACTAAATCAGGACTAAACCAAGACTTAATCAGGACTAAACTAGGACTGAACCAGGACTAAACCAGGACTAAACCAAGACTAAATCAGGACTGAACTAGGTCTTAACCAGGTCTAAACCAGGGCTAGAGCAAGACTAAATCAGGGCCTAAACCAGGACTAAACCAGATCTGAACCAGGACTAAACCAGGACTAAACCAGGTCTAAACCAGGTCTAAACTAGAACTAAACCAGGACTAAACCAGGACTAAACTAAACCAGGACTAGAGCAGATCCGAACCAGGACTAGAGCAGATCCGAACCAGGACTAGAGCAGATCTAAACCAGGACTAGAGCAGATCTAAACCAGGACTAGAGCAGATCCAAACCAGGACTAGAGCAGATCTAAACCAGGACTAGAGCAGATCTAAACCAGGACTAGAGCAGATCTAAACCAGGACTAGAGCAGATCTAAACCAGGACTAGAGCAGATCTAAACCAGGACTGATCCGGGCCGTTCTGAGGCGTGTGGGCAGGAGACAAAATGACACTTTATTTTTAGCTGTTTGTTCTGTGGAAATCGCACCTGCAGCAAAAACCTGTTTTATCTCAGAAAAAGAAGAGTCTGTTCATTAAAGATGCACCATGGAACTTTTCAAGTGGAGGGTCTGCCACCTGATCGTCTCCATGGAGATCTTATTGCTTTGCCTGGAATGGTTCGCAGTATGGCATTAAACTTATATCTATCTGGAGACAAGCAGGTGACGTGTTACAGGTCAGAACTGTGGAGAGGCGAGTCCACACTTGGCCTGGCACAGTAATGACTATATAGATTTACCCTTGAAAACTAGGACTGAACCAGGTCTAAACCAGGACTAAACCAGGTCTAAACCAGGTCTAAACCAGGTCTAAACCAGGACTAAACCAGGACTAAACCAAGACTAAATCAGGTCTTAACCAGGTCTAAACTAGTACTGAACCAGGTCTAAACCAAGACTAAACCAGGACTAAACCAGGACTAAAGTAGGTCTAAACCAGGACTAAACTAGATCTAAATGAGGACTGACCTAGGACTAAACTAGGACTAAACCAGGACTAAACCAGTACTAAACCAGGACTAAACCAGGTCTAAACCAGGTCTAAACCAGGACTAACCCAGGACTAAACTAGGACTAAACCAGGACTAAACTAGGTCTAAACCAGGAATAAACTAGGTCTAAACCAGGACTAAACTAGATCTAAATGAGGACTAAACTAGGACTAAACCAGTACTAAACCAGGTCTAAACCAGATCTAAACCAGGTCTAAACCAGGACTAAATTAGGTTCAAACTAGGTCTAAACCAGGACTAAACCAGGACTAGAGCAGGACTGTATCAGGAAACTGTAAACTGTCTCTGTATTTTGTCACTTTCAGACTTACTCATCGTGGGAACTTTTACTTTAGTAAAAGTACCATTACTTCAATAAAAATAAAAAAGTAGGAGTAAAAGTACGACGCTAGAAAAGTACTCTGAAAAGTACTATTTCTTTACAAACCTACTCAACTAAGTGTAACTGGTAGAACCCTCCTCTGACGATAAGACCGTCCCAGAGCAGAGACACAGCGCCCTCTCCTGGTGCACTCTGGTACTGAGTCAAACACTTCAAAAACATCAACATTCAGCTTCAGCTTTTAAGACGACGGCTAAAGGAAGGATCTGGAACAATGGAACCGGCAACAAGACGAGGAAATCATTCATCAGCACAGAATCACGAGGTTTACAGTCAGAGCTGCAGCACAGAGGGGAGAAGTACTGCAGAAAGTACAGATACTGGAGCGAAAATACTCAAGGAAAAGTATCATGAAAAAATCTACTTAAGTCAAAATATTAAAGTACCTGTTTAAAAATCTACTTAAAGAGTCAAAAGTAAAAGTATTTCACACAGATTTTGAGCCTTAAAGCTTCAAATGTGGTGATTTTAATAAAGATTCGAGCTGAACTTTGGCTGTTGTCTGTTTTTATTTTTATATTTTTGTTTTGCTCAAATTATGAACGTGTTAAAAATAAACAGCAGGTCTCAAACTATAACAAAAATACTTTTACTTTTCAGTCCTGTTCAAAAATATAGAGGAGTAGAAAGTACAGATACTGCTCTCAAATGTACTCAAGTAAAAAAAATCTACACTTAAAAATGCACGTAAGTAAAGTACAGACAACTAAAATGAATACTTAACTACAATACTTTATTACTTTTACTTTGTTTTGTTCCACCACTGGCAAAAATAGAATAAATTATAGAAATTATGTCACAAAAAACGGCTCTGTTCATGACATTTTTAAAACAGAGCGAGGTTATTTTAGTAAATTATTCCTCACTTATTTTACGCACATTCTGAACATCCTAATTACTCACCACGATGAGTTTATAAGCTCATTTATCAACTCTCAAGAGACCAGAGCAGCGTTTGGCCGTCACTCTAATGCTAACATCATCTAGCATGCTAACAGCACACTTCCAGGTTTGCGGAAAGTAAAATGTTTTATCTTTCATTTTGACCATACGAGTTGATGTTAAAATAAAAATGCTCTAGTACAAGACACATTTGGCTCAATAAACATGAAAAAAATAAAATAAAAATCAGGTGCGGACGCTTAAAAGCTGCACTATGGAACACCTGGCTTGTTTCCATGGAGACGTTATGTTTCATATTTAAAGTCCTTACACTTTAAACTGACTTTTTGACCCTGTACTGTTTTGTTTTCTGTTCTTAATTTTGATCATTACAATCGTTTTCTGGACTAAAACGAACAAGAAAAGACGAGGGGCGGAGTCTGGAGGAGTAAAGGGGAGGAGTAAAGGGGAGGAGGGGCGGAGTCTGGAGGAGTAAAGGGGAGGAGGGGCGGAGTCTGGAGGAGTAAAGGCGAGGAGTAAAGGGGAGGAGGGGCGGAGTCTGGAGGAGTAAAGGGGAGGAGGGGCGGAGTTTGGAGGAGTAAAGGGGAGGAGGGGCGGAGTTTGGAGGAGTAAAGGGGAGGAGGGGCAGGGAGGAGGGGCGGAGTCTGGAGGAGTAAAGGGGAGGAGGGGCGGAGTTTGGAGGAGTAAAGGGGAGGAGTAAAGGGGAGGAGGGGCGGAGTCTGGAGGAGTAAAGGGGAGGAGGGGCGGAGTTTGGAGGAGTAAAGGGGAGGAGGGGCAGGGAGGAGGGGCGGAGTCTGGAGGAGTAAAGGGGAGGAGGGGTGGAGTTTGGAGGAGTAAAGGGGAGGAGTAAAGGGGAGGAGGGGCGGAGTCTGGAGGAGTAATGGGAGAGGAGAGGCGGAGTCTGGAGGAGTAAAGGGGAGGAGTAAAGGGGAGGAGTAAAGGGGAGGAGTAAAGGGGAGGAGTAAAGGGGAGGAGGGGCGGAGTCTGGAGGAGTAAAGGGGAGGAGGGGCGGAGTCTGGAGGAGTAAAGGGGAGGAGTAAAGGGGAGGAGTAAAGGGGAGGAGTAAAGGGGAGGAGTAAAGGGGAGGAGTAAAGGGGAGGAGGGGCGGAGTTTGGAGGAGTAAAGGGGAGGAGGGGCGGAGTTTGGAGGAGTAAAGGGGAGGAGGGGCAGGGAGGAGGGGCGGAGTCTGGAGGAGTAAAGGGGAGGAGGGGCGGAGTTTGGAGGAGTAAAGGGGAGGAGTAAAGGGGAGGAGGGGCGGAGTCTGGAGGAGTAAAGGGGAGGAGGGGCGGAGTTTGGAGGAGTAAAGGGGAGGAGTAAAGGGGAGGAGGGGCGGAGTCTGGAGGAGTAAAGGGGAGGAGGGGCGGAGTCTGGAGGAGTAAAGGGGAGGAGGGGCGGAGTCTGGAGGAGTAAAGGGGAGAGTGGGGGGGGAGGAGGGGCGGAGTCTGGAGGAGTAAAGGGGAGGAGGGGCGGAGTCTGGAGGAGTAAAGGGGAGGAGGGGCGGAGTCTGGAGGAGTAAAGGGGAGGAGGGGCGGAGTCTGGAGGAGTAAAGGGGAGGCGGGGCGGAGTCTGGAGGTATAAGGAACAGTGCGATTGGTCGAACAGGCGTCCACACTTCAAACTCCGCCCCCCCCCCGCAGTTAGACGTTTGTGATCGGAAACACCTGGCATCAGTGATCAGGGCAGTCCTGCGTGATGTCACATAGTACTTGATATTGCAGTGGGCACTAGAGGCGGCGAACACTCAGATTTATTTATTTTTTATCAGAAAGCTGCAAATGTACTAAGTTTATACTAAAATTGCTGAAAAACGACTCTAAACAGTAGATATTTGCAGTTTAGTCGTGAATTAGACGTCTTCAGTCGTCACATTTCACCCTGTATTTGTTCGGTAAAATATTTAAAAAGTCTCGTTGTACCACAAAAATAATCGTCCGCCTAATCGATGAGCTGCAGCCTTTGTATCCGGGACTTGTGTTTTGTTTCATTCGCACGTCTCCGCACATTTAGTCCATCTCCCTCATCAACAACAACAACAACAAGAACAAAAAAACTAAAGTGTCCAAAGTCGTTTTAATAAAGAGGCTTTTTTTTTTTTTTTTACACCCAGAAACAAAATAATCTAAGGTGTAAAAATCATCTCGTTTCTCTCGGAGGCAAAGTGCAGAAAAAAACAATCTTTTCCCTCCCACGTGTCGCGCCTCGTCGAGCCAACAGGAGGCGCCAAACACAACACGGTTCAATGCGGTCGGTGCCAAGTGGATTTTCCTGGACTGTGATTGGACGGTGAGTTCAAGTGTTGATAATAAGTGTTTTTGGTTTTTTTTTATGTTTTATTTAAAAGATGAGGGGCGGAGTCTGGAGGGAGTGGGGAAACTCGCGGCCTGAGTGCCAAATGCGGCTCGCGAGATGATATTTTGTGGCCCGCAGGACGATATGAAAGTTTAATGTTAGCGCGGCGTTACCGTGTTACGTGTAGAAATCGGTAAACCCCGTTACAAAAGATTCAACAAATAACGATGTGTATTGGCGCATTTCCCAGCTTCACCCAGACTCTGCCTCCTGCGGACCCCAGATAATTTGAGCTCGAGACCCCCGATCTAAAGCTTCAGGAAGGTTCACATCTGTTCTGTGAATCAGACTTTCAAGTATCGATACCTGCTCAAATGAGTATCTACTTTCAACACTAGTTTAAGCATCGATTAGTGTCAGATTTTCGATACTTTTCACATCATTTAGACAAGAGTTATGATGGTAGAACGTCGGATGTTTCGTCTCGTTTCTTTTTTTGGCGGCGGTGGACCGAGTCGACCGGGCCCCGTTTCACGAAGCGGGTTTAGTCCAAACTCAGACTTTGTTGAACCTGAAAAGAGTGAAGCTTAAACCCAGAGCAGGTTTTATTTCTCTAACCTCGAGTTTAACCAGAGTCGGCTCCTGAGGGAGAGCTCTGATTGGTCAGTTCACTTCCTCATTCACTGTTAGATTCTTCGTTTAATAAAGGACAAATCACGGCTCATGAAAACTTCTTCAGTTTGTTTGGTCGAGTTTATCAGCTTCATATCGACAAAATACATCTGTGAATTTACTTCGTTGTCGTTAATAAATATATTTAATGTCACGTATTAAAGATTTTCGATACTTTTGACAGTCCAAACCTGCACTAAGTGAGATTTTTCCCCTTATAAATAAAATATCAAACCTATTTATCTATCTGCATGGTGATATATATATACTACACCAAGCTACAAGTCAGATCTGTGGAGAGGCGACCGCGCTCGCAGTAAAAACACATGGTTTCAATGTGTTTTTGAACAACGAAAACACCTGTAATTCAACAATAATATACGCAAAAGTGACAAGTTTAATGCCATACTGTGGAGCATCCCAGGCTAAGCAGCGGTAACATCTCCATGGCAACAAGCAGGTGTTCGTACGTTTGACCAAAAAAGTTGCATAATGCCCCTTTTGTATTAGTTCAGGTGCAAATTAGAGCCAACGGTGAACAAAAATCTATTGAGTCGTTTTTACCTCAAAAAATGTAAATAAAAAAAACAACAAAAAACAGGAATTAGCACTTGAGCTTTCACTCTTTAAGTTCAACAAAAACGTGGTTGAAAATCAGTTAAATTATGCGAAAATAATGGCGTTCTGGAGTGGACATCTGCGCCGGCCCCTCCCCCGAGTCTCGGCTTTAAAACGGGACACTTAACCACGTTTAACCCCGCGCTCTGTCCTCGGCCGCGCTGAAATACGGCGCTCTGTGGGGGGTGGAGCTACGGGAGGAAATGCAAATGGGTGTCTGGGGTCAAAAGGTCAAACGGGAGGTCGAGAGGTCGCGGTTCAGAGTTCAGGACAAAAGGCGTTCCCACAATTTCATTTTAAAAGGGAAAGATTTGACTGAAGGACGAAGGAAAAGCAAACGAACTTTAGACGCCAAGAAAAACTGAACCTGGAACAAGTTTGGACGGAAACATGTGGAGAGTGGAGTTTGCGTGTTCTCCCTGTGTCTCTGTGGAGTTTGCGTGTTCTCTCTGTGTCTCTGTGGAGTTTGCGTGTTCTCCCTGTGTCTCTGTGGAGTTTGCGTGTTCTCTCTGTGTCTCTGTGGAGTTTGCGTGTTCTCTCTGTGTCTCTCTGGAGTTTGCATGTTCTCTCTGGAGTTTGCGTGTTCTCTCTGTCTCTGTGGAGTTTGCGTGTTCTCCCTGTGTCTCTGTGGAGTTTGCGTGTTCTCCCTGTGTCTCTGTGGAGTTTGCGTGTTCTCCCTGTGTCTCTGTGGAGTTTGCGTGTTCTCCCTGTGCGTCTGTGGAGTTTGTGTGTTCTCCCTGTGTCTCTGTGGAGTTTGCGTGTTCTCCCTGTGTCTCTGTGGAGTTTGCGTGTTCTCCCTGTGTCTCTGTGGGGTTTGCGTGTTCTCCCTGTGCGTCTGTGGAGTTTGTGTGTTCTCCCTGTGTCTCTGTGGAGTTTGCGTGTTCTCTCTGTGTCTCTATGGAGTTTGCGTGTTCTCTCTGTGTCTCTCTGGAGTTTGCATGTTCTCTCTGTGTCTCTCTGGAGTTTGCATGTTCTCTCTGGAGTTTGCGTGTTCTCTCTGTCTCTGTGGAGTTTGCGTGTTCTCCCTGTGTCTCTGGAGTTTGAGTGTTCTCTCTGTGGAGTTTAATCTGGGTACTCCGCTTTGCCCCATCAACCCAAAACATGCACAATGGGTCAAATCCTCCAGCTAAGATCGTCCTGACCAGCTCAAGATCTGCTCCTGACAGGTTTAACACAGACAATGAAGAATGGGTCAAATGCAGGTTCAATCCTGAGTCACTTACAGATGGGTCAAATACAGGTTTATCTCAGACAATGAAGGTTGGGTCAAATGTAGGTTTAATCCAGAGACATTGAGACATGGGTCAAGTGCAGGTTTAACCAAGAGACACAGACAAATGGGTCAAATTCAGATTTTAGTCCAGAGACACTTACGGATAGGTCAAATGGAGGTTTAATCCAGAGACACCGAGACATGGGTCAAGTGCAGGTTTAACCCAGACACTGAAATATGGGTCAAATGCTGCTCCCCTCTTCTCCTCTGTCTCTTGTTGTTTAAATTCGTTCTTTTCCACTTTGTACCTGTGGCTTTAAACTTCACTTAAGGATGGGTCAAGTGCAGGTTTAACCCAGAGACACTGAAGGATGGGTCAAATGCAAAGGACACGTTCAAACACAGGACAAATTAAAAAAGAAAATTAAAATTCTGACTCCAAGTACCATAGCAACCAAAGAGCCAATCAGGAGCGAGGCGGTTGAAGGTAACGCCCCTTCACTTAGCGACGCTGTCAATCAAACCTGTTGCTAACGCTAACGGGAGCGACTTTAGGGAAAGAAAAGCGCCTGATTTGTCTGTTATTAATGTTTAGTGAAATAAAAAGTAAGAAAAATCGTGAAAGTGAAATAAAAACCCCAGGATCATGTAGAGGGTTAAAACGAACATTTAAGACCAAAATGACGAGTCGATGGAGCAGGAAGTGCGTCCATGATCACTTCCTGTTTGGAGCGCGGTGGCGGCGGCTAGCACGTTAGCTCTGTCCATTTATATAAACAGTCAGTCGGTTTAGATCAATATCAGTTTGAAAAATGAGCAAAGTAAAAGTCGGATCTTTATGTTTTAGTTTATTAAATCCACCGAAAAAAACACAAGACGTCTTTTTAAAATGTGTGAAGAGAAAAGAAAGAGTGGAGTCTGCAGAACTCAGCAGAAATGTGAGATCATAAAAACAGGAAAGTGAGCGGGAGGGAGGGAAAGAGGGATGGAGGGAGAGAGGGAGAAGGAGGCGGGGCAATAAACCAGAGCGATGGACGAGTTATGGGACGTCCACACTGGTATTAACACCATAGATCAAGAAAGAGAAGGACAAGTACAGAGGGAGGGAGAAAGAGAGAGAGACGGAGGGGAAGAGAGAGGAAGAGAGGGGTAGAAACAAGGAGAGAGGAGAGAGAGGGAGGGGGGAGAGAGAGGAAGATGAGGCAAAGGGAGGGAGAGAGAGAAACAGAGGGTAAGAGAGTGGGAGAGAGGGTAGAAACAAGGAGGGAGGAGAGAGAGGAAGATAAGGGAGAAAGAGAGAGAGACAGAAGGTAAGAGAGAGAAAGAGAGGGGTAGAAACAAGAAGGGAGGGAGGGAGAGAGAGAGAGAGAGAAAGATGAGGGAGATAGGGAAAGGGACGGAGGGTAAGAGAGAGAGGAAGAGAGGGTACAAAGAAGGAGGGAGGAAGAGAGGAAGGGGTGGAGAGAGGAAGAGGGAGGTAGAAACAAGAGGGAGGGAGGAGAGAAAGATGAGACAGAGAGTGAAAGAGAGGGATGGAGAGAGGAGGAAGAGAAAGGAGAGACAAGAGGGAAAGAGATTTGCCTAAAGTCACACACACACATCACAAACACAAACACACGCACCCACGTTCACACACACACACACACACACACACCCCTTCACACACACATGTTCACACACACCCACACCCACACACACACACACACACACACAGTAAGAACGCACAATTTTCAAGGTGTATTTATGTAAAGATCTGCAACTGAATAAACACAGGATGAGCTAAATGCTGCACTGTGGAACATTCCAGGTAAAGCTCTAACATCTCCATGGAGACAAGCAGGTTGTGTATACACTCCACCAGAAAAGTGACACAGTGGACATTTAACTTGTTTCCATGAACAACACTGACACTGAAGGATGGGTCAAATGTAGGTTTAACCCAGAGACACTGAAGGATGGGTCAAATGCTCCCCCTCTTCTCCTCTGTCTCTTGTCGTTTAAATCCGTTCTTTACCACGTTGCCCCTGCGGATTTAAACTTCACTTAAGGATGGGTCAAATGTAGATTTAACCCAGAGACACTGAAGTTATGGGTCAAATGCAAGACATACTAAAGTGATGCATCAAATTAAAGTTAAACCCAGAGACACTCAAGGACGGGTCAAATGCTCTAGACGGGTCAAGTGCTGTGGACGGGTCAAATGCTGTGGACGGGTCAAGTGCTGTGGACGGTCAAAGGCTCTGGACGGGTCAAGTGCTCTGGATGGATCAAATGCTCTGGACAGGTCAAGTGCTCTGGACGGGTCAAATGCTCCCCTCTCCTCCTCTTGTTCCAAAGCCTCTCATCAGTTTAAATCCGTTCTTTTCCACTTTGTCCCTGTGGATTTAAACTCGTGGCGGCGGCGGCGGCTCTAACAAACTCGCCGTACGGTCTTTTGTTTTCTCCGTTTGGGTTTTGGTTCCTAATTTGCCGCGCTCCAGCGACTCCGCCGCCTCAGATCTGAAGATAATGAACCGACAGATGTAAACAACGGCAAACAAAAGAGAAAATAAGACGCGCCGTAATTGAACCCAGCTGTCAGTCACTCGGAGGCGACCGGAGCCTCTTAAACTCGACTTCAGCCGAGCGCCGGGTTTAATGACCGGAGTTAGCTTAGCGTACGAAGTTTAAAATGCAAACGGGCTAATTAAAGACGGAGAGGTTTGTCAACAAAACACGAACGGAACAACTCGGAATAATGAACCGAACAAGGTCAAAACCCGGACAAAAACGAAGAAAATTCAAAATCGCAAGAACTGAATTTTAATTAGTCTGAGGTTTTGAGATTAAAGTGTGAAATAAGATTAAAAAGATGAAAAAAAAAAGTTGATGCTGCTCAATTATTTTCGATTTTAGTTGTGGAGACGGCGTTTGACCGGGTCCCTCGTGGTGTCCTCTGGGGGGCGCTCTGGGAGTCTGTGTGACCAGAGCAGGAGGTGTGTTTGGATTGCCGGTCATGGGGCGACTGGATCAGAATCAGATCCTCTAAATCTGAGGTCATGTTTTTTTTTTTTTTTTGCTGGTGAAAGATGGCGCCCTCTGCAGGTGGGAGGAGAGTGAACGAGTGTAAGGCTCTGGGGTTTTGTTCAGAGTGAGGAGTTTGGTCTTAGTCCTGGTTTAGACCTGGTCTAGTCCTGATCTAGTCCTCCTCTCCCTCCCCCCCCCCCTCCCCCCTCTCCTCGCCCTCCCTCCCTCTCTCCTCGCCCTCCCTCCCTCTCTCCTCTCCTCTCCCTCTCCCTCTCCTCTCTTCCTCTGCCTCCCTCCTCCCCTCCCCCCTCCCTCTCGCCTCTCCTCCCCATCCCTCTCGCCTCTCCTCCCCCTCCCTCCCTCCCTCCCTCTCTTCTCCTCCTCCCTCCCTCTCTCCTCCCCTCCCTCCCTCCCGCCTCTCCTCCCCTCCCCTCCCTCCCTCCTCTCCTCCCCCTCCCTCCCTCTCTCCTCTTCCTCCCTCTCTCCTCTCCTCTTCCCTCCCTCTTCCCCTCCCTCCCTCTCTCCCCCCTCCCTCTCTCCTCTACCTCTCCTCTCCTCCCCCTCCCTCCCTCTCCCCCTCCCTCCCTCTCTCCCCCCCTCCCTCTCTCCTCTACCTCTCCCTCTCCTCTCCTCCCCCTCCCTCCCTCTCTCCTCTACCTCTCTCTCTCCTCTACCTCTCTCTCTCCTCTACCTCCCTCTCTCCTCCCCCTCTCCTCTCCTCCCTCCCTCCCTCCCTCCTCTGTGCAGACTTGCGTCTCACACTGAGCCCACATGGTCCAGTCTGGTCCAGATCATGTCCTTCCTCCTCAATGAACTGTCGGCTTTAAACTGCAGGGGGCGACGTTACAGGAGAAAAACAACAGGGTCTAAAACATGCAGAGCAAAACCAGGACTAGACCGGGACTAGACCGGGACTAGACCAGGACTAGACCAGGACTAGACCAGGACTAGACCAGGACTGAACCAGGTCTAACCCAGGCCTTTATCCGTCTCGTCTGAGTCCCTCCTGCAGAGTGGACATCTGCAGTGATCACAGACACACAACTGATCATTAACACGACAAATGAAGGACAGCAAGAGATAGACCTGGTCTAGTCCTGGTCTAGTCCTGGCCTAGTCCTGGTCTAGTCCTGGTCTAGTCCTGGTCTAGTCCTGGTCTAGTCCTGGTCTAGTCCCGGTCTAGTCCTGGTCTAGTCCTGGTCTAGTCCTGGTCTAGTCCTGGTCTAGTCCTGGTCTAGTCCTGTACAGGAGGTATAGTGAATATAAATGCTGAGGTTAGAAGCAGAGGATGAAGAGGAGAGGATGAGGTGGTGCAGAGGATGGAGAGGGGGAGGTGGCGCAGAGGATGAGGTGGTGCAGAGGACGCAGAGGGGGAGGTGGTGCAGAGGATGCAGAGGGGGAGGTGGTGCAGAGGATGAGGTGGTGCAGAGGATGAGGTGGTGCAGAGGGGGGGTGCAGAGGATGAGGTGGTGCAGAGGATGAGGTGGTACAGAGGATGCAGAGGGGGAGGTGGTGCAGAGGATGCAGAGGGGGAGGTGGTGCAGAGGATGAGGTGGTGCAGAGGATGAGGTGGTGCAGAGGGGGGGTGCAGAGGATGAGGTGGTGCAGAGGATGAGGTGGTACAGAGGATGCAGAGGGGGAGGTGGTGCAGAGGGGGAGGTGGTGCAGAGGATGCAGAGGGGGAGGTGGTGCAGAGGATGCAGAGGGGGAGGTGGTGCAGAGGATGCAGAGGGGGAGGTGGTGCAGAGGAGGAGGTGGTGCAGAGGATGAGGTGGTGCAGAGGAGGAGGTGGTGCAGAGGATGAGGTGGTGCAGAGGATGAGGTGGTGCAGAGGGGGAGGTGGTGCAGAGGATGCAGAGGAGGAGGTGGTGCAGAGGATGCAGAGGGGGCGGTGGTGCAGAGGATGCAGAGGAGGAGGTGGTGCAGAGGATGCAGAGGGGGCGGTGGTGCAGAGGATGCAGAGGGGGCGGTGGTGCAGAGGGGGAGGTGGTGCAGAGGGGGCGGTGGTGCAGAGGATGTCCTTGTCTCTGGGGACAGTGTGGCGCCATCTGTCCGACTCTACGGGAAGCGCAGAGGGACATTCACACTCGTCTGTCTCTGATTCTGCACAAATGTTTGAGCTCGTTACATAAACCAGGACACAGAGAGAGAGAGGAGAGGAGGAGAGGAGGAGGAGGAGAGAGGAGAGGAGAGGAGAGGAGAGGAGGACAGAGGAGGAGAGGAGAGAGGAGGAGAGGAGAGAGAGGAGAGAGGAGGAGAGGAGGAGAGGAGAGAGGAGAGAGGAGGAGAGGAGGAGAGGAGAGGAGAGGAGGAGAGGAGAGAGGAGAGAGGAGAGGAGAGGAGAGGAGAGGAGGACAGAGGAGGAGAGGAGAGAGGAGGAGAGGAGAGAGAGGAGAGAGGAGGAGAGGAGGAGAGGAGGAGAGGAGAGAGGAGAGAGGAGAGAGGAGGAGAGGAGGAGAGGAGGAGAGGAGAGAGGAGAGAGGAGAGGAGAGGAGAGAGGAGGAGGAGAGAGGAGGAGGAGAGGAGGAGAGGAGGAGGAGAGAGGAGGAGGAGAGGAGAGGAGGAGAGAGGGAGGAGGAGAGGAGGAGGAGAGAGGGAGGAGGAGAGGAGGAGGAGGAGAGGAGGAGGAGGAGAGGAGGAGGAGGAGAGGAGAGGAGGAGAGAGGAGGAGGAGAGAGGAGGAGGAGAGGAGGAGGAGAGAGGAGGAGAGGAGAGGAGGAGAGAGGAGGAGAGGAGAGGAGGAGAGGAGGAGGAGGAGAGGAGAGGGAGGAGAGGAGGAGAGGGAGGAGAGGAGAGAGGAGGAGAGGTGGAGAGGGAGGAGGACGGAGGAGAGAGGAGGACAGAGGGAGGAGAGGAGGAGAGAGGGAGGAGAGAATAAGAGAGGAGAGTGGAACAAGGAAAGAGGAACAAGGAGAGAAGGAGAAGAGAGGAGAGGGAGGGAGGGAAGAGAGAGGAGGGTCAAGCGGGAGAGAGAAAGAGGAGGGAGTAGAATGAGAGGATGGGGAAGAGAGAAACAAATAGAGAGAGGAGGGAGAAAAAGATAGTGAGGGTAGAAGGGTAGAGAGCGAGAGACAAAGAGAGAGGGAGTGAGGAGAATGAGAAGAGAGGGAGAGGGGCGAGTGACAAGTACAAACACCCCAAACCTCCCTGTGCGTCAGATGCCCTCCCGGTGTGTCAGATGCCCTCCCCGTGTGTCAGATGCCCTCCCAGTGTGTCATGGAGTCTTATTCTGTGTAAAAAGCTGCACACCCTGTCGCTTACACCTTTATAAACGTGAAATGTTCTGAAATGGGATTCTGCTCAAATTTCTCCTGGACGAGTTTAAAACGTGAACTTTGACCTTTGGATATTTAAAAACTGAAATCATTATTTGATTTATCTCCTAAATCATGATAATCTTTAGTCTCGTTGGTTCTGACGTCGTTTTTATCGGGTCTTTTCTTCCTACTCTACTCTGTTATTAATGACCCCTCCTCCTCTTCCTCCTCTTCCTCCTCTTCCTCCTCTTCCTCCCCGTGCGTCTGTGGTTAGCATGTAGTTAGCGTGTTCTTAGCGTGTTTGTCATGATAACCACTGCATCAGTATTCAGTCTGTGGAGCCGCACACGCGTGTGAATAAGACATGTTCTAATGTAAATGTATGAGGCCACAGCTTTGTACACACCAGGACTAAACCAGGACTAAACCAGGACTAAACCAGGACTGAACCAGGACCGAACCGGGACTAAACCGGGACTAAACCGGGACTAAACCGGGACTAAACCGGGACTGAACCGGGACTAAACCGGGACTGAACCGGGACTGAACCAGGACTAAACCAGGACTAAACCAGGACTAAACCAGGACTGAACCAAGACTGAACCAGGACTGAACCAGGACTAAACCAGGACTGAACCAGGACTGAACCAGGACTGAACCAGGACTAAACCAGGACTAAACCGGGACTAAACCGGGACTAAACCGGGACTAAACCGGGACTGAACCGGGACTAAACCGGGACTAAACCGGGACTAAACCAGGACTGAACCAGGACTGAACCAGGACTAAACCAGGACTAAACCAGGACTGAACCAGGACCGAACCGGGACCAAACCGGGACTAAACCGGGACTAAACCGGGACTAAACCGGGACTGAACCGGGACTAAACCGGGACTGAACCGGGACTGAACCAGGACTAAACCAGGACTAAACCAGGACTAAACCAGGACTGAACCAAGACTGAACCAGGACTGAACCAGGACTAAACCAGGACTGAACCAGGACTGAACCAGGACTGAACCAGGACTAAACCGGGACTAAACCGGGACTAAACCGGGACTAAACCGGGACTAAACCGGGACTGAACCGGGACTAAACCGGGACTAAACCGGGACTAAACCAGGACTGAACCAGGACTGAACCAGGACTAAACCAGGACTGAACCAGGACTGAACCAGGACTGAACCAGGACTGAACCAGGACTGAACCAGGACTAAACCAGGACTAAACCAGGACTGAACCAGGACTGAACCAGGACTAAACCAGGACTGAACCGGGACTAAACCGGGACTAAACCAGGACTAAACCGGGTCTAAACCAGGACTAAACCGGGACTAAACCAGGACTAAACCAGGACTGAACCAGGACTAAACCAGGACTAAACCGGGACTAAACCGGGACTAAACCAGGACTAAACCAGGACTGAACCAGGACTAAACCAGGACTAAACCAGGACTAAACCAGGACTGAACCAGGACTAAACCAGGACTAAACCGGGACTAAACCGGGACTAAACCAGGACTAAACCGGGTCTAAACCAGGACTAAACCGGGACTAAACCAGGACTAAACCGGGTCTAAACCAGGACTAAACCAGGACTAGTTCCTTTCAAACAGTTTGCCGTGTCCAGTCCCTCTTCACTCACGTTACACATTCAGAACATCGTAAATATTCACCATGATGAGTTTATAAGAGCTTTCCACAGCTTTCAGTTTTGTTATGACGCTAACACCTAGCATGCTAACAGTAATCTCACCCCAAACACACTGCTCGAGCTTCTTCACGTCCATCTGAATAATGTCTTTGTTTTTTGTTACGTTTCTTTATCAGCTGCTCTGGTTTGAACATAACGAGCGTCTTCAAGTCTTTCAAGGTGCGAACGCCGGCGCTAGCTAGCCCGAGGAAACCAATTAAAAACTGCGTTCAAAACATGAAAAAGACACGTTTTTACAGCTCTACCTGCGCCTACGACTTCACAACAACATCCAAATGAGCAAACAAACAAACAAAGATGGCGGCTGGTGGAGGGAATCGATCAAACGCGGCATTTGTACCAGAGATTTTTCAGATTCAGACGAAGCAGCAGCGGAGTCGAGTTACGCATAAATTACACAAGTCGAGTGAATTATAGATTATTTTCACAGGAGGGAAAAAAGACGAGGTTGAGGGTTAGACTCCTGAGGTCTCTGAGTTTGCATGTTCTCCCCGTGTGTGTGGGGGTTGCGGGTTACATTCCTGATCTTGGAGTACGTGCGTGTTCTCCCTGCGTTTCCGTTACACCTCGTGATGTCATCAAGTGAACAGAGACTTTTACCTTTAGTTCAGCAGAAGAACGACAAGAGACAGAGATGAAATGATACAAATGAAGAGAGAGAAGAGAAAGAGAGAGGGGGAGAGAGAGTGATGAGAGAGGGAGAGAGGGGGAGAAAGAGAGAGAGATAAAGAGATAGAGAGATTGAGAGAGAGGGGGAGAAAGAAAGAGAGGGAGAGAGGAAAGAGTGATGAGAGAGAAAGATAGAGACAAAAGAGTGATGAGAGAGAGAGAAAGAGGAAAGAAAGAGTGATGAGAGAGAGAGAAAGAGGAAAGAAAGAGTGATGAGAGAGAGAGAAGGAGGGAGAGAGAGAAAGGCAGAGAGAGGGTGAGAGGAGAGAAAGAGTAGTGGGAGAGAAAGGAAAGAGAAAGAGAGAGAGAGAAAGAGAGATGGGGAAAGAGAGTAATGAGAGTGAGAAAGGAAAGAGGGAGAGAGAAAGAAAAAGAGAGAGAGAGGAAAGAGTAATGAGAGAGGAAGATAAAGAGAGTGAGGGAGACAGACAAAGAGAGGGAGGAAAAAGATAGAGAGGAAAGAGAAAATGAGGGACAGAAAAAGAAAAGGGGAGAGAGAGAAAGGAGAGAGAGGAAAGGAGGGGATGAGTAAAAATGAGAAAAAGATGGAGGAAGAGAAAAGGGGGGTAATAAAAAAGAGTAGGAAGAAAGTAGCTAATAAGAGAGGAGAAAAAGAGGGAGGACAGAAAAAGAAAATCCAGGTCTGAAATGATCCAAACAATTCCAGTGAAGGTGGAGTTTAAAAACACAGCGGAGCACTTCCTGTATCACCACATGATGACATCACAAGGTGGAACTGAGTGTTTTCTGTCTGAGAGAAGAACTCAGTCTAAATCTGCAGAGTTTGTTTGTTAATGTGAGAATGAAGGTAAGACAGGAGAGAATATAGACTTTATATAGTTATAAAATAAAGCAAATACCTTTCAGAAACGAAAGGAAAAGGAAAGGAAAGTCAGTTTTTGTCGTATGTTTCAGTATCAAAATCTGTCCCAATGTGTTTCTAGTTTTCGCTCCTAGCTTCAGCGTGTGTTAGCATCATATACAGCACATTTTAGAGGATGATAAAGTCTGTACGGTCCATTTTCCTCATTGATTTCACACACTTCCCTCTGTACAAGTCTGCATTGTCCCGGCGCGTCAGCTGAGACACTTAGACACACAAACGCACAAGAACTGAAGACTCTGTCCCTCGTTTCTCCAAAGACGGGTTTGTCTCCCACATACGCCGAGAATGACGTGTAATAATAATAATGGATTTGATTTATAAGAAGCTTTAGCCTCGTGGAACTGCTGAGGCTAATGAACGCGCTAACCACAAGCACTTAGCGGTTAATTTAGCAACGCGCTGGCAGCTAATGTGGTTTTAAACAAGACAATGGACAATATTCAGGGTTAAAGGAGAGACTCAGCCTGACGTCACCACAGCTTCAGCTTCAGTCAAATGAAGCTCATGGAGGATAGCGGTTAGCAGTTATAGCGGCTAATTTGGAGCAGAGTTTGACATTAGGAATTCTGACCACGAGTATCATAGCGACCAAAGAGCCAATCAGGAGCGAGAGTGTTGAAGGTAACGCTCCTTCCCGCCCACAGCACTGGTTTAGCACGAACGGGCGCTTAGCAACGCATCTAAGGCCTGGTTTAGTTCTGGTTTAGTCCTGGTTCAGTCCCGGTTCAGTCCTGGTTCAGTCCCGGTTCAGTCCTAGTTCAGTCACAGTTTTAGTCCTGGTTTAGTCCTGGTTTAGTCCCAGTTCAGTCACAGTTTTAGTCCTGGTTTAGTCCTGGTTTAGTCCCAGTTCAGTCCCAGTTTCAGTCTCAGTTTTAGTCCCAGTTTTAGTCCTGGTTTAGTCCTGGTTTAGTCCCAGTTCAGTCCCAGTTCAGTCACAGTTTTAGTCCTGGTTTAGTTCTGGTTTAGTCCCAGTTCAGTCCCAGTTCAGTCACAGTTTTAGTCCTGGTTTAGTTCTGGTTTAGTCCCAGTTCAGTCCCAGTTCAGTCACAGTTTTAGTCCTGGTTCAGTCCTGGTTCAGTCCTGGTTTAGTCCTGGTTCAGTCCTGGTTCAGTCCTGGTTCGGTCCTGGTTTAGTCCTGGTTCGGTCCTGGTTCGGTCCTGGTTCAGTCCTGGTTTAGTCCTGGTTCAGAGCTCACTTGTCTGATTTTAACCCTTTAATGACTTTACAGTTAAATCTCGTCTTGACTTTTATTCTTTTTAGCTGTAAAAAGGAAGTATCAGGATGTACTGCATTTTTCACACAACTACTTCTATTTTACATCTCCATTTGTATTTTTACTTTAACGCATCGAATAACTGACTGGGAGAATCGCGGCGGCTCCTGCGCTCTGATTGGTCGTTGGCGGAGTTACGGTGATGGAAAGTCCGTAACCGCGAGTCGAACGGCGGCGATAGCATCCGACGCTAAAGGGTTAATGTTCATATTTTGATTTACAGACACAAAAGTGAAATAAAAACCCCAGGATCATGTAGAGGGTTAATACGAACATTTAAGACCAGAATGAGTCTGAAGCAGCAGAGACAGAGGTTTAAAAAACAAAAAAAACTAAAATAAACTCAAAATAAAAAAAAATGTAAAAATGTTTTTTAAAAAATAAATAAAAATAAATAAAAATAAATAAAAATAAATAAAAAAACAAACTAAAAATAACAAAAAAATGAAAATAACAAAAATTAAAATAAAAAACTCAAAATAACTTAAAAAAAATAACTCAAAATAACTCAAAAAATAAAATGACAAAAAT
This sequence comes from Periophthalmus magnuspinnatus, assembly GCF_009829125.3. Classification (NCBI taxonomy): domain Eukaryota; kingdom Metazoa; phylum Chordata; class Actinopteri; order Gobiiformes; family Gobiidae; genus Periophthalmus; species Periophthalmus magnuspinnatus. The sequence goes on along the minus strand of NC_047144.1, from coordinate 2,500,233 downwards.
AAAATCAGAATAACTCAAAAAATAAAATCAAAATAAATTCAAAATAACTAAAAAAAAAATCAAAATAAATTCAAAATAACAAAAAACAAACAAGTAAAAATAACAAAAAAATATAAATAAAAAAAATAGTAATAATAACTCAAAACTAAAAAAAAGAAAAAATAATAAATCAAAATAACTCAAAAAATGAACCCCAGGATCATGTAGAGGGTTAATACGAACATTTAAGACCAAAATGAGTCTGAAGCAGCAGAGACAGAGAGAGGACACAGTTTATCAATAGAAAGTGAATTGGAGCCAGAGTCAATGGAGCAGGAAGTGGGTCCTTGATCACTTCCTGTTTGGAACACGGCGGCTAACAGGTTAGCTTCGTCAACAAATTGTCACTGACTTACTGGTCAAATTATTAAGCGCACACCATCATCCTACTGAAAGAGTTAAAGAGTTAAAGAAGGACTATGTAACTTTTTTGGTCGATAGTCACCTGTGTGTTTCCATGGAGATGTTATTTCCTTGACTAGACAGAATGTTCCACAGTATGGCAACCTTTAACATATCTTTCCAGTCATTTTTAATTTAACACATGACACATTTATTCTACTGACAGTGAGCCGAGTCGCCTCTCCACAGATCTGACCTGGACGCATGGACATCGACAGTTTCATGTGGCGGTAATACTGTGGGACTTTCCAAATATCACCATGGAGACGAGCAGGCGGCGAACGCTCGACCACAAACAGTGACACGGTGCAGCTTTAACAGCCTCGCGGTCACAGCTGCCCCGGGACGGATGGACGTAAATGTGGCGGACGATCTGTGCCAACGGACACTTCGACCGCCATCGATAACTCAGACGCCACATTCGTCAATAGTGAACGGTGAAGTGTCTTGCTCAGCGAAACAATGGCAGAATGAGCCGTCCAACACTTCTATTCATCAGATTTTTGTACAAATAATTGTAGAATAATCACATTTCTCGCTTAAATTAGCACTAGCACTGGTAGAATTAATCAAATAACCTACAAATATTAGCCTACAGAAGCCAAAATATCCACAGAAGGAAAGAAAACTGGCTCAGACATTGAGAATTTAAAGAGATAGACGGTAAAAATAAACAGGTAAACAACATTTTACACAAGATGGACACCAAAAACTTCAGGATTTTGTCCAAATTAGCATCAAATTATTATCATTTAAGACTAGAAAGTAGGCTTCAAAACACCAAAAACAACAGAATAAGTAAAATTTTAAAGAAAAAGAGGAAAAATGCACCGATCAGAGCTGAAAATGAACCGTCCAAAACTTCTATTAAGCAGCTTTTTGTACAAATAATGGCAGAATAATCACATTTGTTGCTTAAATTATGACGTTAACTTTCCAACACTAGTAGGATAAATCAAATAACCTACTAATATTAGCCTACAGAAGCCAAAATATCCACAGAAGGCAAGAAAACTGGCTCAGACATTGAAAATTTTAAGAGAAAGACGTGTTAAATGTTGTTTACCTGTTTATTTTGACCAAGATGGACACCAAAAACTTCAAAATAACATCGAAATGATCAGGATTTTGTCCAAACACAGCAGCTCTACAACTATTTTCTCCAAATTAGCATCAAATTATTATCATTTAATACTAGACAGTAGGCTTCAAAACACCAAAAACAACAGAATAAGCTCAATTTTAAAGAAAAAGAGGCAAAATGCACCGATCAGAGCTGAAAATGAACTGTCCAAAACTTCTATTAAGCAGCTTTTTGTACAAATAATTGCAGGATAATCATATTTCTTGCTTAAATTAGCACTAGCACTAGTAGACTTAATCAAATAACCTACTAATATTAGCCTACAGAAGCCAAAATATCCACAGAAAGTAACAAAATTGTCCAGAATATAGATAATTTACAGACTTAGACAGGACTCAAGCTAAAATAAACAACATTTTACACAAGAACCTCAACAAAAACTTCAAAATAACATTGAAATGATCAGGATTTTGTCCAAATACAACTATTTTCTCTAAATTATTATCACTCAAGACTAGAAAGTAGGCTTCAAAACGCCAAAAACAAGAGAATAAACCATATTTTAAATGTAAAAGATGCTCAAATGTGCCCTTAGACCACACACTCTTAGAAGTTTGAATGAAATAAACATTAAAATAAGTGATTTACCTTAAACTAAACACAGTGTACACGCGGCTGATGATAGTAACGCACCGCTGTGGTTCATCTTTTCACTTGTACAAACACAATCCACTCCAGATTCTGTCCAAACGCAGCTTCGTGCTCGAACAATCTCGCTTTTTTTTTTTTTTAACCACAGCTCGGGACATCGTGGTTTTCAGACGCGTAACGTGGAAAAAACACAGCCCCGCCGAGTGACCACAGGCTCCCCATCCTCCAGGCGCGATGTGCGGACACTGTGGACCACCGCAGCCGCCTCCAAACAGCCCCAAGAACCGCAAAAAACACCGCGACCCCACTGCGAAACGTGCAAAAAAAGCAGCGTCGAATCGTGCGTAATTGCGCGTTTACCTGGATCAATGACGCCGGGGGGAAGTTTGTCAGGCGCGCGGTCGAAGCAGCAGCAGCATCCTCCCCTCGAGACCCGAGTGTTTGAGGAGCAAATCCTGCCCCGAAATCCTCCCAAAAGGCGAGAACTTGGCGTGAGGTTGCGGTTCTGCGGGGCGCGTGGCTTCGTGCGGGAGAATCTGCGGTGAAAGGCGCTGATCCGCGGTTCTCTTCCCCCGGGTGTTTCCGCGGCTCTTCCCCGGTCCTCGGCGTCTCTTCGCCGGCCTCGAGACTCTGGCAGCAGGCGCGGAACTCTGGGTTTGAGTGAGGCGTGGTCTGGAGACTCTGCTCCTCCTCCTCCTCTGCTCCTCCTCCTCCTCTGCTCCTCCTCCTCTGCTCCTCCTCTGCTCCTCCTCTGCTCCTCCTCTGCTCCTCCTCTGCTCCTCCTCTGCTCCTCAGCTACTCCTCCTCTGCTCCTCCTCCGCTCCTCTGCTCCTCCTCTGCTCCTCCTCCTCCTCAGCTACTCCTCCTCTGCTCCTCCTCTGCTCCTCCTCCTCTGCTCCTCTGCTCCTCCTCCTCCTCAGCTACTCCTCCTCTGCTCCTCCTCCTCTGCTCCTCCTCCTCTGCTCCTCCTCCTCTGCTCCTCCTCCGCTCCTCTCCTCCTCCTCCCTTATGTCTCTGCTCCTCCTCTGCTCCTGTGCTTCTCCTCTGCTCCTCCTCCCCTCTGCTCCTTTTCTCCTCCTACTCTGCTCCTCCTCCCCTACTCCTACTCTGCTCCTCCTCTTGTCCTCCTCAGCTAATCCTCATCTCCTCCTCCTCATCTCCTCCTCCTTCTCTCCTCCCCCTCTTCTGCTCCTCCTCCACCTCTGCTCCTCCTCCACCTCCTCCTCTGCTCCTCGTCCTCTCCTCCTCCTCCTCTTCTGCTCCTCCTCTTCTTCTTCTGCTCCTCCTCCTCTTCTTCTTCTGCTCCTCCTCTTCTTCTTCTGCTCCTCCTCTTCTTCTTCTGCTCCTCTTCTTCTTCTTCTGCTCCTCTTCTTCTTCTTCTGCTCCTCCTCCTCCTCTTCTGCTCCTCCTCCTCCTCTTCTGCTCCTCCTCCTCTTCTGCTCCTCCTCCTCCTCTTCTGCTCCTCCTCTTCTTCTTCTGCTCCTCCTCTTCTTCTTCTTCTCCTCCTCCTCTGCTCCTCCTCCTCTGCTCCTCCTCTTCTCTCTCTCTTTACTTAAGTCACTTTTTAAATAAATTGTACTTTTTTAGCTTCATACTTTTACTCCTACTTGAGTCATCTTTGTACTGCAGTACCAGTACTTTTACTCGAGTAAAAGTCGTGCTCCTCTTCTGTCTGTGAGTCTAAAGTGACTGGAGTTTGATGTAAAAATATGAGATGATTTGGCTCCTTCAGATTTGATTTATTTTGTCTCATTTTCGAGTCTTGTTCATTATTTCATTATTATTTCACTTCCTCTTTAAGTTTCTCTCACTTGAGTCGCCCGAGTACTTTTCCCATGTACTTTTCCCATGTACTTTTCCCATGTACTTTTCCCATGTACTTTTCCCATGTACTTTTATTTTACTTAACTCCTTAAAGCCTGAGCACATTATAGCCCATTATCATCACTCGCTTAGACTTTTTTGTTTTGTTTTTTTTGTTTTTTAAGCCATAAAAATGACTTTAAAGGAAGCATCAGCCTGTACTTTTCCCTTTTCCCACAGAACCACCTCTTTTTTACACTTCTGTCCATCCTTATTTCTCATTTCGCTGCATCAAATAAGTGTAACACCAGTTTAAGTAGAAGAAAAATATACTTTGGAGTAACTTTTATGCAAGAAAACTATGGGGAAAAAAAACTATCTGGCACCTCAGAAACACTTTAAATGACTTATTTGAACAATAATCAACATTTAGAGAAGAGATTCTGCAGGTTTTACTTCGCGTCAGGTTTTTACAGCTTCTTAAAATAAAAAAAGTCAGGTGTTTTTTCAGCTGAGACGTTGATTTGGATATTTTTTTTGGGAACATCTATTAAGCAAATTTGAGCAGGAAGCAAAGATCATTGATGGCACAGTTACACACAGAGATCCTTCCCCTCAAACCCCTGAAGAAGAGAGACTTTGTGGTTTATGTGGAAAGTGAAGCTCATTTTTTGTTGTATTGTCCATTTTATGATGAATTTCGAAATCCTTTATTTGATGAAACGTTCACCCAAAGACGTCTGGACTATTGTATTTTTGTTAATGCGTCTTATAAACCCATTAAAGGGCTCGACGTTCTCTGTACGAAAGACACAATAATAAACTAAATCAATCAATCTAAGTCATTTCTTGCAGCTTTACTTTGTTAATGTTGTTTAATAATGTTATTTTGACTCTTTCTGGACTATATTTTTCGGATGCTCCGTCACATCTGGCTTTGGAGTTTTTCAAATCAATGCAGATTTCAACAAAAAAACAAAAAAAATCTGAATAAGTTTCGTGTGTAGAAGCTGCACACGGAGATGGAGGAGCCAAAGTGTGACTCAAGTATCAAACGTCAGTCAAATGTATTTATTGCTTCACAAAACAATATGAAATATGCATAAAAAAAAGTATAAGAATGCAGTTTATTCAACCCAAGTACAAGTACAAAGTAGTGGACCAAGAAATTACTACGAAGTTATTCAAGTAAGAGGAACTTAAAGAGGAACTGTCCAGACGTAACATCAGATTTAAATGTGACAAAACATTAAATAATGAACAAAATGTGGTGTTTTCAGAGACACAAAAATGAGACGAACTAAAACGTCTGAAGAAGAAACACAAATATTCAAATTATTTCATATTTTTACATAAAACTCAAGAGTTTTAGAGAAGTTCTGTTAAACTTGTGCCATTTCACTAAAACTTTACTCGCGTCACGTGTTTTTCTCCATGGAACTAGATAAGTTTAATGCCAGAGTGTGGAACATTCCAGGGAAAGCATTAACATGTCCATATAAACAAGCAGGTGGACCAGAAATGTTACACAGTGCACCTTTAAGTTCTAGTTTAGACCAGGTTTAGTTAATCTTCCAATGGCTCCTCTACATGATCCTGGGGTTCTTTTCTTTTTTCTTTTTTTTTTCTTTTTTTTTTTTTTTTTAAGTTATTTTGAGTTTATTTTGATTGGTATATATTTTTTGTTCTTTTAAAAAAATGTTTTTGTTATTCTGAGGGTTTTTTGTTTTTGTTTTTGAAAGTTATTTTGAGTTTATTTTGCTTTTTTTGTTATATTTTAAGTTTTTTTTGTTATTGACTTTTATTTTTTAGTTATTTTGAGCATATTTGAGTTTTCTTTTTCTTCTTTTTTTAAGTTATTTCGAGTTTATTTAGATTTTTTTTTTTTTAGGGGGGGTATTTTAAGTTTTTCTTATTATTTTTTTGTTATTGAGTTTGTTTGTTTTTTTGTTATTTATTTATTTATTTAAAGTTATTTTGAGTTTATTTAGATTTTTTTTTTTTGGGGGGGGGGAGTATTTTAAGTTTTTCCATATTATTTTATTAAATTTTTTTATTTTGAGTTTTTTTTTATTTATTTATTTTTTAAGTTATTTTGAGTTTATTTAGATTTCGATTTTTATTTCACTATTGTGTCTATAAACCAAGATATGAACATTAATAACAAACAAATCAGGTCCTTCTGTCCCCGAGGTCGCTCCCGTTAGCGTTAGCAACAGGTTTGACGGACAACGCTAAATGCTAAGATGGGAAGCGGTGTTACCTTCAACAGCCTCGCTCCTGATTGGCTCTTTGGTTGCTATGATACTCGCGGTCTGACTTCCAAATATGAAACTCTGCTCCAAATTAGCCGCTATAACCGCTAGCCTCGATTAGCCTCGTTTGACTGGGCGACGTCACGCTCACTCAGGTACGAACGTTAACATTATAATTCCATATTTAATTACTCGTCTCTTTCTTGAGCTTAAGAACTTTTATTAAAGTCTTTTACTAATTATTAATTTTCCTTCTCGAGCTCGTTTAAACGCGTCATGTGACCTCAGAGTGGGAGGAACCAATCAAACAGGGATTACGCGGATTGACGCTAAAGACGCTAATCAAGACAGTAATTAAACACAGTATTCAAAGCTCGTTATTGTCGCTCTGTTCGCTGCTTATTTTTATTTTTTTTAAAGACAAAGTGAATCGTCGCATGGTGAGTGTGTGCTTTTTTTTTTAAGACAGATGCCCTTCCGTCACATCCAGTCTTCATATTATAACTGAAATGGACAGTGGGACTGAAGTGTGTTGCTCAAGGACACAGTTTAATTATGTGTGCGGTTGGGAGTTGAACCGGCGACCGCCCCGTTCACCCGCTGAGGTCGACACGAGGAGCAGATTGTGCTTTGGTTTGAGGAGTGAAAGTAGAAGAAGAAGCAGAAGTAGAAGTACAAGAAGTAGAAGTACAAGAAGAAGTAGAAGAAGAAGTACAAGTAGAAAAAGTAGAAGTAGAAGAAGAAGTAGAAGTAGAAGAAGTAGAAGAAGAAGAAGTAGAAGAAGTAGAAGTACAAGAAGCAGAAGTAGAAAAAGAAGTAGAAGAAGTAGAAGTAGAAAAAGTAGAAGAAGAAGTAGAAGTAGAAGAAGAAGAAGAAGAAGTAGAAGAAGTAGAAGTACAAGAAGTAGAAGTACAAGAAGAAGTAGAAGAAGTAGAAGAAGTAGAAGAAGAACCACTGCAAAACATAAATGTGGGACAGAACAAGCTACTGCTATTAGAACATACTACTACTACAACTACTACTACTACTACAACTACTACTACTACAACAAACCCCACAGCTACTCCTTCTTACATGAGGGAAATATCTTTACGCTTCAAGTATTTTTAATATCCAAACAGCTGAAGCTTTCAGACGTTTCGCTCTGACTCCAGAGGAAAATATTCAAAGTTTATTTTCAAACGGCTTCATGAACCGCTCATCACAAATGTTAATGTCGATCTAAATATGACCATGAACTTTAAATATGTGGAGAATATTTGTAACATAATGAGACGAGCGCGTGGGGTTTGGGGTTTAGCTTCGCTGCCGTTTCGAGCTTCAGTTTTAGTTTATTCAAAACGTATCAACGAGGAATCATTTTTCCTGCAAAATAATTGGTTTATTTAAATTATTAGTTGAGCCAAAGTGAACTCACCCAGAGTCTCTGTGCAGACCCGAGGATTCACAGTGAAACTCATGTATGTCTATGGCGGAATGTTCAGCGGTTACCATGGCGACGCGACGCACACGTCAGCAAACACAAACCTGAACACAAAAAAACGGATTCAAACAGCACATTTTCAGGAGTGTTCATGGTCCTGTTTAAGAGATTGAGAGCGACTAACTGGAAAACTGTTGGCTAATGCTAATGCTACTGCTAATGCTACTGCTAATGCTAATGTTATTTGAGAGGGACTTATTTAACAGCACAGATTAGCTCACCTGTTGTAGCTCCAGGTAAGTCAGTTCTTTCTGGTTAAAACAAAGTGCAGATTAAAGTCTTATCTCCAGTCAGCGCAGTGCCTCCAGTTAGCGTCACACCCCCAGAGAGTGTTGATGTAGATGACGTTGATGTTAATGGAATTAGCTGCAAAGTATCACTACATACACATTTACATTCTTCTTCTTCTGTAAATACTCTTGGCAGCAGAGGTGAAGACACATTTGCCCCGGAACCATGAGGTCTGTGGTTCGATTCCCCAGAACTGAAACGTGAAATAAAAGTGGGTCATCGATGTAACTTCAGGCCAAACCGAGTCAATAAAACCACAGAAAACATGAAAGCGTTTGTTACATCTCCGTCTTTAAAGTCTCGCGCACTCGTTCGATCTTTACACTCGTCTTTTTCTCGTCGTCTGATTCTAACGAGCTGTTTTTTTTCCCCTGTGATTTATTTTTATTGTCTCCTCTTTTCATCCTTTGTTTACGCTCGCTCCGTCAGTCACGCTCTCTCAAAACAATATTTCATCTCCACGCGTTTGTCTTTTCGTTTATTTACTCCTCCCTCTCTCTCTCTTTTCCCTTTCCCCTCTCCTCCTCCTCCCTGTATCTCTTCCTCTCTCCTCTTTCTCCCATTCTGTTTCTTCCTCTCTTCCTTCTTTCTCACCCTCTTCCACCTCCTCATCCCTTTAACCCCCTCTTCCTTTTCTCTTCTCCCTCTTTTTCTCTCTCCCCTTCTCCTTTCTCTCCCTCCTTTAGTCTCTTCCTGTCCCCTCTCTCTCTTCCTCTACCTCTTTCTCATTCGCTCTCTTGAAATGGTTTCTCTCTCCTCCTCTTTCCAATTTTCTTCCCCTCTCTCACCTCTTCATTTGTAAGCTCCCTCTCTCCCTTTTTTCCTGTCCCTCTTTCTATATCCCTCTTTCTCTCCTTCTCTTTTTTCTTTTCTTCTCTCTCTTTCTCTTCTCTCTTTCCTCCCCTCTTTCCTTCTCTGTCTTCTCCCATTCTCTCTCTCCTCTTCCGTCTCTCTTTTTCTTCTCCCTCTTCTCCCCTCTCCTTGTCTCTCTCCCTCCTCTCTCTTACCCCCCGTTTCGCCTGTCTCTTCTCACTTCTCTCTCTCCTTCTCTCTCTCTTCTCCCTCTTTTCCCCTGCTCCTTGTCTCTCTCCCTCCTCTCTCCCTCTCTCCGCTTTCTCTTTCCATCTCTCTCTCTCTCATCTCTTCTCTTTCCTTCTCTCTTCCCTCTCTCTCTCTCTCTGCAGTATACATTACCTGATGACATCACAAGGTGGAACAGAGTGTTTTCAGTTTGAGAGAAAAACTCAGCGTAGATCAGAAAACATCACATTATGATCCGTTTAAATACAGACTCAGAGGTGAAAACTGCCACAAAATTCTACAATAAATTTGAATATTTTTCTCACCCGGGTCAAAAGTGATCGTCCAATCAGATTTGTTCATTTCAGTGACTCGTGTTGAACAAAGAATCTCATTGGTCGCTCATCATTTACAAACAAAACCACATTTCTCTCACCTCAGATTAACAGTTAAATTTGGTGTTTTGCTCATCGATCCTGCAGAAATCCTCCATGTTTTTCCGCTCTCTGTGACACTTCCTCGTTTGCCGCCATGTTTGTTTTGATACGAACGGCTCACGCTTGTCTCTGATTGGCTAATCCACCTGTCAATCACACCCATCTGAACTCCAGGCTCAGGAAACGCTGGGAATTTTGCCACTTACGAGACTCACGTGTTTGTAAACTATTGTAGAACTGTGTTTTCTGATCCCATTCAAATCCTTGTGTACTGACCTCCAGGATAAAGCCGTATTCTGGAGCTTTTCTCCTCTGAAAGGCTCAGTGTTGGGTCCATTCATCAGAGTCACACAGAGACTGGGCTGTTTAAAGAGCCTCTGTGTGTGCAGTTTATTCACTACAGTTTTGTTTGTTGAGTCTTTACGCCGCGCAGACGCTCGCTCCGACAGAACCGCAGACAGAGGGGAGAGTGTCAGGCCCGAGAGCACGAGGGCAGGGGAGCGCGGCGCGGCTCGTCGACTGAAAAAGAATCATTCAAACGGCTCTCGATTCACGCGTTTTTAATCAAACTCCGCTCGATTTACAGAATGTTCTACACTACGACGATAAACGTATCTATCTCCGTGGAAACAAGCAAGACACGTCGATAGGCCAAGTTAAGGGTCAGCTCTGTGGAGAGACGAGCCCATGCCATGTGAGTTAGCAGGCGGCGCACCCTCCAAAAAGAAAAATTACACAGTGCAACTTTAAAATTGGCGGTTGGAGGTTTGATCCCAGCTCAGACGACGATGTAAACAATATAAAACATGACGTATTGAAACTAGAATATCCAAAAGTATAAGTGTAAATACAGGTGAGAAAGGCGTTATGATATTAACTGGAAGCTAACTCGAGGCACTGCTCTGTCTGAAGCTCTGTTACAAAACTCAAACTTTACTCTGAGTTTTGTTTTAGCACAATATGACCTGAAAAAACTGATTTAGCTGGAACTACAACAGACGAGCTGATCTGTGCTGTTAAACAAGTCAAATAACATTACAGTAGCAAGCTAGCTAGCATTAGCATTAGCGTTAGCCAATAAACAGGACCATGAACGCTCCTCATTTTGTATTTTTTGGGCGGTGTGGGGAAGCTGGCCTGATTTCAAAGTTGAGGCAGACTCAGAAAAATTCCCAATTACTAAAAAATGAATTCCAGGTCACCGCGGTAATGCAGGGAAAAACAAACAAACACTTATTTACAAAAAAATAAATAAAATAATGTGCTCAACATAAGCAAAAAGCAACAGAAATTAAGACACTGAGGAAACACCCCACATGTACCCGGCTACACTGAGGGACTCCATGAAAAGCCTGACTTGTCCGGATTTGATCTCCTCTACCCCTGAAGCTCCGCCCCCATGTGAACACCATTTCCTTCTCAGGTGCAGTAAGTACAACTTTAGCAGGGTCTCATGCTACACTGCTTTACTTATGTGGGTCTAAATCCATTTAACTCAAAAAGTGTTCAAAACAACTATAAAAACTATTAAAAAAAAACATTACAAAATACAAAATACAGTTCCCCCCTCCACATGGTGCAGTCCACGGCCACGCCCAAGGCTTAAAAAATGGTGTGTTGTAACTGAAGGTGCCTGAACTGAAGACATTTAAACAAAATAAAATATCTTTAAAGATAAACTAACTGAAAAATTAAACAAAACAACCCCGGGATAGTTATGTTTAGATGTATATTGCAAAATTATTGAAAATGGCCAAATGTGTGAATAAATAAAATATGGTGGTATTAAAGGTACAAAGACGCACTTTGTCACAGGCTGTTTTTGCATTGTGTCACCATGGCAACATCTTAACATTCCCCCCGTAGACATACATGCAGAACCCCCCCAGCGTGTTGTCACTGCAAAGTATCAACAGATGCACGAGCGTGTTAAGTACCCCTGCGTCAGATGCCCTGTCTCCTCTCCCCCCGCCCTCCTCCCTCTCTCGCAGGAGCAGCAGGAGCAGATGGAGAGACAGGTGTGAAGATGATAGAAAAGACCCAAAATGGCGGCGACACCTGTCCTCTCTGCTGCAGACTCAGATTAACTTCACTCCGACTGAGGAACTCTTCATCACAAACAGATTTGCCCTGCGCTTCGGCTCCGGACACGCGGCGAAACAACATTATCTGCACGTTCTGCTCATTTAGACCTGGACAATAGTAAAAGAGGACAGTATCCAAACCCATCCCACGTACAGGAGCCACAGACTGAATAAAGAAGTGAAAATGAAGCAGGTCGACGCTAGCAGTTATAGCGGCTAATGCGCAATCAGGGATCATGTTTGAAAATCCAAGCTCTGATCAATCTTGTAACATGTGATATTCTCTGACCACTACTGAAACATGAATGACACTCTCTGATCACTCCTGAAACATGTGTCACACTCTCTGATCAACTGTGAAATATGTGACATTTTCTAATCACTCTTGATACATACGTGACACTCTCTGATCACTCCAGAAACACATGTGTGACACTATCTGATCACTCCTGAAACATGTGATTTAGAGTGACAATCTAGATTCAGCCATTTGAAAACCTGTGACTCTCACTCCTGAAGCATGAATGACACTCTCTGATCAGTCCTGAAACATGGGACATTCTGATCACCCCCGAAGGATGTGACACTCTCTGATCACTCCGGAAACACATGTGACACTCTCTGATCACTCCTAAAACACATGTGACACTCTCTGATCACTCCTAAAACACATGTGGCACTCTCTGATCACTACTAATTCTAAAACATGTGTGACACTCTCTGATCACTCCGGAAACACATGTTTGACACTTTCTGATCACTCCTGAAACATGTGACCTAGAGTGACAATCTAAATAGATTCATACATCTAAAAGCCTGTGACTCTCACTCCTGAAGCATGAATGGCACTCTCTGATCACTCCTGAAAGATGTTACACTCTCTGATCACTCCTAAAACACATGTGACACTCTCTGATCACTCCTGAAAGATGTTACACTCTCTGATCACTCCTAAAGCACATGTGACACTCTCTGATCACTCCTAAAACACATGTGACACTCTGATCACTCCTAAAACACATGTGGCACTCTGATCACTCCTAAAACACATGTGACACTCTCTGATCACGCCTGAAAGATGTGGCACTCTCTGATCACTCCTGAAAGATGTTACACTCTCTGATCACTCCTAAAACACACGTGGCACTCTCTGATCACTCCTAAAACACACGTGGCACTCTCTGATCACTCCTAAAACACACGTGGCACTCTCTGATCACTCCTAAAACACATGTGACCCTCTCTGATCACTCCTGAAAGATGTGACACTCTCTGATCACTCCTAAAACACACGTGGCACTCTCTGATCACTCCTAAAACACACGTGGCACTCTCTGATCTCTACTGCTTCTGAAACGTGTGATTGTGCAGGTTGGCAGCCTCTCTTCTGTCATTATGCCCCAGAGCGTCTGTGACTAACTGAAGGTCAATTATTTGGCATTAAATTAAAATAAACTTCACTCACATCTTAAATATTTTTTAAACCATGAATGTCTAAGTAAGATCATGTTTTTTTGTGCAGAAAAGAGCAGGCACAGGAGGAACCACAGACTGTGTAAAGAAGTGGACTGAGAGAATGTGAGGTCGCCCAGTCAAATGAAGCAAACCGAGGCTAGCAGTTATAGCGGCTAATGTGCAACCAGGGATCATATTTGGAAATCCAAGCACAAAACTAAAGAGCCAATCAGGAGCCTGGTTGTTAAAGGTACACGCCCCATCCCACCCGCACCACCGGTTTGGCAGGAGCCTAGCAACGAAGCTGTCAATCCAACCCACCAACAGGAGCGATCGTGAAGAAAGACCTCGGATTAGTCTGTTATTAATGCGCACATCTTGATTTACGGACAAAAGGGTGAAATAAATAGAGGTTAATACAAACATTGCAAAAGACGAAGTTTAAATCTGTCAACTGGACAAATCGTTGTAGAAGTGAAGATGTTTCGCTGTTCGTCCAAGCCGTTTCTTCAGTTCTGGTCAGATTGCTGGTGGACACTGCCTTATACACTGAAACTATATACAGCTATTGTCTCCAGTTTCAGCCTTAACAACCCTATTCAACCTTTAATGGCCCTCCTATTGTTCTTTTTGTTTGCTTTGGGTCTGAGGATAGAATCATGGATCTGTTGAAGAAAAAACGTCTTCACTCCTACAACGATTTGTCCATTTGACAGATTTAAACTTCGTCTTTGGCTATGGATCAGACCTGGACGACTGAGGGCCACACAGACGTTAATACGAACATTTTAAAGTCTGAAAAATTATCCTGACAGCAGAAGTTACAAAGAGAAAAGAGACGGTGGAACCAGAGCTCGAAGAAACCGGTTTGGTCGTGAACACTTCCTATTTTGAACCCAGCAACTAGCAGGTTAGCTATGCACATTTATATAAACAGTTTATGGGGAGAACATGCACATTGAAAAGGGAAACAGCAGGGAGTCTTGTTCTTGTTTAGCCAGATTAATTTCACAGCCAAATGTTGAATAATTTAACCTCAAATCACGCCAAAGGATCCAAAAGCCCTCAGAAATATGTCACAGCCCAAAGCTAATCTCCTAACAACCAAATATCTGCGCTAACTGGGCTAATTAAGCTACGCACAGGCTAACGCTAAAGCTAACTCTGGCTCGTCTTCCAAAAGTCCACGGTCGTCAAGGTGATTTCACATCCCCACGTCCCCCCAAAAAACCAGCCACAATTTGTCATTTTGATGTTTTTTTATTTTTTTATTTTCCCGATATATTTAAAACCTGGACAAAAGAGGAGAGTGATGCAACGATAATCTGAAAACAAAAACGCAGACCCACAGCCCGTCAAGAGCAATTTATCAGAGACGCTTCACGAGAATTATTCAAGGATTTGAAAATATGTGTTTTCAATTAGATCAAAAGAATCGGATCAAAATGGAACGATTTAGGAGCAGGGGCATTTTTGGAGAAGGAGAGATGAAATAAACTGTACTGTGGTTTGAGAAGAGTTTTTCAGACACATTTTATATCTTTTACGTAAACCGGACATGCCAGGGTTTCATGTTTTACCAGTTCTGACCTGGTTTGGTGGGATAGTACTTCTGCTAAATATTTATTACAGTTTTTCATCAGTTAAGAGGTCATGTGACGTCTCTAAATACTGGATTTCCTGTAATTAACCTGAGTTTGTCGTGTAACTGTCAGACTGTGGATGTGTAGACCTGGTTTATGGTTAATATCTGTAATATTACTAATATACGGAGCCCGGCATAGGACATTTGGAAAATAAAATATTAATGCGTGACCACAAGATAATATCACATTCCCACACGATATTATCACGAGGGAACGACTTCATTAGAGGAAGAGATAAAAGTTAAAACAGGACAAACCAGATCAGCAGGAAAATGACAGAGTGTTCACATATTAGAATATTCTTAGTTTGATCAGAGCTCGGAGCAACACAACGTAGGTAAGTTTAAAATTTACATCTATTTTATTTATTCATGAGATTATTTCTAACAGATTTTCGTTCATTTCATGCACATGTGTCGTGTTTAATCAAACTGAGCTGTGCAGGTTGTAAGGAACATTTGGAAAGTGTCCAGTCATTCAGTTTTTTCAGAACAATCTTAAACGTGTTATTAAGGAAGACAGATTATGGTCTTTTCTTGTATTTTGTAAGAAACTAAAACACATAGAACAGTGGTTCTTAACCTGGGTTCGATCGAACCCTTGGGGTTCGGTGATTCAGTCTCAGGGGTTCAGAGGTCAAGACACACACCAGACTCATATGATTAGCGACTGCGAGCGTCTCCAGACGTTGGCCCAATTCAACAAATGCACCTTTGATGTGTCTATCGAAGTACCGCCCGACTTAAATGAGCCGTTTGAACACTGCTCACACCTCACAGACCCAGACACACACACACACCTCACAGACCCAGACACACACACACACCTCACAGACCCAGACACACACACACACCTCACAGACCCAGCTCACAGTCCTGCGTAAAGACACAGCCCTGATTTTCAGACACTGTGCGCAGGAGCAGGAGGATCAGGAGGACGTAACTTTCGCTCGTCCCTCATGACGCACTAAAAAGCTCGTCTGTAGATGTATAATGAAAATCCTGATAGGAAATCACCATAAAAATCTATTTGATGAAGTAACAAGTTTATTATATCTGTGATAGATCTGCTCTTGTCTCCTCGATGACGTATCACGTATAACACACAGACATGTCGCACAAAAGTAGAGCCACAAGTGAGTGAAAATGAGCCAAAACAAAAGTCTGTGGAGAGATTTTTAACAAAGGAGAAAAGGCCGACTGAGGAGCCAGAAGAGGAAACTACGACCTCCAAGAAAAAGGAAGATAAATTTAAGAGACAACACCAGGAGTCCTACTTAAATCTGGGTTTGTCTCTACAGGTGACTCTCACGTGCAGAGTCCGCTCTGTGTAACATGCGGGAAAAACAAATGAGGCAATGAAACCTTCAAAACTGCTTTGGCACATGGAGAATAAGCATCTGGGATTAAAAGATAAGCCTTTAGAGTTTTTTGAAAGAAACTGTGGAGCAGACTAGACATAATCACACTGTGGGTGTCATTGTCTCTCATCTCCTCGATGGGGCCAATTCATCCCAAAGACACAAATGCAGTTCTCCCTCTGATGCAGCCGTTTGGTGAGTTGTATTTTTTATGCACTTAACTTATTTTTCCCATATTTATCTGCCACGTGTAGAAGGTTTGTCCGTGAAAATAAAACCTACATTATTCTGATGCATTATTATTATAATTATATACTATGTTCTCTTCATTTTAGATGTCAGAAAGTATTTGCAGCTCCCAGTGTTTTATTTTCTGTGGAAACTGGGTCCAAATGGCTCTTTGCGAGTTAAAGGTCACGACCCTGTAGCCTGAGGGAAATGAGGTGATGTGTGTGTGTTAAAATGTTAAAAATAATAAATAGCATAAATACAATATGTTCATTGTTGAAATACATAAGGTTCAACATTTTAATAATTTCAGTGTGGTAGAATTAAAAAAGGTCATGTCTTTGTAAAAAGGTCTGTGTGTAATTTGTTGTGAGTTTATGCATTTTATTGGTTTTATTCTTTGAACACAGTGATGTTAATGCACAATTCATTTTGTGCACCAGTAAAATACACATGTGTCTTGAATTTGAAAAAAAAATATATAAATATTTTTCAATAAACAAGGGTTTGGTGAATGTGCATATGAAACCGGTGGGGTTCAGTACCTCCAACAAGGTTAAGAACCACTGACATAGAGATAATTATGTGTCGTAATGGCTGGTGCAGGGCGGACTAAATAGTGCAAGACTTGGGGCAGATTTACAGTGTTTATTTACAGTTTGTGCAATAAGTGGCAAAAGTTCATTAAACCAACAAGGAGCGGGAGCAGGTTGTGAGCCGGAGTCCGGAGAAGCGTTGTGGAGGGCAGAAACAGGAACAGGGAATGGCCAGAACCGGGACGAGGACAGGACCGGGAACAGAGCCAGGGAGAACCGAGCAGGAGTGGTCCGAGGAACGGGAGCCGGAGTGGAAGACGTGGAGCAAGCCGGAGTCCAAGACGAGACAAGGAGGTGAAGACAAGGAGTAGCCTGTACCGGAGCCGGAGCGCGGGGTCAGGAGCTGAACCAGAGACCAGGAGCAGGGACGAGCGAGAGAGCAGGAATGTTTAACATGAGGACGATCTGGCACCGAGTGTCTTCTCCCAGCTCCTCTTATCCTTGGCAGGTGGTGGTAATTGCGCTGATGGGCTGCAGGTGCGCGCGGGAGGAGCCAGGGACTCCTCCCAGCTCCGGGCTCAGACAGGTGAGGGAGGGGAGAGCACACAGGGAGACAACACAGGAGGCAGATAATGCGAGCATCATGACATTATGTTACATTTTCTTGATTCTGAGCTGCAGTGTTGATCTGACCTTGTGAACTTTAAGTCATGTTCTAATTTTGTTTCCTCCTCACAAACAGACCTGGAGTTGTGTTTTGTTTCATTCTCACATGTTTGAGTCACACTTTATTATTAGTCTGTAACATCTACAAAGATCAAAATGCTCTGTTCCACCTTGTGATGTCATCAAGTGGTGCTACCTTCAACAGTCTTGCTCCTGATTGGCTCTTTGGTTGCTATGATACTCGCCGTCAGGATTCCTAAAATGCAGTTTGGCTCTAAATTTGCTCCTAATTTTGCTCCAGCTAACCTCGATGAGCTTCATTTGGCTGGTGTCAAACTCTATGGGTGACGTCAAAGCCCCAGGTTCTAAACATGTCCGCTCATTGAAGTCGATGGAGCTCAATGGTGCATGTCGTGACTTTAGCCTTTGGCAGCGAGGTACATCCTGAGCCACCCCCCATGACACTTTGTTCGACGAGAGCGAGCGGAGCGGCTGTGAAGGAGGCAAGAGAATAATAAATGAATGACCAATTATGAATGATAATATTTTTGCTTCCAGGAGTTTCTGGACCATGTTCTAAACCTGCAGCTCATTCAGGACAGTTCAGCCCATTCACATCGCTCACGTGCTCATTCATGTTGTACCATGTGACCGCTCTAACCAATCAGTGCTTGAGATTACCTGGAGCAGACATAAAGCGTAGCTGAAGCTAATCCTTAAGAAGCATTTTTTTTTTTAAGACAACAGATGGATTTTGAGCTTAGAAAAAGTTTATGATCCGAAAATTGGTAAAAAATCATCACAAAATTCGACCTTTGTGAAATCTGTAGTTGCCCTGTCTGTCCCTGTCCGGTCAGAACCTCTCGTCATAAGAACAGTTTGTTACCCTCTGCCATTTGTCTCATGACACTTTATAATATTTGCTCAAAACTGGACACTTTATATACCGGTCACTTTAATAAGTCATGTTTTTAATTTAAATTTTTTAAGAATATCTTTTTAAACTCATGCCCTTATTCGTGCATGCCCTTATTTGTATTTGTATTTATTCAGTGTGTTTTATGTTGCATTTTATCACCGCAGTAAGTTCCTAGTTTGTGAACTGTGTTCACTGATGGAAGGAGGTTTTCACTCAAATCTCATGATACATGGCACCATTCATTGTTTTGTTTACACAGACCACTTGTCCTGGTCCCTTTGCAGAAAAAACGCCCCAAAGCATGATGTTTCCACCCTCATGATTCACAATAGGTATGATGCTGTTTGGATGCAACGTTGCAAAGTTGAGTTTTTACCAAAATGTTCTATTTTGGTTTCATCTGACCATAAGATATTCTCCCAATCCTCTTTTGGATCATCCAAATGCTTCTAGCAAACTTCAGGCGTGGTTGAACATGTCCTGTCTTAAGCAGGGGACACGTCTGGCACTGCAGGATTTGAGTCCCTGGCAGTGTAGTGTGTTACTGATGGTATCATTTGTTACTTTGGTCTACAGTTTTGTTTGTGGTTCCTTTGACGGCTCGTTGGTCTTGTCCATAGTGGAGTTTGAGTGTGACTGTTTGAGGTTGTGGACATGTGTCTTTTATACTGATAACAAGTTCAAAAAGGTGCGATTAATACAGGGAACGAGTGGAGGACAGAGGAGCCTCTGAAAGAACAAGTTACAGGTCTGTGAGAGCCAGAAATCTTGCTTTTTTTTGTATGTGACCAAATACTTACTTTACCAATTAATTCATTAAAAATCAGAAAATGTGATTTCCTGGATCCTCCATTCTGTCTCTTATAGTTGAAGTGAAACTATGACGAAAATTACAGGCCTCTCTCATCTTTTTTAAGTGGGAGAACTTGCACAATTGGTGGCTGACGAAATACTTTTTTTGCCCCACTGTATAAACCACAATACCCTATCCAGTTATTTTAATAGATTCATGGTGACGTCACACTCCCTTAGTCCACTTCTTTATACAGTCTATGGTGTAGATTCATTCTGCTCCTATAGGACACACCATAGTGCTATGTACCACCAGCTGTCACAGCAAGGAGGCGCTCTCAGTGGTTACAATGGACTTTTAAATGATTTTACCTCAATTATCCTTTATATTTAAAACGATATCTAATATTCACTCTCTGCCTTTTCTTTTGGTGTGGCTCATACCAGGACCACAGAGGGATTACACAGGCATTTTACAGCAGATGTGGGCTACGGGTAAACACAAAACTGTTAAAATATATAATGTATTTATTTGCAGATGATAAGATTGACATGGTTTACAACGGGAGACGGCCGTGGCAGCTCTTATTGGTAAGACTCTCACACACTGTGTTTGCAGGAGCTGTTGTATTATTCATTGTTCAGGAATGTGGTGTTCCTCCCTTAGATGGAGAGGTGCCAGTGTCTTTGGGGTTGAATAATGTCACCACTTTCTGAAGCGGCTGTGAAAAAATGATTTCACGTTTGTTTATCTGACAGAGAAGACGGTGAACGTAAAACCAGTTTTTGTTTCATGTGGATAGGTCCAGTCAGTACAGAAATATTAGCAATAGTTTTACAGTTAAACAAATGTGATAATGTGACCTGACAATAGTGACGCCACACCTTGTGCTTGTGTTTACAGAAGATAAAAGGAATCTTAGATGCAAAAGCAGCTATGAAGTCCTGCCACCAGACAGTAAGTAACACCAAACACTTACACAGCACTCACTGATTAAAGTATATTTAGCCAATGTCTTAGAACACAATTTAAGCTTTACTCAAGAAACAGGCCTTTCATCTCTAATTCATGGGATTTCCAGCTACACTATATCAACATTTTTGTTACAATGTTTAAAATATAAAAATTCTTAATAACTTATTAAAACGGTTATATAACTCTATAGACATAAACATCACAAATAAATGAACAAACGTAGCGCCCGACTCGAGTTTATCACTCTTAAATTGAGGAGAATCTTAATAATACTCTTCAACACATAAATGTATTTTGAGTAAATTAAACTAACTTTTTGGCAGTATTTAATTGGAGCATAAATAAAGCTCATTATAGATATGCTCATAATTAAATATAGAATATCTCCCCTTGGCCGTTCCTAAATATAAAGAAATGATTATAATAAATGATGTTAAGGTTGGCCTTTCAAATGAACTGTGTGATTACTGATTTTAGTGAATATTTCACTATTATTGATTTACTGCACATGTTATTCAACAGGGACCATAATAATAAAACATATGCAAAATAAGAAGGGGTTTTATACGTTCCAAACTCGGGGCTGGGAGACGTCAGAGAGGCCATAGAGGTGGCCTGTTGGTGGGTCTCAAAGAAATTCTGGCAACCATCCCACGATTGAGAAGAGGCACTGTTTACAGTGTAAACTTTATGGTGTAAACTTTACAGTGTGGGTGGAGAGCTGCTGACCTCGACTGGGTGGTGGATGGTGGACTACTTTGAGGATCTCCTCAATCCCACCGTCACATCGTCCGAGCAGAAAGCAGAAACTGAGGACTCGGAGGCGGACTCATCCATCACTCTGGCTTCACTGAGGTGGTTAAAGCTCCTCTGAGGCTCTGGGGGTGGATGAAACCCGTCCTGAGTACCTAAAGCTTCTGAATGTTGTTGGTCTTGGCAGACACATTTCTGTAATATCACATGGTAGTTGGGGACAGTACCTCTGGATTGCCAGACTGGGGTGGTGGTCCCTCTGTTTAAATAGGGACAGGAGTGTGTGTTCCGACTACTCAGCCTCCCCAGTAAGGTCTATCCTAGGATACTTCAGAGGAGAATCCATCCCAGTCGTGGAACATTGCACCAGCTCTATACTCTCCATCGGGTGCTCAAGGGCTCATGGGAGTTTGCACAGTCCACATGTGCTTTGTGAATCTGGAGAAGGCGTTCGACCGTGTCCTTTGTGGTGTCCTTGGGGAACCACGGGAGTATGAGGCACAGGCGTTCCCTGCATGACTGGGAAGAAGTAAGACCTTTTCCCAGACCCAGCTCTTTTTTTACAGACCTGTAAAGAAGGAGCTGCAGTGTGGATGTGCACTGCCTTAGAGATGGACTGAGGAACCTACTGTACCAGAGGCAAATACTCTAACCCCACACAAGTCATACAAGCACAGTTCACTGCAGAAGGCTTGATTTCAAAAGGATCACATGTGGTATGGTATGGGTCCCTCATTATTATACGTGAGGAGAAATGGACAAATCCTTCAAAGGAAATTAACAGTGGTCTCTCACAGTGATGTAGAAACATGCACAGAGTGCCCTCTGATGTTGAAAAGTGGTGTTTATTTAGAGTTGTAGATGTTTTTATAGTTTAATTGCACATACTGCCCCCTATGCTGTGTTTCTCTCCATTCCAGTGTCTGAGCTGAGGCTGGTTCTTCTGGGGAACAACTGGAGTCTGAAGGCCTCAGTGGGAAACCTGCTTTTGAGAACAACTGAGTTCACTGAACATGATAAATGTGTAAAAGGCAAAGGAACGATTCAGGACAAAGAACTGACTGTGATCTGCTCTTCAGACCAACAATTCAATGACACCTCCAAACAAGACCTCCAACAGTTTATACAAGACATTAAAGATCTGAGTTCCTCTGGTCCTCACGTGTTCCTACTGGTTCTACAGCCTGAAGACTTCACTGAGGAACAGAAACACAGATTAGAGTCAGTCCTGGAGAGCTTCAGTGAGCAGGCCTTCCACCATTCACTGGTGCTGATGTTCAGGCCACGAGCAGAGACACCGGGGTCTATGGAGAAATACATGAGACAGACACATATAAGAGACATGATCTCCAGATGTAGATACAGATATCTGTGGATGGATCACACTGATCTACATCCAAATGATCTGAAAGAATTTAAACATAAAGTTCTGTTTTCAAGAATCTGTGACATGTTGAAAGAGAACATTGAAACACAACTGGAGCAGCTCAAAGAAACAACTTTGTGGTTAAAAATCTGCTTGTTTGCCATTTTGTTTTTGCTTGTGTCCATTTACATTGAGACTGTTATTATGAGACATCAATAAGGTCAATGTTACCCATCCATCCATTTTCTTCCGCTTATCCGGGGCCGGGTCGCGGGCGCAGCAGTCTAAGCAGGGACTCCCAGACTTCCCTCACCCCGGACACGTCCTCCAGCTCCTCCGGTGGGATCCCAAGGCTTTCCCAGGCCAGAGAGACATAGTCCCTCCAGCGTGTCCTGGGTCTTCCCCGAGGCCTCCTCCTGGTGGGACATGCCCAGAACACCTCCCTAGGCAGGACGCATCCTGAGCAGATGCCCGAGCCACCTCAGCTGGCTCCTCTCAACGTGGAGGAGCAGCGGCTCCACTCCGAGCTCCTCCCGTGTGACCAAGCTCCTCACCCTATCCCTAAGGGTTCACCCGGCCACTCTACGAAGAAAACCCATTTCAGCCGCTTGTATCTGCGACCTCGTCCTTTTGGTCATTACCCAGAGCTCATGACCATAGGTGAGGGGAGGAACATAGATTGATGGTAAATCGAGAGCTTTGCCTTTGGGCTCAGCTCCTTCTTTACCACAATCCTGTGGTTCCCAAAGCAGACCCCAGAACCGGTGACAAAGGGCAGCCCTGGCAGAGTCAACATGCACCGGGAACAGGTCGGACTTTGTGCCGGCAATGAACACAGCTCCTGCTCCGGTCAGACAGGGACAGCCCTTAGCAAAGAGCCCCGGACCCCATACTCCCTGAGCACCCCCCAAAGGACACCACTGTTCCTTCCAAGCTGCTGCCGTGCGCAATTGCGCACTGCTGACACGGTCTCCACGCACAGAAAACTGAACCGGAGTTGAAAATAAAATAAACACACAACAATTCATTCTGCGCTATTTTTCAATGTGAGTCAGTGAGTGTGACCGGGGACGAGCTGCTCCAGACAATTATGTGATTCACAGACGTGTTTGTGCAACATATCAACGTCATTGACAGGCTCCTCATGCGCCGCTACCAGAGTTTTAGCCGATGTGGCCGACGTGGAGTGAAGACTCGCTAATGATGCTAATGATGCTAATGATGCTAATGTTGCTAAGTGTTTAACACCTTAACGTTCCAACGGCCCGCCCTCGGGCAAAGATCCACGCACATAATTGCTTAATTTTACACACTGTTTTGCAGTAGTTTTGTGTTTTAAACATGACGAAATGGACAAAACAAAGGAAGTACGCGACCGAGGACACTGTGGATGTTTGTACAAGTTAAACTGGAGGCATCTCGAACCTGGACCGCGGTTTGTGGAACCGAGTGAAGATCTCATGATGGACTCAGGAGCAGAGGACCTTGTGTTTTGATGGATTGGATGTGTTTTGAATATATTTTTTATACAAATACACATTATACATTGTGTTTTGATATGTTATGTAAATGTACAGTAATAGAGCAGCTGGGTGCGCAGATACAGATTCCTAGTTTATGAGTTGTAAAAATCAAGCAAAAGCTTCACACAACGACTTATACTCATAATACAAGTCAGAGCTTTATCATAAAAATGTTAACTGTGTTTTCAACATTGGAGTTTACAGTTGTCTTGGTTTGGTTGAAGCTCATGTTTTTCCATAGTTAAAATTAAATATTTATACTTCCAGTAGCATTAACATACTACACAGGTCATGAGCAAGATGTTTGTCATTTTCATTGTATAAGTGGATAAAGCACTTAATTAAAAGTCTTATAACAGAAATGTAAATGCAGCAATTTGATTCTTTTAATAAACCATTTAACTTATATGGATGCGATGCAGCAGGACCACAGTGACCACGTCCGATGTCGCTCACACTGGTCCATGGGATGCTCTGGGAGTTTATGTGTTTGATCAGACTCGTGAAAAATTAGAGGGAACATTGAAGGACACCACGAGGGACACGGTCGAATGCCTTCTCCAGATCCACAAAACACATGTGGACTGGTTGGGCAAACTCCCATGAGCCCTCGAGGACCCGATGGAGAGTATAGAGCTGGTCCAGTGTTCCACGACCGGGACGAAAACCACACTGCTCCTCCTGAATCCGAGGTTTGACTATCGGTCGGATTCTCCTCTCCAGCACCCTGGAATAGACCTTACCGGGAAGGCTGAGGAGTGTGATTCCCCTGTAATTGAAACCCTCCGGTCCCCCTTCTTATACAGAGGGACCACCACCCCGGTCTGCCACTCCACAGGTACTGTCCCCGACGCCACGCGATGTTGCAGAGACGTGTCAGCCAAGACCCACAACATCCAGAGACTTGAGGTACATGAAGGTGTAATTGAGATCCTCAAAGTATTCCTTCCACCGCCTGACAACATCCCCAGTCGAGGTCAGCAGCTCTCCACCCGCACTGTAAACAGTGTTGGTGAAGCACTGCTTCCCCCTCCTGAGGCGTCGGATGGTTTGCCAGAATCTCTTTGAGGCCGTCCGATAGTCCTCCTCCCAACCAAGAGTTTTTGCCTCTGTACAACACGCTTGGCCCACCGGTACTCATTTTATTTATTTAACCTTTATTTAACCAGGAAGGTCCCACTGAGATTAAAAACCTCTTTTTCAAGGGAGTCCTGGCCAAGAGGCAGCACATTTCAAAACAAGTACAAACAAACAAACAACGTTAATCATCAGCTGCCTCAGGAGTCCCACGAGCCAACAAGGCTCTATAGGACTCCTTCTTCAGCCTGACGGCATCCCTTACTTTCGATGTCCACCACCGTGTTCGGGGATTACCGCCGTGACAAGCACCGCAGACCTAATGACCACAGCTACAGCTAAAGACCTAGAGTGTCCTGGTGCCACGTGCACTGATGGACCTTGTGCTCGAACATGGTGTTTGTTATGGACAAACTGTGACTAGCACAGAAGTCCAATAACATTATTGTTGTACAGAGGGACAGGGACACATTTTTTCCATCACATACCAACACAGTTTGTGAGGAATTCTACTGTGCCCCGAGAGGCACAGCAGGGTGTGGCCCCGCGGCCCCTCCTCCTGTGTTTGAACGGGAGCTACGGGACATGCAAAAAAATATCTAATAAAAAAAAATGCATTTAAACGTAAAATGGGTATATAATACATACCAGACGACAAATATTAACATCTATTATATTTTTTATTAAGTTTTTTTTTTTCTTTCCAAGATTCACAGGTCTCTGCCTCCCCTGAAAGCACGTCGAGTGTTGAGCTCCTCACTCTGTCTCTGAAGGAGCGCACAGCCGCCCTGTGGAGGAATCTCATTTCTGCCACTTTATATATTTCATGGCAAAGTACAATGTGATCAAGAGGGAAAACGGTCTGTGGCGCCCCCATCTGGGAGCATCACATCATCACATTCTAGAGACTGAACAGCACCAATAAAACAACGGCCACGACACAAGGCAGGTGTATTGTTCAGCACAATTTGTGCACAAAGTAATTCAACGAGCTTTACAGAATAAGAAAGACATTAAAATCACACAAATCAAAACATAAAGAATCACAAATAATCAACATAAAATGAACATTAAAACAGAAGAGGCAGAATAAAAACCTTTCAGTCGTTTGCACAGATAAACTTGTGGGATTGTGGGATTTTTGCTCACTGTTCTTGTGTCATTTTGAACTATAACAATTGGGGCTGAATAAATACTTTTTGCCCCACTGTAAGTAAAAGTAAAAAAGTAAAAGTGTGTACTTTTTACTTTTACTTCAGTACATTTGAGAGCAGTATCTGTACTTTCTACTTCACTACATTTTTGAACAGGACTGAAAAGTAAAAGTATTTTTTCTGATTGTGTGAGACCTGCTGAAAAGGCTGAGGGTTTATTTTTAACACGTTCAGAAATTGAACAAACAAAAATATACAAATAAAAACAAAATTCAACTCAAATCTTTATCAAAATCACCACATTTGAAGCTTTAATAGATCTGAAAATCTGAAACAAACACTTTTACTTTCAGTACATTTTTAAAAAAATTTTGTCTTTGAGAGGAAATAAAACATTATAAAATAAATCTCTGGTCAAATGAAGTCAAAATAAAATCAACATTTACAAATTATTTTTCTACAGATTTGACTGTTGTATTTTACACAGAGGAGGGTGAGTCTGTCGGACACAGAGACACTGAGGAGTTACGAGACCAGAGCCTAAACCCAGGGAACAGAGTGTGAGTGAATGTGGTGTTGAAGGTGTGGAGGTGGGTCAGTTGGTCAGAGGAGACTGTGTAGAAGGACAGAGAGCCAGCAGGACAGTCCACAAACACTGAGACTGTCCCAGAAGAGGAGCGGGACTGACGGAGGAGGGTGTGATTGTTATTATGACGAACAAAGAAACCACCTTTAGAACAGTCCAGACTCCAGGACTGATCATTGTGTCCAAACCAACTTTCCTCACTGAATGCTTTCCTTCTGATTTCTCTGTAAGACACTGATATATGAACTTCTCCACTCCACTGGACCTCCCAGTAACAGCGACCAGTCAGACCAGTGGAACACAGAATCTGAGGCCTGTAGTCAAATCTGTCCTGATGATCTGGATACGGCTGCTCCTCTCTCACCCATGTCACCTTCTTGTTGTTGTCAGACAGTTTGAGGTTTCTGTGAGCTGTGTTTGGATCCAGAGTGAGATCACAGAAATCTGATGGAGAGAAGACACAACACAGCAGCAGTTAGTCCCATGTGGAGACACACATTTAATTATAGTTTAATATGGGTCAATCTATTCATGAAAGATGGATTTAAAGTCAATTATTTATGATGAATGTATTTTTATTCTGATGATTTTATTTGTGAATCATGTCAGTCTTATATTTGGCTCATGTTTCTTTTGCTTCAGCTCTATATTTCCTTTAGTTTCAGAGCCTCACATCTATTTCAGATTCTTTTCAGTGTAAAACTTGAGTTTGTTGCTGCAGTGACAAAGTGCAGCTCCAGTCTCTGACGTCACTCCACACATTCCTACACTCCTCTGTGCTCCATGACACAGACTTTCTCCTTTAAAATGTCTCTATATGAAGGAGAGGAGAACAGGGGATTGGTTTAAATCCACTGTCTCCAGAAGAAGAATGAAGATCACTGTTGTGTTTGAGCTGAAACATGAGTGCAGTTACACAGCTCCAGACTGGACTCTTCAGGATCTGCTTTAAGAAGAACTCTGGATTCAGTCATGGACACAGCTGTGGACCTCACAGTCTGAGGCCACACAACAATATATATTCTATGTGAGGTCCTTGGACCATTTTATCCATTTAAATAAGTGTCTGTTTCAAATGGAGTTTCTCAAAACTTACACTTTCTGAGTCCTGGTGTTAACCTCACAGCTCCAGCATGGTCCAGTCTGAAACACACGACATCAGACTGAAACACACGACATCAGACTGAAACACACGACATCAGACTGAAACACACGACATCAGACTGAAACACACGACATCAGACTGAAACACGCGACATCAGACTGAAACACACGACATCAGACTGAAACACACGACATCAGACTGAAACACGCGACATCAGACTGAAACACGCGACATCAGACTGAAACACGCGACATCAGACTGAAACACACATTTGACTTTATAGACTCAGGTCAAAGTTCATATCTCTGCTCAGACTCTAATGACCAACCCTCTGCTTTTTAAAGTCCTAGATTATGTAAAAGTGACTCTGTGAGCTCCATGTTATAATGATGTTTCCTCCTCAAAAACAAACTGGACTTGTGTTTTGTTTCAGATAGATAGATAGATAAAAACTTTATTAATCTCCAAGGGAGAAATTCAGGTGTCCGGCAGCAAACACACACTTGCACAAACACACACAATAATAACAGTAAAAACATTAAAATATTACTAACAATAGTATAAAGTGCTCATCATATAGAGGTCACAGTTCATATCAGGCAGTTCTGTTGAACAGCCTGATAGCTGAAGGGACAAACGACCTCGAAAAGCGCACTGTCCTGCAGCTCAGTGAGAGGAACCTGTTACTCCGTGAGCTTCTCTGTGCAGACATAATGTCATGCAAGGGATGTCTGGAATTGTCCAGGATGCCCTGCATTAAAGCCCTCATCCTCTTCTCAACCACAGCTCCCACAGACTCCACCCTCCTCCCGATCACAGATGCACACTTCTTTATCAGTCTGTCCAAACGACTGCAATCCCTTGTAGTTATACTGCCACCCCAACAGACAACAGCATAGAAGACAGCACTTGTGACAACAGACTGATAAAAGAGGAATAACATGTCGGCACACACATCAAAGGACCTAAGCTTTCTTAGGAAAAACAGCCTACTCTGTCCTTTCCTATACAGAGCCCGAGCCTGCTCTGACCAGTCCAGTTTGTGGTCAAGGTGCACACCCAAGTACTTATAGGTGTCAACCACCTCAATCCTCTCTCCATCAATGATCACTGGTTGGTGGACGGGCTTCCTACCAAAGTCAATGATCATCTCCTTGGTCTTTGAGGTGTTCAACATAAGACCATTTTCCCTGCTCCAGGAGGTAAATCTGGTGATGAGCTCCCTGTACTCACTCTCGTCTCTTTACACACGCCACAATAGCGGTGTCGTCCGAGTACTTCTGGACATGATAAGCTGCAGATGTATAGGCAAAGTCAGCAGTGTAAAGTGTGAAGAGAAAGGGCAATAGTACAGTTCCCCGTGGTGCACCGGTGTTGCTTGTCAGTATCCCAGATACACAGTCACCCAGCCGGACATACTGTGACCTGAGAGTCAGATAGTTGTGGATCCATCGAACAAAAACAGGATCCACTCCCATCCTCTCGAGCTTCCCCTTCAGCAGCTGAGGCTGGATTGTATCAAAGGCACTTGTGAAGTCAAAAAACATCAACCTCACATAGCCACCAGCTCCATCCAGAAAGGAGAGCGCCCTATGGACCATATACAGGATTGCATCGTCCACTCCCATGCTGTCCTGATAGGCAAACTGAAGGGGGTCCAGCGCCCCCTCCACCTGAGGTTTGAGCCGCCGGAGTAGCAGCCTCTCAAAAAGTCTTCATTATAACTGATGTTAGGGCAACTGGTCTGTAGTCCTTCATCCCTGCAGGCCTTGTCACCTTGGGCACTGGGACAAGGCATGAGGTCTTCAACAAAGCAGGGACACATCCAGTTCGAAGACTCTTGTTGAAGATGGTGTGAAGAGGCACAGCCAACTCCGATGCACATTCTCTCAGCAGCCGAGGTGATATTCCATCAGGATCAGCAGATTTCCGACCGTGGAGCCTCCTGAGCTCAATACGCACCTCATCCACACTGATGGACGGCACGCCATCAGGGGTGGAACAGGCGCCACTGCCAGGTGGAGCAGAGGAGCCAGTAACAGCAGCGTAGATGGAGGCGCTGCCGCTGGGTGGAAAAGAGGAGCAGGAGGAGCCACCGCTGGATGAAGAAGAGGAGGAACAGGTCACAGCAGCAGAGGTGGGGAAGCCGCCGCCGGATGGAGTAGAGGAGCAGGTCACAGCAGCAGAGGCAGAGGTGGAGGAGCCGGTCACAACAGCAGAGAAGGAGGAGCCACTGATGGTTGGACATGGGTGAGTGTGTACTGAGTCAAACCTGTTGTAAAAACGGTTGAACTCATCCGCCATGACCACATCACCAGGCGCAGTACATCCCTTCTCCTTAAAGCCAGTAATGGCTCTCATGCCCTTCCACACCTCCCGGGTGTTCCTATTCTGCAGCTTCCCTCCTGGCACGCCTTATGGCTCTTCTCAGATCATGTTGAGCCTCCCTTGCTTTACGCCGATCAGATTTAACAGGTGCTTCGTAATGCTTTTGATCCACAGCTTGTTATTGGGAAAACAGTGTACTTTTTTCAGAGGCACTGCCACATCCGTGCAAAAGTTGATGTAATCAGTGACACACACCACAGCCTGATCGATGTTACTGTCACTGTCTCCCACTAATAAATCCTAGTCAGTGGACTCAAAGCAGTCCCTCAGCATACCTGTTGTCTCAGGAGTCCACTGCCTAAAAGATCTACTGATCTTAGGCAGCCTCATCACACATGGCTTATATGATGGTCTGAGCTGAATGAGGTTATGGTCAGACCTACCAAGGGGGGGCAGAGCCTCTACAGTATAGGCAGATTTTAAATTCACATAACACAGGTCCAGAGTGTTGTTGTGTCTGGTTGGGTGTCACCCATTCACACAGGTTTGAGGAATCATTTATTATTAGTCTCCAAAGCTCAAAATGCTCTGTTCCACCTTGTGATGTCATGAGGTGCTACTTTTTAAGTGACTGAAATGATCCAAATGATTCTAGTTTAAAAACACAGTGGAGCACTTCCTGTATCACCACATGATGACATCACAAGGTGGAACAGAGTGTTTTCTGTGTGAGAGAAGAACTCAGCCTAAATCTGCAGGTTTGTGTGTTAAACATGTGAGAATGAAACAAAACACAACTCCAGGTCTGTTTGTGATGAGGAAACAACATTAGAACAGATGAGAGAATAGTGTAATATGGGCCTTTAAAGTCCTGAGAATGATGAACACACCACATTCACACTCATCATAAACTGGTTCTTTCAGCACATGGGGCATGAAGGACACAGACTCTCCAGTAGTTTTTGTGTTGAATGGACAGTTCTACTGCTCCTGATTTGAGGAAAAGTCCACTTTAAGTCACTCTTAGTGACTGCATGCTGCAGCGCTCACAGGCCCCAGGAAACATGAGCACGTTTCTCCTGTGTGGGCCTCTGGCTCCCTGTCAGCTTCAGGACTGACTTTAAGATTCTCTTTGGAACTACATTTCACACTGGACATGAGGATTAGAGCCCTGTTGTACAGACAGATGGAGCTCAGACTTGTCTCTGTCACTTTTTAAATGATCCACAAAGACCCAGGAATCAGTGAGAAACAGCCGCTAAAGTCTTCAAACCCAGAGTGGAGAAATAAATAAGTGAATATGTGCGCGGGGAGTTAGCCATGGAGTTTTCAGCTCTGTAAACACAGGACAAGCACAGGACTTAGGTGTATGTATGTATATATCTCCTCATCCTCAACACCCACGTGCACAGGGTAGAGACCCAGTCCTGTCAGAACCCCACCCTGAGTCCTGCACAGTGGACCCTCAGATCCAGACTGAGACCAGGAGAAGGACCAGGTCTAAACCCAAGATCCAGGACAGACCTCAGCCCAACCCCATCGAGCTCTGGGACAGTCCTGACACTTCTGTCTTTAAGGCTCCACAGGGGATATATACAAGTATAAATACTACTAGTACACATACTAGTATTAGTAATAGTAGTAGCAGTAGAAGTACTGCTGCTGCAGGACAAGTCTTAGTGGGAGCACTGAAGTATCTTCACCTTTGTTCATTTGAGCTGACAGAGAAAACTCTGACCTTTGTGCCAGTTTTCAGTTCTTGTGAGGTCCAGTAATTACACAGATCTGATCCATAAACCAGGTCCAACATCCTTGAACAATGCAGATGGAGCTGGGAGTCGCCTGAGGGTTGGTGTTTCCTCTGCCTTTGTGCCTAAAGGCCTCACCTCCAGTGTGCTGCTGTGTGTGTGGTTGTGCCTTTGACAGCCAGCAGGGGGCGCTCTCACCTGACAGACAGCAGGGGGCGCTGGTCCTGTAGAGCGGTCAGGAGCTCGGCTGAGGGTCCTGGATGGTTGTAGCTCAGGTCTAACTCTCTCAGGTGGGAGGGGGCGGAGCTCAGAGCTGAGGCCAGAGCAGCCCCGCCCCTCTGTGAGACCAGACATCCAGACAGCCTAAAGACACAGCATTACACTCATGTGGACACAAGGGGGCAGAGTGCATCATGGGAGCATCTCACCTGAGCGTCTCCAGTCTGCAGGGGGCGCTCTTCAGTCCAGAACACAGCAGCTCCACTCCTGAGTCCTGGAGGTCGTTGTGACTGAGATCCAGGTGTGTGAGACTGGAGGAGCTGAGGACAGAGGCCAGAGCTTCACAGCTTCTCTCTGACAGGTTACAGCCGCTCAGTCTGGAGAGAGAAAACATTGTTTATGTAGAAGTTGAATCAAACCATCCTCTGTTAAACAAATGTTACTCACAGAGCTTTGTTGGAGGCCTTGACCACTGGCAGCAGCCTCAGGAGAGCCTCCTCTGAAGCAGAGTATTTCTTCAGCTCAAACTGCTCCAGATCTTCTTCTGATGACAGTAAGATGAAGGCCAGAGCTGACCACTCAGCAGGAGACAGTTTAGCTTCAGACAGACGTCCTGAACTCAGGTACTGTTGGATCTGCTCCACCAGAGAACGCTCATTCAGTTCATTCAGACAGTGGAGCAGGTTGATGCTCCTCTCTGCAGACACATCCTCACTCAGCTTCTTCTTGATGTACTCAGCTGTTTCCTGATTGGTTGTGGAGCTCTTTTCTGTCTGTTTCAGCAAACCTTGTAGAAGGCTCTGATTAGTTGCGAGTGAAAGACCCAGGAGGAAGCGGAGGAACAGATCCAAGTGTCCATTTGGACTCTGTAAGGCCTGGTCCACAGCTGTCTGATAGAACTTGAGCGGATCACTGTAAAAGATGTAATACTTTAAAAAGGAAATTACAGACTCTTTCTCCACTAGTAAATTGATCCCAGTGTTGATGAAGGTCTGATGGACATGAAGAGCAGCCAGAAACTCCTGCACACTCAGATGGATGAAGCAGTAGACCTTGTCCTGGTACAGACCTGGCTCCTCTCTAAAGACCTGTGTGAACACTCCAGAGTACACTGAGGCCGCTGCAGCGTCCAGTCCACACTCGCTCAGGTCATGCTCATAGAAGATCAGGTTTCCTTTCTGCAGCTGCTCAAAGGCCAGTTTTCCCAGAGACTCCACCATCTTCCTGGTCTCTGGACTCCAGTGTGGGTCTGTCTCAGATCCTTCTTCATACTTGATGTTCTTGACTTTGGCCTGAACCACCAGGAAGTGGATGTACATCTGAGTCAGGGTCTTGGGCAGCTCTCCTCTCTCTCTGCTTTTCAACACATGCTCCAGGACTGTGGCAGCGATCCAGCAGAAGATTGGCATGTAGCACATGATGTGGAGGCTTCTGGACGTCTTGATGTGGGAGATGATTGTTTCTGCATTATCCTTCAACCTCTTCCTGAAGTACTGCTCCTTCTGTGGGTCGGTGAACCCTCTGACCTCTGTCAACATGGAGACGCACTCAGCAGGGATCTGATTGGCCGCCGCGGGTCGTGTGGTTATCCAGAGGCGAGCGGAGGGAAGCAGGCTCCCCCTGATGAGGTTTACCAGCAGCACGTGCAGTGAGGTGGACTCTGTGGGGTCGGTCAGGGCCTTGGTTTTGGTGAAGTCCAGAGGAAGTCTGCACTCGTCCAGACCGTCAAAGATGAAGAGCACCTGGAGGTGTTCAAAGCTGCAGAGTTCTGTTTGTGTTTGACTAAAGAAGTGATGAACAAGTGTCACCAAGCTGAAGCTTTCCTCCTTCAGCACATTGAGTGCTCTGAAAGTGAACGGGAACAGCAGCTGTATGTCCTGGTTGGCTTTGCCTTCAGCCCAGTCCAGACTGAACTTCTGAGTGAGCACTGTTTTCCCGATGCCAGCCACTCCCTTTGTCAGCACTGTTCTGATTGGTCCATGTGTGTGAGCTGGGCCTTTAAACATGTCTTCACATGTGATGGGTGTCTCTGCTGGGTCTGGTTTCCTGGAGGCTGTTTCCATGTGTCTGACCTCATGTTCCTGGTTGACCTCTGAAGACCCTCCCTCTGTGATGTAGAGCTCTGTGTAGATCTGATTCAGAAGGGTGGGGTTTCCTGCTTTAGCGATGCCCTCAAACACACACTCAAACTTCTGCTGCAGGTTAGACTTCAGTTTACGCTGACAAACTCCAGAATAACTCCCTGAATGAAGACAACAGATACAGGCCTGAGTCTCAGAGAATATAAAACGACTGTGAGCACCTTGTTAAATGTGTTAAATGGTCCTACTGCTCCACAGACGCTCAGCCAGCTCCTTCTGCTTCATCCTCCTCAGGAAGTTCAGTGTGATCTTCAGAACAGCCTCACTGCTGCTCCTCTGCTCTTCATCCTCCTCTGGCTCTAAGCATTCTGGGTAATCTGTACTCAGAACCTTGTGGAGCTTCTTCAGCTCCTTCTGGACAAAAGTGAAGATGTCCTCCTCCAGAAGCTGAACAGACACATTATAAACAACACAAATGCAGTCAGTGTCAGATCTGTGTGGAACAAGTTCTCATTCATCTGAACATTTACAAACTTTAGTGACAGACCTTAAATATGGAGTCCAGCTGTGTCTGATGGTGCTGACCACTGGAGACCTCTGGACCCTGCTGCTCCACTCTGTGAGAGAGACTCATCAAACACTTATGTTCATTTCAATTGATTTATTCAATGGAAACTCACGGTTCTGTAGCAAAATAAATTGGACGGTCCATAGACCAGTCA
Source organism: Periophthalmus magnuspinnatus (assembly GCF_009829125.3). NCBI lineage: Eukaryota > Metazoa > Chordata > Actinopteri > Gobiiformes > Gobiidae > Periophthalmus > Periophthalmus magnuspinnatus. Next base: position 2,465,444 of record NC_047144.1, on the reverse strand, counting down.
CTCCTGAGGGACTCACAGATGGGACCAGGTTCAGATGGAGGATGTTTCTGGTGGATCCTGAGACACAGAAGAAAACACACTTCAGTCACACTGACTCTTCTTAACACTTGTGACTGCACAGTCCATTAAAACAGCTGGAGCTGGTAAAAGTAAATAAAGAAAACCCCTGTGTCCATGTGTGCTGAGTGAGTGATGAGTGTGTGGTGTAAGTGGAGGTTGAACAGTTTTATTACGTCTGGTCCAAAAGCAGGACACTTGTTTTATGAATGAAATGTTAGTAACTTATATGTGATAATGTTTGGTGATATGGTCATGTTTCCATCTACTTTTAGATTCTGTAAACTGTTACATCAACCTGCCCAGGGACGACAGGTGGAAATGATCATTTTCTGCTCTAACCTGGTACAATGCATCTTTCCTTTTGGTCAGTGTTTAGTGACACTGTCCCTGTATGAATAAAAAACATCCCATACAGAGCAGCACAGTAAAGCCCTCTCTACTCCAAAACACAGGACTTCTGCCAGTGTGGGCCCTGTACAACTAAGACACATCCACACATTCAAAAATAAAACTATTACAAGAAAAGACCAGAGAAAGTCAAGCATTTCAAACTGTTCACATCCAGACAAACATGAGCAATGCAGCAAGAACAAGTCTCTCCATGGACCAGCACCAAAGAACATCTGACATGAGCCACATGAACCATCTCACATGAGGAGGACCTCAGGGACCCAACTCCTGATGGAGTCCTGGTCTAGTCCTGGTCTAGTCCTTGTCTAGTCCTGGTCTAGTCCTGGTTTAGTCCTGGTTTAGTCCTGGTTTAGTCCTGGTTTAGTCCTGGTTTAGTCCTGGTCTAGTCCTGGTCTAGTCCTGGTCTAGTCCTGGTCTAGTCCTGGTTTAGTTTCTTCCTGAAGATGTGAGACAGGCCTCTGCTCTGACAGTGTTTAAATCCAGGCTCAAACGGTTCTGTTTATCTGTGCATATGACTGAGAGGTTTTATTCAGCTCTACACTTTTATTATGATTATTTATGTTTTGTTTGTTTTGTGAGTTTAATGTCTTTCTTATTCTGTAAAGCTCTTTGAATGACTTTGTGTATGAATTGTGTTATAATAAACTTGTCTATTTGTCTGGGCCATGACAGTTTTATCTGAATTATTAAAGTTTGTTGTTTTCTTCATTTACTGAAAAAAGTTTGTCGACTGTTGTCTCTTTTCAGACTCCATTTTAATTCCAGTTTCAAATCAAAAGTGTCTCTGTTGGAGAAACACAGTGGTTAAAGTCATGTGACTTGAGCAGGTCCAGCGGGTGATGGGCCTGGACTAGGATCTCATAGAAGGACTTTTGTAGGACAAAGACATAAGTGTGTTGCATTTCCTGCTGCTGAGACGAGCATGAAGTTCCTCCTCACAGTCACAGAGGTCATCTGCAGCTCTTACACTTATGTTGAGTTTAATAAAAAAACAAGTCATCCATATCATTCTAAAAAGGCTGTGAACATAAAGTCCTGACATTATGAGGTGAGTCTGACTTACTCTGGACCATGTTCTCTTTTGAAGTCCACATATCGTCCCATAGAGTCATCACTCTTGAATGAGACGCCTCTGGCCCCAGGAGCAGGTCTGTGGACACAGATGGAGCAGTGGCTTTAGTCTGAGCTCTGACATGGAGAACAGTGGTGGAGTGTTAGTGATCCTCTCTTACCTGTGAGCTTTTATAGAGGGAGGGGCTCCGTCCTCTCTGGTCTCTCTCTGATCCATGCTCAGTCCAGGTTCATGTGATCTCAGACCCTCAGGAGGAGCCGACGCATGAAGCCACTGCAAAAAGTCCACTCTAAAATCAAATGTAACCCAGGTTGAAATTCTGTCTTATTAAAAAAGTTTGACTAAACTCCTACTTTGACCTGCCGTTAAATCTTGTTTATATAAAAGCTGCATTTATATATTTATTCCTGCCCTCCATGTCTCATACGTGCCATACGTAACCGCACCCCTAATTACGTGACCCGCGTCGGCCAATCACAGCAGAGCACCTTTTCAATCTGTGCCGGCAGCTTCCCAGTCAGATCTGTGGGGGAAGCTACCGAGGCAGCTGTGAAAAGGTTAGTCTCAAACAATTAACAACATTCGCTCCTTTCTGTGTTTTTAAGCTTCAACAAACTAAGTAGTCCACTTTTAATATTGTAGCGCTAACCTCCGGTCCGTGGGGAGTCCGTTTGTCTCCATCACGCGATGTTAAACTGAGGAATTGGTGAGTTTTGAATGAATGAAACGCGCTGTTAGCATCCGACGCTAAGCTAACTAGCTTAGCGCATGCTCGGGCTAACGCTGGTTTCTTGTTGTGCTTATTGTAAACCATATGTAGTGCCTTTTTGGCGCATTTAGCACTTTCTTGTCAATTGATTATTCAATGTTATGCCAGTAATTTAAGACTCAATTATTGCTAAATGGTTGTTTTAAATGCACTCATGTCAAACCCTGCAAGGTTAACACTGCACCTTGTTTGGAGATTATTTAATTACAATTGTATTTTGAATGGTAAATTAATTCGTGTACACAGTGGAATTGAGCAATGTAACCTAGTTTAGGTTAATTAATTTAGACATTTGATTTTTATTCAAGTCACTTAATCCTGTTTATCCAAATGCAGGTCAGGTGTTCTTGAATAGGATGGCGAGCTAAGACCGGAACCTACATCTTCATCTCACCCTACGGGTCTGGTAGGAGGCTGACACAGCCTGCCCCCCCCACTCTTTCAATCTTTTGCTGACTTTGTAACTGTGATCAAAGCCAATGGACACTATTCCAATGAACAATACAAACGGATACTACGCAAAGAACTCATACTCTCAAACATTGTAAAGTCAGTAATAAGTGGACGCCACCCGTATGGAGTACTTCTTTTCATTTTCTTTCTGCTGCTACTAACTCATCTCGACCAACTAGAACTTAAAGTGCACTTACCTATCGAATCTGCAGAGTGTAAATATTTGGGGGTTTCATTATTGTTTTCATTATTATTATATTACTATTTTGTGTTTCACTATTTTTGTTTCTGTAAATATTATGTTGTATTATTCACTTCAATATACGGTGCCAGTACCCAATTTAATTCCTGCCTCTTGCTGCATTTCTTACTTACTACACCAGCTCCAGCAGTCGAATCCCAGTCTTCTGATCAGTCAAACTCAGCCCAATTCATTCACCCATAAGTTAGCACGCAAATACATGCTACACAAACATGTGGAAACATGTAAATACAGACGATATTTTCTATGGCTCAGGAAAACCTCACAACTAGATTTAGCAGAAAGAGAGAAGAACACTTAAAAATGTAAAGAAATATAAAATAATTAGAAATGAAAAAGCCACAGAATGAACCAAATCTCAGAAAAAACCCAAAAGTTCAAATCACTGCCTGAAGGCGAAATAAGTCATTTAAAACCACTGAAAACCACAATTATGTTTATTATTAAAGATCTATAACTATGGAGTCATTTGACTTTGTTTAAGTTCAGGGCACAGTCACTAAAACTGTGCAGTGAAAAGAGAAAGTGCAAAACCTGTGAGTGCGCATGCGCCTGACCTTTCGTTTTACTTTATAATTATTTTTTCCTTCAAGTGGATTCAGCCTCTACATTTGTGCTTGTTTTGAGGAGTTATTTCTTGTTGGACAACACGTGTCTGGACAGATCCTCTGCTGTAGTTTCTCCTTTTACGTATCACGTGATTTCCCTGAAACCATCGTCTGATTTTAAGTTCGTGTTGTGTCAAAACGTGGAACTGATGATGTTTTAGCTCAGATTTGGCAGTTTTACGCTGATATTACATTGTACAGATGGAAAATTACAAATTCTGTCATAAAGAATAAACTTAAACAGACAAACAGGAAATAAACGAACAAACTGAGGTATAAACTAAATCAAACCAGGACTAAACCAGGACTAAACCAGGACTAAACCAGGACTAAACCAGGACTAAAGCCATTGTTAAATAGAATCAAACTGGTGAAACCTGAGCGGATCCGAAGAGTCCAAAGTGTCTCAGAGAAAAGTGTGCGGCTGAAGAGGCTGTTTGTGGTTTTTTCGTGTTGTTACTCGGAGCTGCTCTTCTATTGGCTCAGTCCAGGTGGGCGGGGCTTCTCACAGGTGAGTGACAGGAGCTCCGTGTCTGTGTTGACCTCATTTAATCTGATACACCTGAAATGAGCCGGCATGTCAAGATCCCAGGCACTGTTCCCTCTAAACTGCGCGCGTGCGCAATTCCGCACTGCTGACACAATTTATTCTGCGCTATTTTTCATTGTGAGTCAGTGAGTGTGACCGGGGACGAGCTGCTCCAGACAATTATGTGATTCACAGACGTGTTTGTGCAACGTATCAACGTCATTGACAGGCTCCTCATGCGCCGCTACCAGAGTTTTAGCCGATGGCGATGTGGCCGATGTGGAGTGAAAACTCTCTAATGATGCTCAGTGTTTAACCCCTTAACGCCCCCACGGCCCGCCCTCGGGCAAAGATCCGTGCGTAAAATTACGCCCGGGTAATTGCGTAACTCTACGCACTGCTTAGCAGCAGTTTTGCGTTTTAAACATGACGAAACGGACAAAACAAAGGAAGTACGCGACCGAGGACACTGTAGATGTTTGTACAAGTTAAACTGGAGGCATCTGGACCCGGAGCGGTTCGTGGAACCGAGTGAAGATCATGATGGACTCAGGAGCAGAGGACCTGATGTGCTGATGGACTGGATGCTGTTCCTGATCGGTAAGTGTGGTTTATTCTGCTATTGACTTAATTGTGGGTTAAATGTCTATTATGTGTAATCATTAGCATTAGCTAATGCCAATCTGCGCCCCCCTCGACCACCACCAATCATCACACCACTTGGGTGAAGTATCTTGCCTAAGGACACAATGACAGAACTAAGGACACAATGACAGAAGTTTGTCCGAGTGGGACTCGATCCACCAACCTCTGTCACAGAATGACTGTCACACTGTCACATGTACAGTGTGTTTTTAGTTTCCAGTGTGTGTTTGTTTACATTTTGATGTGTGTGTGTTTGTTCACTGTTTGTAAATATAGATTTATTTTGACCCATACAACTTGTTTTGAATATATTTTACATTATATACTGTGTTTTGATATGATATGTAAATGTACAGTAATAGAGCAGCTGTGTGTGCAGATACAGATTCCTCTCAGTGTGTTTTGGTCATTAGTTTGAGTTTTCTATAGCGCTTTTCCACCTTCAAGGCACTTTACAACAAGGAACCAGTTACCCATGTACGCAGACACTGAGGGCGAGGTGGGTCAAGTGTCTTGCCCACGGACACAACGACAGCATTCATCTGTGTGAGCTAGAATCGCACCGCCAACCTACAAATCAGTGGATCTGACCAATCATGTTTATGTCAAGAGCAGGATTTGAACCACCAACCTTTGAAACACTCTACCAACTGAGCTACTGTCATATACTGAAAAAGAGTTAACGGACTGTCTCCCAGACACAGAAGGACAATCTCACTCAGTCACAGCAAAAGCTTCACACAATGACTGTAAATGTACAGTAATAGAGCAGCTGGTTGCGCAGATACAGATTCCTAGTTTATGAGTTGTAAAAATCAAGCAAAAGCTTCACACAACGACTTATACTCATAATACAAGTCAGAGCTTTATCATAAAAATGTTAAGTGTGTTTTCAACATTGGAGTTTACAGTTGTCTTGGTTTGGTTGAAGTTCATGTTTTTCCATAGTTAAAATTAAATATTTATACTTCCAATAGCATTAACACACTACACAGGTCATGAGCAAGATGTTTGTCATTTTCATTGTATAAGTGGCTAAAGCACTTAATTAAAAGTCTTATAACAGAAATGTAAATGTGGTAATTTGATTCTTTTAATAAACCATTTAACTTGGATGGATGTGATGCAGCATGACCACAGTGACCACGTCTGATGTCCACAGTGACCACGTAAGCCACTTTGCACTGTTGTTCTGATGCTGCTATTGTACATATTTTTTCCCTTTAAGTATTTCATTTGATTTTTTTAAGCATATCTTTTTAACTTTGTGCATGCTCTTATTTGTATTTGTATTTATTCAGTGTGTTTATGTTGCACTTTTTCACCGTATCAAGTTCCTAGTTTGTGAACTGTGTTCACAGACTATGGCAATAAAAGTCTTCTGATTCTGATTCTGATTCTGATTCTGATGTCGCTCACACTGGTCCATGGGATGCTCAGGGAGTTTGTGTATTTGATCAGACTCGTGAAAAATTAGAGGGAACATTGATCCCAGGTCGTGTTTCAATTCGCCAAAGTGGCCTCAGATTCACCATTTGAAGTGTGCGTCAAAGGGCAGTTACGTCATTTCCGGTGTGACAAGGGCTGTCCCATTTCAACGCACCTGACTGAATGCGCCCGACAAACCTGCCCTGCCCTTTCTACTGTTTCCATGGAGATCAGCCGTAACTGAAGCCTGCATCCATGCAGACTTCACGCACTGCTATATCCCATCATGCACCGCGCCTACACAAAAAAGAAGAAAATGGAGTCCACTTGCTAGACAACAAGAAAACATTATTATCATTAGAAAATATTACTGCAATAAGAAATGTAAGAATGTTTGTTTCTATTGTGTCAAAGACCAAGAGAAACAAAGTCAGAAGAGTTTAATGATCCACACAGGTAATGTGAACAATGAAGCAACGGACTCTGAGGAAAGGACAGAACAGAGTCCTGAGACGTGCACAAAATCTTCATGTGTTCCGGTACATTCCATAGGTCTGCGCCCCCTGGTGGCACGTGTCATTTACCTTCATGTTAGTAAATCAAGACACTAGTTTGATGTAGCGCTGCACTGCTAGAAAATACCTCACAATAATAAGATGAAAAGAACTGGCACGGCACAGAAGAGAAACAGCGCCCTCTACTGTTATTTAAACCTTGTGAAAACAGTATATATTCTGTTAAAGTTATGAAGTAGCTACAATTGAGAAAAGAATCACCATGAACATTACATTTGCCTATTGATATTCAATCTAAACAGAAAGAAACGGCTGTGACGACGACATCTTGACTTTTCTTCTATTAAATAATAAATCATTAAAAATAACGTACGTAATGTGCGTATCGTACGCTCAAAGACAGAGGTGGAAGTGCGGTCCGTGGTGTGGGCCTGTCCCACTTCAGCAAGATGGAGGCTACACTGAGGAGGACAGATTCTCCACCGGAACCTTCAAACTGCACTTTGAGGAGAACTGAGAAGGGAAACTTCAAAAGGAGCATTTGGAGAATTGAGACACAGCCAAAGTGAGCCAGGACCTGGCACTCAGCGCCGGATCGTCTGCGTATCCACAGTGGTGCAACTCTGCTTGACTCAGTTCACGTGTTTTGCATTTTGTTACTTGTTCTAAGTTGGATGTTTTTGCTCCTCGTCAGATCCTGCTCCCTGGACCCGCTCAGCTCCTCTGTCTCCGACCCTGCTCTTCAAGACCGGTACAAACCTCACATTCTCTGACCGAGCTCACTTCTACAGGTACTGCTCACCTTGTCTCAGACCCCGCTGCTCACGCTCTACTCCTGGGCCACGCAAACAACCCCACTCTCAACTCACTGATCTATCCACCTTCATTTGCACAAATAAAAACTGAATAAACATTGTTAAACTTATCCCCGAGTACTGTCTGTTTGGTCCCTGTCAGTTGTTGTGACACAGTAGGACACAAATATGGAGGAGAGGACTGAACCAGGACTGAACCAGGACCGAACCAGGACTAAACCAGGACTAAACCAGGACTAAAGACAAAGACTATTTACACCCGTTATCTACAACTGGGGCCAGTTTAGTCCAATACTGAGACTTGAAACTAATGCATTTTTACTTCATGTTCTGTTTAATCGTACATTGTTCGACTTGCACTACTGCATTTCTAAAGTTGCCACTAGTTTCTGGACCAGTGACTGTTCCACTGTTGATTCTGAAACTTTCTGTTGGTTAAAACAGTTTTGATAAACCTGTGAGGCCACTGCTGTTGTGATTTAGGACTGTACAGACATTTAAAAATTAATTGAATTCAAGTTCTATTAACAATGAATATGATGGAGGACACTCGTCCACTGCCCTGGAGGAAGACAAGTCAGACCTAAGACCTGCCCCGGCTCCTCATGGGTCTATGGTTCGTCATGTAGCCATCCCACGGGCTGAAACCGAGAGCCGCCTGGAGCTGAGGTATAACACATGAACACCACACTCACAGACACTCTGTCCAATCGTGTGGACATGTCCACTGTGATAGTGCACATGGGCTCCACTCACATTAAACTACAACAGGTGACGGAGAGTGACTTCAAATCTCTTATAGACACGGGGCTAAAGTCGAGAAAACAATGTGTAATGTCTGGTTCAATTCCATCTCCCAGTTTCAGTGACATGAAGTTTAGTTGGATTCACCAGCGTCTGGCTGAAGGTTTATTGCAGCGCTCTAGGAATTCAATCGACTGAAAGAGTCGACACTTAGAAATATTTGAAAACTTATCCTTTAAAAAAACATATCTCAGAATTATGTAACAGTTTAAAACCAAAATACATTACAGAAAAGAAATAGTGAAAACGGCCTTCCTCTCAGTGCTGGATTATGGGGATGTGCATGTATAAGACTTTTATACACCACCTGCTCTTGTTTTTAATGTTTTATATGGACTTGTTTACTTGTTTGTTTAGTTTGTTTTTCTGTTTGTATTGTATTTTAAACAGGGCGTCCATGAAAAAGAGAGTCCAGGTGCTCTCATTGAATTCCCCTGTAAAAATAAAGATTAAAAAAAAAAAAAATCTATAAAAAATTCACAAAGAATGAGGAAGTGCACGGTGCCATGTTGGTTGTTTTTAGTGCTACTGTCATGGCAAAGTATTGATACAATCGATACTGATTGAGGTATCAAAAAGTATTGATACTGCTCTAAAAGAACCGATACTTGTAGAAGATTACTGCAGGACCTATGTCAAAAAATGTACAAACACACGGCTAAGATTTTGAATCAACAAACATGTATCTCACAGCTCCTACATAAAGGACAAATATTTGTACTTTTAATGAAGCTGCTGTGAATCTTTAGCTGCTGTAGCATAAATACACGCCTCCTCATGTCTGGACACGCCTCCTCGTGTCTGGACACGCCTCCTCGTGTCTGGGCACGCCTCCTCATGTCTGGACACGCCTCCTCGTGTCTGGGCACGCCTCCTCATGTCTGGACACGCCTCCTCGTGTCTGGGCACGCCTCCTCGTGTCTGGGCACGCCTCCTCGTGTCTGGACACACCTCCTCGTGTCTGGACTCATTTGGTTTCTTTGTTTTTTTCTTTGTTTTTGCTGTTTTCTACATGTCTGCATGTTGAACACATCAGGTTTGATGACGTCAGATGGTGGAGTTCTGTAGCAAAGACAAAATGTCAAAATCTCAGTTGGTGGAGCGTTCGTCCACTGAGCTGAAGGTTAGGAGTGTGCGGTTTGACATAAACATAATTTGAGGTTGAGGGGTCAAATCCACTGACCCACAGGTTGAATGCTGTCGTTGTGTCCTTGGGCAAGACACTTAACCCCCCTCACCCCCAGTGTCTGTGCACACTAGTGTATGAGTGTGTGAGTGAATGTGTGAGTGTTAAGTGACGTGAAGGTGGAAAAGCACTAAATAAAAACATGACCATTTACCATAATACGTTATAATGTGTGTGTGTGCATTTGTAAATAAAACCCTGAAAGTAGTAAATTATGAGTTATAAGTTTATATAATTCATGTTTGGCGCTGGGATTGTCTGAGAATCACATGGAAACTGAAATCACTGGAAACACACATCCCTACCACCAGTGATGGAAGAATACTTTGAAAATGAAACTACAGAACTCTGAATACTGCAGTAAAATGTACTTTGTGACATATTCTGATACATGGTGCAATCAAAGTACTGTATTCTGAATACTTAGAATACTTTTACTTGGAGGTGACATGGAGGGAGGCGTCCGCAGGTGAGACACAGGATTGTCCAGGTAGGAAAACAGTCGTCCAATCAACAGCGAGGATTCACACATCCAGGATTACGCAGGGACAGGGACAGATTCAAACACACAAAATGTTTTCTTCTCCCAGTTGACGGATGTGTTTGTGTATTTTTCCAGGTCCTCTTTGGAAGGAGCTGGAGTCTGACATCACGAGGAACCCGGCCTCTAACACTAAAGACCTTCTGGGACATTTCTACAGACCGTTGAACTAAAAACTGGCCAAAGTTTTACACAACGACTCGTTTCTCTGGGACTCCTCCTCCTCCTCATGAACTTTACAGCCACTCAGCTCTGCTCCAGGAAGTGCCCAGACCCTCAGTGCAAACAAACACCTGCAGGAGTTTACACGACGCCTAAAATAATAATAATAATAATAATAGTCATAAAAAATATTAAAGCCACAGTATGCAACTTTATGGCCAAATATATATATATATATATTTTTTTCAATTTTGTTTGTGTTTATTGCATTGAAAAACATGCGTCCTTACAGTGAGTGGACTCGCATTTCCACAAACCTGAGTCTCCTGCTTGTGTCCTTGGAAATGTTGTTCTATGGACATGTGCAGATGTGTGCGTGTGATTGTTATTATGAAATAGTTGTTTTGTTTCTTTTTTGTTTAGTTTTTTTTTTCTTTTTCCATTCCCCTCATCATTTTGCCTTTCACAGTTGCTTGTGTCTTTCTTTACTTTGACAGCTCCTAACCTCTGTCTTGTATCACATATTTCCTCACTTTTGTATGTCCACTTAATGCTCCTTTCTCACTCTGTGTTGTAAATATTGATGTTTGTAAAATAAATTCAAATAATACTTGATTCCTCTGACCCAAAGCAGGATAATCCCAGTGAACCATTTGAAATAGACAGTCTCATTAAAAAATAAATATCAAAATCAACTGATAATGAGCCAAAGCAGTTATTCATTCAACCTTCAGCTCAAATCTGTCCTGTTACATAAAAATGTCAAAAATCTCCCACTAGTGCCAAGAAAAAGTCCCCACGATAAATACTGAGCCCTAAATGATATTGTTGTAGTGATCATAGACTGAACGATCAGTGACAGGCCGATCTGTGAGAGCTGTGTGAAGTGCTTATAAACTCATCATGGTGAGTAATTAGGATGGTCAGAATGCATAAGGAAAGTGAGGAAGAAATTTGGACACTGCAGAGCATTTAAAAGGAACTAGTTGTGTTTTTTTTAAATGTTTTTAAACATGTTTTTTAATCAGGTACAGGGCCTTTAAACGTTCAGGCAGCTCTTGTCAAACCAGTTTCATTTTGTATTTTTGTCTCTGTTTTGACAAGAATCTTTAAGAGTCGAGCGATCGTCTCTGAGGGAGTGTAAGGCAAGTCTGAGCAGAGGAAAGATTGGGAAGTCAAGGCAAGTTTATTTGTACAGCACAATTCGTACACAAGGTAATTCAAAGTGCTTCACAGAATAAAAAAGACATTAAAATCACACAAATCAAAACATAAATAATCATCCAATCTGCATCTCTCTCACCCACTCGTTTGCCCCTTTAAAAACTCTCTCTCTCTCTCTTTAAACACTGTCTTGCTCAGTTTAAGAACTTTCCCATTACTTTACAAAACTTTCCTGTCACTTCTCAAATACTTTCCTGTCACTACTTTGTCTAATAAAAGTCCATCAGTCCATGTTTCTTTTGTCATCATAAAATTACCATTAAAAGAGAAGAGGCAGAATAAAACCCTTTCAGTCGTCTGCACAGATAAACAGAACCGTTTTGAGCCTGGATTTAAACATTGTCAAAGTCGAGGCCTGTCTCACATCTTCAGGAAGACTGTTCCAAGTTTTAGCTGCATAAAACGTAAACGCTGATTCCCCATGTTTAGTCCTGACTCTGGGCACCAGCAGGAGGCCGATCCCTGAAGTCCTCAGAGTGTGAGATGGTTCATATGGCACTAACATGTCGGAGATGTACTTTGGACTTAGGCCATGGAGAGACTTATACACAAGCAGAGCTGCTTTAAAGTCTATTCTTTGAGCTACAGGAGCCAGAGACCTGAGCACAGGACACATGTGTCAAGTACTTCCTGGTTCTAGTCAGGACCCGAGCAGCAGCGTTCTGGATGTACTGCAGCTGTGTTAAGGCTCGTTTGGAGAGGCCAGTGAGCAGGACGTTACAGTCGTCTAACCTACTGGAGACAAATGCAGGATAAGTCTCTCCAAGTCTGATTTTGACAGTTTACCTTTGATTTTTTCAATGTTTTTAGATGGTAAAAAGCTGCAGATGTTATTGATTTGATGTGGCTGTTCAAGTTCAAGTCTGAGTCCATTATTACCTCTAGATTTCTAGCCTGATTTGAAGGTTTTAGAGAGAGAGACTGGAGGTGACTGCTGACCAGGTCTAAACTAGGACTAAACCACAGAGCCTCCAGACTCTCTACAGTTGTATCAGTCTTGTCTGTTTACATGTTGTCATGACGACAGGGCTGATTTGCTCCTCATCATAAATGTGACTTTCTGATTGGTTAAACGTGTGTGTATAATATGGCACATTATGGCGTGCCTTGGCCCCGCCCTTTTCCGATGCTGTTAGTCTAAATAAACACATGTGACCAGCGCATGGACGCAGCATGATGTCACTTTACCACACGTTTGTCTGGGGCCTTGACTTTGGCTCACACAGTTCAGCAGCTTTAGTCTGCAGCAGTCACTTAGTCGACTGTTGTCTAGAAGAGAAGCTTTGCCTTTGCTGGACGAGTGAACGAGCGCCCGACCAACCACAAACAGGCCCGCCTCTTTATGCAGAATGAGTGAGTTTGACGCTAATGTGGGCTCTGTGTGTATATTATACCAATCACATTTATTCAACACACATAACGTGATCAGGTGAGTCTCAATCAAAGTGTTGTGTTCAAAGTGTTAATCTGGAGATTGTTCTAGAGCGTGTTTAGGGGCCTAGTGTGGCACCACTACATCACACTTTATAACATTACATAATACATAAATGTGATCACACTTTAGCCTCTGGAACACGTTCAAACACACCAGAAAACAGGAAACACGTCTTTAATGTTCAAAAGTTTATGATGTGAAGAACAGACACATTTAGGCAGATGAGAACAGTTATATGCATCATTGATTATTGATCGATTCTTTTGATTTCGACCATATGCAGAGCTCAAAGAAACGTCCACATGTTTCAGTTTACAGAGTATATAGGGATTATAACATATATTCACTGGAAAGGGAGTGAGAAGAAGTAAAAATACTGATTTAATCTCACCCCGTTCAGTATTTCCAACTCCACGTAGACGTCATCCTGACATTTAAACACAAACCTTTGTTTTACTTTTGAATAATTATACAGATACTACGTTATTCTCTTAACGACTGTTACTTACAACATATAAAACAGATACACATGTAAGTGAAATAACACAACATTTACATCATTACTCTGTCTTGTATTGTATCAACACACACACACACACACACACACACACACCCACCCACACACACACACACACACACACACACACACACACACACACTCACACAGTACAGTAAAACACGACAACAGCACAGTAGAAGATATTTGATTTGATTCATCACTGAGATATAACTTTTATTATGTTTGTGTCTGATGTGTCACTTCCACTTTAATCACGATCAATAATCATCCCTAAAAATGAGTTTTCCAACATCTTTTCTATTAAAACACCATTTATGTTTTTAATTATTATGTTTATTTATTTCTTCTTCTGTATGTTTATAATTTCCAAATGTAATTACTTTAGTTTTATCTAAATTTCTTTCATTCTTTGAGACATTTTTAGTGCGTTGTAATTATCATGAGAATAAAAGAACACGACATAATTTCCTAAAACATTATTACATGAACGAGACAAACTAAATGCTTCAAGATAAAGTAAAAACACACAGTAAAAATCTGATCTGACGAGATACAAACCATGTTAAAGTTACTGTTTTGGGCAGAGGTGAAAAAAGGAGCCAAAAATGATGCGACTCTTACTGACATTTTGAGGACAGTTGACCATTCAGATATATTTTGTTTTGAATTGTTAATTGCTATGACTATGGAGAAGCCGACCGGAGCCACACCAAACAAACTCAAATAAAACCATGTCAACTTTGAGTCTCATTGTGTTTTCAGCCCCGTAAAGTGGAATCATTATTCAAGCCCAAAGACGTGAGTGTCGCCAAAGGACTTTAAACCATAAGATTAATATGACACGTTTGTGGAGCCGATCCCAAAATAATAATCAGAAGGTTCAACATTTGTGGAAGTTTGGAGATTTCTTTCAAAAACAGTGACTCTCCCATAGAGTTTTACAGGCCCCGCCCCCCCTGTCTGAAGCTATGACGTCATCAGAGTGTAGAAGGTGAACATGGCCGACACCGAGGATCGATCAGATTAGTGCATTTAATGAAACTCAAAGGGAGAGTGACCGTCTCAAACTGTAGAAAAAAGTGACCGTATAAAAATGTGTAGGGACATGGAGGGACAGACTCTGAAAATGTGAGCTCAGGGATAAAAAAAAACAACCGCAATAACACCATATGATGTTCAGTTTGTATCCATGGTAACGCACACAGAGATTTGAATCACCACAGATTACAACCCCGAAAGACACAACTCACACAAACTCCTGAATTATCACGTGTGTAAATGTCACTTTTTATCATTCTCAGTGGGACAAGAGACAGGGGCCTAAATGGATGATTTGTAATGAGTCTCAAAAGAACTGTGCTGCCCCCTTCTGGAGCACAAATGTTCTGCAGAGGTAAAAATGAGGTTGTGGTGATTTTAATGTGATAATTAATAATGTGTTTGCAGTGTCACTTTGCGCCTCTAGATGGCAGCGTGCTCTTCCTCTTCATCCCTTTGGAACAGTTCAGAAGATTGTTCCTCTTGGTCTTCTTCATTTTGTCGGTAAACTGGTGTAGTTTGAATGTTCTGTGGATTATTTAGAAAGTGTCCAACCCAAATTCTAGTTTTATATCAGTAATAAGACGATATATAATGTCGACTCGCAGAGCTCTATGTGTTTATTAGTTTAGTCGTTTATTTTATTATCTTACACCTTTTTGGATCTTAAGTATTTCTGAAATTTGAGTAAAATTGGTTCGATTTAAGGTGATTTAGCACATTTCTGTCCTTCTGCTAGTCTTGAACTTTGCGTTGCAACACTGTAATTTCTCCATTGTGGATAAATAAAGGTTCTGGTCTATTGTTCTAATCACAGTCTGTATAAAGAAGTGGACTAAGTGAGTGTGACGTCACCCACAGCGTTCAGCTCCAGTCAAATGAAGCTCAGGCTGGAGCAGTTAGAGCCTCACTCTGTACTAAAGCACCACTGGTTTAATATGGAGCGGGCGCTTAGCAACAACGTCAATCAAACCTGTTGCTAACGCTAAAGGGAGCGACCTCAGGGAAAGAAGGCGCCGGATTTGTCTGTTTTTAATGTTCATATCTTGATTTACAGACACAATAGTGAAATAAAAACCCCAGGATCATGTAGAGGGTTAATACGAACATTTTAAGAACGTAGCAGCTAGCATGTTAGCTACATTCATTTATACAAACAGTCTATGGTTCTTATATTTTGAACCTCATTGGACTGTTCTCTTCTTTTAAAATCCAAGCACTTTTTCATGTGTTTATTTATTTGCCAAATGAGTTTAGTTTTATTATTCAACAGACAAAACGACTAATTGTATTTTCAAGTCGCCTGTTGAGTTCAGCTCCTTTCAAATCTGACATTAAAGAGTTTTATGCAAAATCGTTTACCGTGTTATAACCTCATCAAAAACACGTCTGAAGAGGTTTTAGACGTCATCCATGCATGTTTGAGTAATCCAGTGATCTCTCCAGGTCCTTATTCAATCCCTCCTCATGGTTAGCAGTAAGATTCTGTTCAAAGATCCGCCCACAAGCCTACATCACCAAATGTACGAGGCTCCGCCCACAGGTCTACATCACCCACACGACAATTCTCCATAAACATGATACAAAACTGTGCACTATGACGTGACAAACCTGGTGTGATGTGCAGTAGTTTCATTCGTGGGATGCAGCTGATTGTGTTGTGATGGTGCTCTGAAGGGGGAGCGACTTAGCAAACATGTTAATCCGTTGTTTTGGGTGAGGACTGATCTAAATATGTCCTGTGTTAGAGTTAATAGTTGTTCAGTAACAGCAGCTCCTTCACACAATGGCGCCACCAACAGGATGAATGGAGGAGGATCCTGTTGGTGACGCCATTCTGACATTTAACTCAGTTCTAACACGACTTCAGACTGAACACAACAGAACAGCAGGTTTCAGAACATTCTAAAGGACAAGGGCTTCACAGAGATGGACATGAGCACAGGGGCAAACAACTATTCAAAACTATATACTGTGTCTTTTCAGTGGTCAAAAGTCCTCAAAATGGCGCCTGTATTAATAAAGTGAAACAATAATGAATGTCCCATTGAGAGGGGCACATGTAAAATGGCTCTAGTCACGTGGCAGAGTCTGTGTTGGACATGGACACATATATTGGACTCATGGACTTTGTCTCTAACTGATCAGGTACAACATTTGTGTATTTGTCTTTTGAATAATCCTTTTAAGACAGAACATGTGAAAGAAACAGCAGCTCTAGTACTGATGGTTTTCACACTTTAGAATGTGAAGATCTTATACTCTTAGATTTAAGCTCAAATGTTCAGATATTATTTAATGAAGATATGATTTGTTATTTCAGAACAGGACAGTGTGAAAACACATGATAATGACTCTGTGACAGCCACACCCTCTGCAGCTACAGGCCTTTACCTGTGAACACTGTGACCTTTGACCTCACAAAACACAACACACATTTTTACTACACTATTATTTCACACACACATTTTGTCTCCTCCTGAGTTAATCTTCAGTTTTTTACACTTTATTTTTGCTTTAACATTTTCATTTGTTCACGTTTTGAGGAACTTTTTTGTAAAATAAATATTGTTTTATCTTTTTGGTCACCTCTTCACTCTCCCGTTTTTGTTCTACGCCCGGATCTACATCTTTAACCTCTGCATTTGACCCAATATGAAACAGTGTCCTCTGCATTTGACCCAGAGTGAACAGTGTCCTCTGCATTTGACCCAAAGTGAACAGTGTCCTCTGCATTTGACCCAAAGAGAACAGTGTCATCTGCATTTGACCCAATAGTGAACAGTGCCCTCTGCATTTGACCCAAAGTGAACAGTGCCCTCTGCATTTGACCCAAAGTGAACAGTGTCCTCTGCATTTGACCCAAAGAGAACAGTGTCATCTGCATTTGACCCAATAGTGAACAGTGCCCTCTGCATTTGACCCAACAGTGAACAGTGTCTTCTGCATTTGACCCAATATGAATCAGTGTCCTCTGCATTTGACCCAAAGTGAACAGTGTCCTCTGCATTTGACCCAAAGAGAACAGTGTCCTCTGCATTTGACCCAAAGTGAACAGTGTCCTCTGCATTTGACCCAATATGAAACAGTGTCATCTGCATTTGACCCAAAGTGAACAGTGTCCTCTGCATTTGACCCACAGAGAACAGTGTCCTCTGCATTTGACCCAAATTGAACAGTGTCCTCTGTATTTGACCCAGAGTGAACAGTGTCCTCTGCATTTGACCCAACAGTGAACAGTGTCCTCTGCATTTGACCCAAAGTAAACAGTGTCCTCTGCATTTGACCAAACAGTGAAGAGTGTCCTCTGCATTTGACCCAACAGTGAACACTGTCCTCTGAATTTGACCCAATATGGAATACTGTCCTCTGTATTTCACCTATAATGGAACAGTGCCCTCTACATTTGACCCAAAGTGAACAGTGTTCTCTGCGTTTGACCCAATATGGAATACTGTCCTCTGCATTTGACCTAATATGGAACAGTGTCCTCTGCATTTGACCCAGTCGTGAACAGTGTCTTCTACATTTGACCCAATATCTAACAGTGTCCTCTACATTTGACCAAATATGACGTGGTGTACTCTGAATTTGACCCGATAGTGAACATTGTCCTCTGCATTTGACCCAATAGTGAACAGTGTCATCTGCATTTGACCCAATATGAAATGGTGTCTTCTGCATTTGACCCAATATGGAAAAAGGTCATCTGCATTTGACCCAACCTTAACAGTCTAAATCCTTCTCTTCTCTCTCATTTGAGAGAGTTTAAATGTTCCTGTGTCTCGTCTGTTTCTGTTTTATGTGACGCTCTGTGGTCGACTGAACATGTTTTAAATGTGATATAGAAATAACACTCGACACAACTAATGTAGGAAGAAGAAGTGATTTTTAAGAAGCACAATGTCACGTTTCTGCTTGTCTCTGTGTCATTGAATGTTCCACAGTTTGGCATTACACTGACCCATTTCAAAAATACCCTGAAAAGCATGTGTTTCTCCACAGAGCTGACCTGTCACTTGCCCTGCGTGTCTTGTGGATAGATGGGTTTAATGCCACACTGGGGAACATTCTAGGCAGAACTATAACACCACGAGCAGGTGACGGACAGAGCGCGCGAGAGGAGAGAGAAGGCGCGTACGAGAGGAGAGAGAGGGCGCGTGCGAGAGGAGAGAGAGGGCGCGCGCGGGAGATGAGGGAGGGTGCGCGAGAGAGATTAGGGAGGGCGTGTGCGAGAGAATCGGGCGAGAGGAGAGAGCGGGCGCGCGCGAGATAAAAGAGCGGGCGCGCAAGAGGAGAAAGAGAGAGAGCGCATGCGAGAGAAGAGGGCGCGCGAGAGAGGGCGCGTGCGCAAGAGGAGACAGAGGGCGCGCGAGAGGAGAGAGTTCGCGAGCGCGAGAGGAGAGGGCGCGCACGAGAGATGAGGGAGGGTGCTCAAGTGGAGAGAGAGAGAGTTATTGCTCAGATCCTTTGGTTACATCAAATTGAAGCATCCAGACACTCGGAAAAAAAACAAGACAACTGCTTACATTGGTTTTACAACACACAACCTTTGATGCAAAGTGGGTCGGTTAAAAAAAAAAAAAAATGCTGTCGAGAGGAGAGAGAGGGATTTATACTCAAAAAGTGAACACACAAAGTCATGTCTAAATCTAATTTTTAATTACCTTTCACCGCGGAGAAAAGGTGTAGGTCTGGCGAGGTCTCGGTCACTTGTTGGAACTTGCACAAACATTTAGAGCACATGAGACGCACTTATCTTCTGTTGTATTATTGAACAGAATCAAGTAAAGTTATTGTCGGTGCTGCCCCCTGTGTTGGAGGATTGACTTGGCACAGCGCATGCGCAAGAAAGGCACAATGAATAAATTATTAATTGGGTCAATGTAACTATTGTGAACTACTGTTGATTTGCACGAGAAAAAAAATATAAATACAAACACAAGTTTAAATCTGTGTCATTAAAATTGTTTTGTAAAATTGATTGTAAATTAAACCAAACAACAAACAAAACAAAAAAACACATTGAATGAACAACAGCAATGTTTCACTTTTTTCAGTGCTCGGTGTCAACAAGTTGGATAATTTTGATTATGTGATTAAATAAAATAAAAAAAATATGTTGTGCAAATGTTTGTTGTTTTGTGTCAGTGCTAATGCTAACTTTGGAACCTAATAAATATTTAAATAACACCACTGAGTGAGTCCAGTGGAGCAACAACGGTCCTGACGAGGAGAGGACTGTTTGGGAGTGGACCGGTCAGGACAGGACAGCAAGCAGATGTGTTCACGATACTTTCTAAACTGGAAAATGATGAAATCCTAATAATGGACGAATTAAATATGAACTGACTGGAGAAAGAGTCCAAAACTTTGAAAGACCAACGCAATGGCCTAAATCTGACACAGTTCATTTCTATTTCGATAAAACCTGACCCTAGAAATGTCAATAAAGGCAAACTCATCGATGTAACTGAACAAACTCCATAATTATGAGACAAATGGTGTTTTCCCACTGGATTTTAGTGACACTGTCCAACTGGGAGTGTCCGAAATACAAAATAGGAGAAGATCATACGAACATTTCAGTGAGAAGACCTTCCCCGACCCTGATATGGCCTTAGATTTGTAAATTAATACATGAATCAAATAAAAATTGGATGGAAAACTGTAACAATCTTTGGTTCAACTCAGAAATTTTACATTTAATTAGAGAAAGAAATGCTGCCTGGAAAACTGCACAAAACGAGGTTAGATATGGATTAAAAAAAAAGATCTTTATCAACAGTTAGAAAGGCAAAAACTCTCAGAACTTTGACTCATACATGACAAATTCAACCAATATTTTCTCAGATTGAGGCTTTTTATCTGTACATGTGAAGTTTTGGATCATAATGTTGGTCCTTCTGGTCTTGATTATGTTGAGTCTGAACCTCGGGCAGATAACAGTCACGTTTTCTCTTTAAGACCTTTCACTTTCATGGAGGTCTTAAATGCTCTCCTCTCCACAGACCTGAACAAGTCCACAGGAGCTGATGACCTTGATCCAGATCTTCTATTACTCACTGCCCCATATTTAATTCAACCTTTATTACATATTTATAACAATTCAAGGTGGGACGACTGAAAATGTAAATCATTTCCTGTGTCTAAAAAACCTCGTCTTGCAAAAGTTTTAGAAAAGTTAGTTGCAAATCGAGTCACAACTTATTTAAATAAATGTTCTATTTTCAAGTCTTGTCGATCAGGTTTGAGAAAAGAGCAGAGTGTCACTGCAACCACAAAAGTTTGAAATGACATTTTTTCAGCCCTTAACCACAAACAAAAGTGTGTGTCTCTGTTTATTGATTTAACTGAAGCTTTTGATTCAGTGGATCATGGAGTCGTCTTGAAGCGTCTGAAGCAGATTAGTTTTGACAAGGCTAAATGTGATTGGTCCTAAAATGATCTTTCAAACAGAACCCAGGCAGTAGAGGCCAGTGGGTTTAACATTTTGAATTTACGCAAAGGAGCACCCCAAGGCTCAACTTTGGGCCCGCTACTTTTCACTATATTTATTAATTCAGTTGGTTGCAGTTTAAGAGAAAGGTTCATACATTTCTGTGCAGATGATGCCGTTTTGTGACACGATTTTACAACTGCAGCAAAATGTGTGTTTAGGCCTGTCTGTATAAAGGGCATTGGAGAGGCCTGTTCTCATTAGTCCTGGTGTCAGCTTTGGATTCAACTGACCAAACCATCAGCTTTCAACAACAGGCTATGAACAGTCTGTCTACAACAACTGGACATTTATTATTTTAAAATGTTAGCATTTTATGACATCAGTTTAGACTTAAGTTCACAATGAAACTGATCCAGATTCTAAGAAAAAGAACCAGGACCAAGACCAAAGTCCAGAGGCTGCAGAGAAGGACAACCACCACCAGGGGGCAGTAATGCACTTGAAACTGTAATAGGGGCAAAGTTATGTGATACAAAATACAGGAAAAGAATTTTACTTTTACTGTTTTTATAAGTAAATGTGATGTAGTTAAATTTGTATATTTGATGGATATTTGGATAAGATTTGTCGTCAATGAGCCAAAAACTGTTAGCAACAAAAATGTAACAAGGACCAAAACTAGTATTGATCCTTTGCAGCTCGTGTCATCAACATTCCCTGAGGGTGTGATGCTAACTGGAGGCACTGCTCTGTCTGAAGCAAGTTAGACTTTAATCTGAGTTTTATTTGAACATAATCTGACCATGAAGAACTGACTTAGTTGGAGCTACAACAGGAGCTGATCTGTTAAAAAAGTCCCTCTCAAACAACATTACAGTCTCAAGCTAGCAGCATTAGCCAACAGTGTTTCAGTTTGTCGCTCTCACCTTTTTGTTGAAAATCAAACTCTTAAACAGAACCATGAGCTCGGTTTGATCTAAGGCTCCTGAAAATGTCAAGTTTAAATCCATTTTGTGTGTTTTCTTGACTTTTCAGATAATCTTAACATTTATTTTACTGTGTTTGCTAATTTGTGCATCGTGTCTCAATTGTAACTGCTGAACATTCCACCATAGAGATCCATGTAGAAGACCTCCAGTGTGATGTCACCACAACATAACAATAGTGACAAAACCAGCTAATAAAGAACAGGTGTTTCAGGATATATGGACTTTTTGAGTCGATTTATAAAACTGTACTTGTACTTAAAGCCATAGTATGTGACTTTTTTGCCAAAATGTAGAGAAAAATAAAAGAAAGACTTTTTCATTATTGTTTATTGGACTGAAAAACGTAGAAAACACATTTATCCTCACTGTGAGTGGGCTCACAACTCCACAAACCTGACTCTTATTTGACCTGGAGTAGAGCCTCTTCTTGTTTGTTTCCATGGCGATGCTGATCCTTTTGTTAAAATATTCCACATAGTGCCATAAAAAGTATTTATCTCCATGTAGAATGTTCCAAAGTATGACTTTAACATTCTATTTCTATCATGCAGATGACTTTCCATGCACAGAAAGTTCCATATTATCACTTTAATAATAATAATAATACATTTCTATCTGGTTCACTTCACATTGTTTCATTGATTCACTCTGTGGTGGTTGAGTTACTGTTACAGACACAGACAGAAGTGACACTGAGCCATCGGCCCCAGACACCACTTTAACAAGTATTTTTCATATATTTTTTACACTTTTACTTCATTTTGGCAGCAGTACTTGTACTTGTAATTCAGTACAGGTTTATCCATGTAACTGTAACACTGTCAGAGTCCAGTCACGTTCAGTCTGATGTTGGCAAAATCTCAAATGAAGGTGTTTCATGGGACAGGCCAGAATCCTCAGGTCGACATCTTCTGTCAGCGAAGATTCAACAGACGTGATTGTTGTAAAAAGGACGAACATCTCTGACATTTGAGATCTTTTGCAAACTTTGAGCTGAACTTTGAATCAAGACAAGACGAGTTCTACAACATTTTCAACTTGTTTTTCTTCTCTTTTTCAGTCAGTGCCTTCAGATACTTTTTTTTGTGTAATTATATTTGTGACTCTCTGTAAAACTGTAAAAACGTGTTAAGTTTGTCATTAAAAGTGAATAAAACACATCTTTAAATCTGATTGTTCCAAGTCGTGTCTAGATTTAAACACCAGGGGGCAGCACTTACATGAGGATTACATTGGCTCTGCAAAAACTGTTTTATTTAATCAGCCAATTGTGTCATTATTTAACCTCCTCTCACCACTAATGACATTTGAGCTATTTTGAATCAGGCTTAAGTTTGTCACAGCCTGGATAATTATAATTTACACATATTAATGTTGAATTTAAATAGGATTCAGAACAAAGATGAAGGTGAAGGATTTCTAAGGCCATTTATTTACTATTAGCACATTAGCAAAGGTTTATCCAATAGACATAAAAACTACTGTACACACCAAAAACAGGCTTAGATACAGTTTATAATGTGTTTTACTCATTATTCTATAGTAATAATACAATATATTTACAGCTTGAGACTCACACAGAGTAAATCAAACACAAATATTTAAATTGTGATGAAAAAATATGAAATATGTTAATGAGATATAAATTTAGACTATAAAAAATAATAATAAAATCAACAGGTGTAAGTCGATAAAACACTTAGAGATATTTGACTGACAGTGTATTTGAATTTAAATAAAGAGAAGAACATTTAAGGGTCATGTGGAAGTGTCACAGTGTGAGGCAGAGTAAATCAGGCTAAAAACAAGAGCATTAGATGTTTGTGATGAGGAAGAACAAGCCGGGTCACGGGGGCAGCAGTCTAAGCAGGGACTCCCAGACTTCCCTCACCCCAGACACCTCCTCCAGCTCCTCCGGTGGGACCCCAAGGTGTTCCCAGGACAGAGAGACACAGTTCCTCCAGTGTGTCCTCCTCCCGGTGGGACACGCCCAGAACACCTCCCCAGGGAGGAGTCAACATAAAATAATCAACATAAAATGAACATTAAAACAGAAGAGGCAGAATAAAAACCTTTCAGTCGTTTGCACAGATAAACTTGTGGGATTGTGGGATTTTTGCTCACTGTTCTTGTGTCATTTTGACCTTGAACAATTGGGGCTGAATAAATACTTTTTGCCCCACTGTAAGTAAAAGTAAAAATGTAAAAGTGTGTACTTTTTACTTTTACTTCAGTACATTTGAGAGCAGTATCTGTACTTTCTACTTCACTACATTTTTGAATAGGACTGAAAAGTAAAAGTATTTTTTCTGATTGTGTGAGACCTGCTGAAAAGGCTGAGTGTTTATTTTTAACACGTTCAGAATTTGAACAAACAAAAATATACAAATAAAAACAAAATTCAGCTCAAATCTTTATCAAAATCACCACATTTGAAGCTTTAATAGATCTGAAAATCTGAAACAAATACTTTTACCATAAATTTCGGACTACAGAGCGCACCTTGATATAAGCCGCACCAGCTAAATTTGAAAAGAAAATCAATTTTGTCCATATATAAGCCGCACCTGAATATAAGCCGCAGGTTTTCATATTGTAACATGAGATATTTACACAGAAAGACGGTGCACCGACACACTTTTTTTAAACTGTGCCTGAAAATTGGCACCAACACGACAACAACACGGGATGAACACATCTGCAGGTTTAGAAAATAAAGCTGCACCAACACGGAAAATCTGCTTTTATTTCCTCTGAAAACTTTGTCGTCTTTTTACATTGACTAAGTTGGATTCATTGATGTCGAGCTCACGTGCAGTGGCTCTATTTCAGGGGTCGGCAACCCGCGGCTCCGGAGCCATATATGCCTCTTTCAGCCTTATACTGCGGCTCTGCGTGGCTTGGGAACTGACACACACACACACACACACACATACACAGCTCACAGTCCTGTGTAAAGAGCCCTGATTTTCAGACGTTGTGCGCACAGGGGTCAGGAGCAACTTTGGCCCGTCCCTAATGACACACTAATAAGCTCGTCCGTAGATGTATCATGAAAATCCTGCTGGAAATTGCCACAGAAATCTATTTGATGTAGTAGAAAATATATTATCTGCTCTTGTCTCCTCGATGACGTATCACGTATAACACACAGACATGTCGCCCAAAAGTAGAGCCACAAGAGAGTGAAAATGAGACAAAACAAAAGTCTGTGGAGAGATTTTTAACAAAGGAGAAAAGGACAACTGAGGAGCCAGAAGAGGAGACTACGACCTCCAAGAAAAAGAAAGATAAATTTAACAGACAAAATCTGGGTTTGTCTCTACAGGTGACTCTCACGTGCAGAGTCTGCTCTGTGTAACATACGGAAAAAGCAAATGAGGCAATGAAACCTTCAAAACTGCTTTGGCACATGGAGAATAAGCATCTGGGATTAAAAGATACGCCTTTAGAGTATTGTTTTTTTTTTTTAAAGAAACTGCGGAGCAGACTAGACATAATCACATAATCAGCGCACACTGATGCAGCGGTTTGGTGAGTTGTATTTTTTTAATGCACTTAAGTTGTTTTTGCCATATTTATCTGCCACGTGTAGAAGGTTTGTCTGTGAAAATAAAACCTACATTATTCCGTTACATTATTATTATTATACAGTGTTATCTTCATTTTAGATGTCAAAAAGTATTTGCGGCTCCCAGTGTTTTATTTTACGTGGAAAGTGGGTCCAAATGGCTCTTTGCGTGTTAAAGGCCGACCCCTGCTCTATTTCCTTCTTTATCTTAAAAACTGCATCATATCCATTTCATGATGCGCAACATGATCATTCAAAATCAAAACTAGTGAATTCTTCAGAGCAGAATCTTTCCCCACGTCTGTCTCACTTTTACGTTTACAGCTAGAGAGCGCCCCCCAGGGGCCGTTATCCAGTAAAATTCCATAAATAAGCCGCACTGCTGTATAAGCCGCAGGGTTCAAAGCAAAAGTAGCGGCTTATAGTCCGAAATTTACGGTACTTTTTACTCTTTTAGTACATTTTTAAACTTTTCTTTTTGTCCTTGAGAGAAAATAAAACATTATAAAATAAATCTCTGGTCAAATGAAGTCAAAATAAAATCAACATTTACAAAGTGATTTTTCTCCAGATTTGACTGTTGTATTTTACACAGAGGAGGGTGAGTCTGTCGGACACAGAGACACTGAGGAGTCAGAGGAACAGAGCCCAAACCCAGGGAGCAGAGTGTCAGTGAATGTGGTGTTGAAGGTGTGGAGGTGGGTCAGTTGGTAAGAGGAGACTTTGTAGAAGGACAGAGAGCCAGCAGGACAGTCCACAAACACTGCAACTGTACCCACCTCCCTCGGCCCGAACTCCCTCGGCCCCGCTCCTCTTTCCTTAAAGCCACAGCGAGGTCCCAGAGAAAAACGGGATTTAAGGAGGTGGGTTTCATTGTGATTATGATGAACAGAGAAACCACCTGCAGAACAGTCCAGACTCCAGGACTGATCATTGTATCCAAACCAACTGTCCTTACTGTCTCCTTTCCTTCTGATTCCTCTGTAAGACACTGATATATAAACCCTTCCTCTCCACTGGACCTCCCAGTAACAGCGACCAGTCAGACCAGTGGAACACAGAATCTGTTGGTAGTTCTCAAATCTGTCCTGATGATCTGGATACGGCTGCTCCTCTCTCACACATGTCACCTTCTTGTTGTTGTCAGACAGTTTGAGGTTTATCTGAGCTGTGTTTGGATCCAGAGTGAGATCACAGAAATCTGATGGAGAGAAGACACAACACAGCAGCAGTTAGTCCCATGTGGAGACACACATTTAATTATAGTTTAATATGGGTCAATCTATTCATGAAAGATGGATTTAAAGTCAATTATTTATGATGAATGTATTTTTATTCTGATGATTTTATTTGTGAATCATGTCAGTCTTATATTTGGCTCATGTTTCTTTTGCTTCAGCTCTATATTTCCTTTAGTTTCAGAGCCTCACATCTATTTCAGATTCTTTTCAGTGTAAAACTTGAGTTTGTTGCTGCAGTGACAAAGTGCAGCTCCAGTCTCTGACGTCAC
Source organism: Periophthalmus magnuspinnatus (assembly GCF_009829125.3). NCBI lineage: Eukaryota > Metazoa > Chordata > Actinopteri > Gobiiformes > Gobiidae > Periophthalmus > Periophthalmus magnuspinnatus. The sequence continues at coordinate 2,438,455 of NC_047144.1, read as the reverse complement.
TCCACACATTCCTACACTCCTCTGTGCTCCATGACACAGACTTTCTCCTTTAAAATGTCTCTATATGAAGGAGAGGAGAACAGGGGATTGGTTTAAATCCACTGTCTCCAGAAGAAGAATGAAGATCACTGTTGTGTTTGAGCTGAAACATGAGTGCAGTTACACAGCTCCAGACTGGACTCTTCAGGATCTGCTTTAAGAAGAACTCTGGATTCAGTCATGGACACAGCTGTGGACCTCACAGTCTGAGGCCACACAACAATATATATTCTATGTGAGGTCCTTGGACCATTTTATCCATTTAAATAAGTGTCTGTTTCAAATGGAGTTTCTCAAAACTTACACTTTCTGAGTCCTGGTGTTAACCACTGAGCTCCAGCATGGTCCAGTCTGAAACACACGACATCAGACTGAAACACACGACATCAGACTGAAACACACGACATCAGACTGAAACACACAACATCAGACTGAAACACACGACATCAGACTGAAACACACGACATCAGACTGAAACACGCGACATCAGACTGAAACACACGACATCAGACTGAAACACACAACATCAGACTGAAACACGCGACATCAGACTGAAACACGCGACATCAGACTGAAACACGCGACATCAGACTGAAACATCAGACAGAAACACGCGACATCAGACAGAAACACGCAACATCAGACAGAAACACGCGACATCAGACTGAAACACACGACATCAGACAGAAACATACGACATCAGACTGAAACACGCGACATCAGACTGAAACACGCGACATCAGACTGAAACACGCGACATCAGACTGAAACACGCGACATCAGACTGAAACACGCGACATCAGACTGAAACACGCGACATCAGACTGAAACACGCGACATCAGACTGAAACACACGACATCAGACTGAAACACACGACATCAGACTGAAACACACGACATCAGACTGAAACACACGACATGAGACTGAAACACGTGACATCAGACTGAAACACGCGACATCAGACTGAAACACGCGACATCAGACTGAAACACACGACATCAGACTGAAACACACGACTGAAACACACGACATCAGACTGAAACACACGACATCAGACTGAAACACGCGACATCAGACTGAAACACGCGACATCAGACTGAAACACGCGACATCAGACTGAAACACGCGACATCAGACTGAAACACGCGGCATCAGACTGAAACACGCGACATCAGACTGAAACACGCGACATCAGACTGAAACACGCGACATCAGACTGAAACACGCGACATCAGACTGAAACACACGACATCAGACTGAAACACACGACATCAGACTGAAACACACGACTGAAACACACGACATCAGACTGAAACACACGACATCAGACTGAAACACACGACATCAGACTGAAACACGCGACATCAGACTGAAACACACGACATCAGACTGAAACACACGACATCAGACTGAAACACGCGACATCAGACTGAAACACGCGACATCAGACTGAAACACGCGACATCAGACTGAAACACGCGACATCAGACTGAAACACGCGACATCAGACTGAAACACACGACATCAGACTGAAACATCAGACTGAAACACTTGATGTTTTTTAAATGTCAGTTTCAGTTTGTTGTGATGTTTCAGCTCTAAAGCAGTGATTTGAATTGTCCACATGTTTGTCTCCTCCTCTCCTTTATATTCTCCATGTTCACTGCTGCTTTATTTTGTCTTTGGAAATACATTTGACTTTATAGACTCAGGTCAAAGTTCATATCTCTGCTCAGACTCTAATGACCAACCCTCTGCTTTTTAAAGTCCTAGATTATGTAAAAGTGACTCTGTGAGCTCCATGTTATAATGATGTTTCCTCCTCAAAAACAAACTGGACTTGTGTTTTGTTTCATTCACAGGTTTGAGGAATCATTTATTATTAGTCTCCAAAGCTCAAAATGCTCTGTTCCACCTTGTGATGTCATGAGGTGCTACTTTTTAAGTGACTGAAATGATCCAAATGATTCTAGTTTAAAAACACAGTGGAGCACTTCCTGTATCACCACATGATGACATCACAAGGTGGAACAGAGTGTTTTCAGTTTGAGAGAAGAACTCAGCCTAAATCTGCAGGTTTGTGTGTTAAACATGTGAGAATGAAACAAAACACAACTCCAGGTCTGTTTGTGATGAGGAAACAACATTAGAACAGATGAGAGAATAGTGTAATATGGGCCTTTAAAGTCCTGAGAATGATGAACACACCACATTCACACTCATCATAAACTGGTTCTTTCAGCACATGGGGCATGAAGGACACAGACTCTCCAGTAGTTTTTGTGTTGAATGGACAGTTCTACTGCTCCTGATTTGAGGAAAAGTCCACTTTAAGTCACTCTTAGTGACTGCATGCTGCAGCGCTCACAGGCCCCAGGAAACATGAGCACGTTTCTCCTGTGTGGGCCTCTGGCTCCCTGTCAGCTTCAGGACTGACTTTAAGATTCTCTTTGGAACTACATTTCACACTGGACATGAGGATTAGAGCCCTGTTGTACAGACAGATGGAGCTCAGACTTGTCTCTGTCACTTTTTAAATGATCCACAAAGACCCAGGAATCAGTGAGAAACAGCCGCTAAAGTCTTCAAACCCAGAGTGGAGAAATAAATAAGTGAATATGTGCGCGGGGAGTTAGCCATGGAGTTTTCAGCTCTGTAAACACAGGACAAGCACAGGACTTAGGTGTATGTATGTATATATCTCCTCATCCTCAACACCCACGTGCACAGGGTAGAGACCCAGTCCTGTCAGAACCCCACCCTGAGTCCTGCACAGTGGACCCTCAGATCCAGACTGAGACCAGGAGAAGGACCAGGTCTAAACCCAAGATCCAGGACAGACCTCAGCCCAACCCCATCGAGCTCTGGGACAGTCCTGACACTTCTGTCTTTAAGGCTCCACAGGGGATATATACAAGTATAAATTATACTAGTACACATACTAGTAGTAGTAGTATTACTAGTAGTAGTAGTAGTAGTAGTAGTAGTAGTAGTAGTACTGCAGGACAGGTCTTAGTGTGAGCACTGAAGTATCTTCCTGACTAGAACCAGGAAGTATGAGCACATGTGTCCTGTGCTCAGGTCTCTGGCTCCTGTAGCTCAAAGAATAGACTTTAAAGCAGCTCTGCTTGTGTATAAGTCTCTCCATGGCCTAAGTCCAAAGTACATCTCCGACATGTTAGTGCCATATGAACCATCTCACACTCTGAGGACTTCAGGGACCGGCCTCCTGCTGGTCCAGAGTCAGGACTAAACATGGGGAATCAGCGTTTAAGTTTTATGCAGCTAAAACTTGGAACAGTCTTCCTGAAGATGTGAGACAGGCCTCTACTTTGACAATGTTTAAATCCAGACTCAAAACAGTTCTGTTTAGCTGTGCATATGACTGACAGGTTTTTATTCTGCACTCTTCTCTTTTAATGTTGATTTTATGATGATTATTTGTGATTATTTATGTTTGATTTGTGTGATTTTAATGTCTTTCTTATTCTGTAAAGCACTTTGAATTACCTTGTGTACGAATTGTGCTATACAAATAAACTTGCCTTGCCTTCACCTTTGTTCATTTGAGCCGACAGAGAAAACTCTGACCTTTGTGCCAGTTTTCAGTTCTTGTGAGGTCCAGTAATTACACAGATCTGATCCATAAACCAGGTCCAACATCCTTGAACAATGCAGATGGAGCTGGGAGTCGCCTGAGGGTTGGTGGTTCCTCTGCCTTTGTGCCTAAAGGCCTCACCTCCAGTGTGCTGCTGTGTGTGTGGTTGTGCCTTTGACAGACAGGGGGCGCTCTCACCTGACAGACAGCAGGGGGCGCTGGTCCTGTAGAGCGGTCAGGAGCTCGGCTGAGGGTCCTGGATGGTTGTAGCTCAGGTCTAACTCTCTCAGGTGGGAGGGGGCGGAGCTCAGAGCTGAGGCCAGAGCAGCCCCGCCCCTCTGTGAGACCAGACATCCAGACAGCCTAAAGACACAGCATTACACTCATGTGGACACAAGGGGGCAGAGTGCATCATGGGAGCATCTCACCTGAGCGTCTCCAGTCTGCAGGGGGCGCTCTTCAGTCCAGAACACAGCAGCTCCACTCCTGAGTCCTGGAGGTCGTTGTTACTGAGATCCAGGTGTGTGAGACTGGAGGAGCTGAGGACTGAGGCCAGAGCTTCACAGCTTCTCTCTGACAGGTTACAGCCGCTCAGTCTGGAGAGAGAAAACATTGTTTATGTAGAAGTTGAATCAAACCATCCTCTGTTAAACAAATGTTACTCACAGAGCTTTGTTGGAGGCCTTGACCACTGGCAGCAGCCTCAGGAGAGCCTCCTCTGAAGCAAAGTATTTCTTCAGCTCAAACTGCTCCAGATCTTCTTCTGATGACAGTAAGATGAAGGCCAGAGCTGACCAGTCAGCAGGAGACAGTTCATCTTCAGACAGACGTCCTGACCTCAGGTACTGTTGGATGTGCTCCACCAGAGAACGATCATTAAGTTCATTCAGACAGTGGAGCAGGTTGATGCTCCTCTCTGCAGACACATCCTCACTCAGCTTCTTCTTGATGTACTCAGCTGTTTTCTGATTGGTCTGGGATCTGTTTGCTGTCTGTTTCAGTAGACCTTGTAGAAGGCTCTGATTAGTTGAGAGTGAAAGACCCAGGAGGAAGCGGAGGAACAGATCCAAGTGTCCATTTGGACTCTGTAAGGCCTGGTCCACAGCTGTCTGATAGAACTTGAGAGGATCACTGTTAATGACGTTCTTTAAAAAGGAGATGACAGACTTTTTCTCTACTAGTAAATTGATCCCAGTGTTGATGAAGGTCTGATAGACGTGAAGAGCAGCCAGAAACTCCTGCACACTCAGATGGATGAAGCAGTAGACCTTGTCCTGGTACAGGCCTGGCTCCTCTCTAAAGACCTGTGTGAACACTCCAGAGTACACTGAGGCTGCTGCAGCGTCCAGTCCACACTCACTCAGGTCACACTCGTAGAAGATGAGGTTTCCTTTCTGGAGCTGCTCAAAGGCCAGTTTTCCCAGAGACTCCACCATCTTCCTGGTCTCTGAACTCCAGTGTGGGTCTGTCTCAGATCCTTCTTTATACTTGATGTTCTTGACTTTGGCCTGAACCACCAGGAAGTGGATGTACATCTGAGTCAGGGTCTTGGGCAGCTCTCCTCTCTCTCTGCTTTTCAACACATGCTCCAGGACTGTGGCAGCGATCCAGCAGAACATTGGCATGTAGCACATGATGTGGAGGCTTCTGGACGTCTTGATGTGGGAGATGATTGTGTCTGCATTATCCTTCAACCTCTTCCTGAAGTACTGCTCCTTCTGTGGGTCGGTGAAGCCTCTGACCTCTGTCACCATGGAGATGCACTCAGCAGGGATCTGATTGGCCGCTGCAGGTCGTGTGGTTATCCAGAGGCGAGCGGAGGGAAGCAGGCTCCCCCTGATGAGGTTTACCAGCAGCACGTGCAGTGAGGTGGACTCTGTGGGGTCGGTCAGGGCCTTGGTTTTAGTGAAGTCCAGAGGAAGTCTGCACTCGTCCAGACCGTCAAAGATGAAGAGCACCTGGAGGTGTTCAAAGCTGCAGAGTTCTGTTTGTGTTTGACTAAAGAAGTGATGAACAAGTGTCACCAAGCTGAAGCTTCTCTCCTTCAGCACATTGAGTGCTCTGAAAGTGAACGGGAACAGCAGCTGTATGTCCTGGTTGGCTTTGCCTTCAGCCCAGTCCAGACTGAACTTCTGAGTGAGCACTGTTTTCCCGATGCCAGCCACTCCCTTTGTCAGCACTGTTCTGATTGGTCCATGTGTGTGAGCTGGGCCTTTAAACATGTCTTCACATGTGATGGGTGTCTCTGCTGAGTCTGGTTTCCTGGAGGCTGTTTCCATGTGTCTGACCTCATGTTCCTGGTTGACCTCTGAAGACCCTCCCTCTGTGATGTAGAGCTCTGTGTAGATCTGATTCAGAAGGGTGGGGTTTCCTGCTTTAGCGATGCCCTCAAACACACACTCAAACTTCTGCTCCAGGTTAGACTTCAGTTTCCGCTGACAAACTCCAGAATAACTCCCTGAATGAAGACAACAGATACAGGCCTGAGTCTCAGAGAATATAAAACGACTGTGAGCACCTTGTTAAATGTGTTGAATGGTCCTACTGCTCCACAGACGCTCAGCCAGCTCCTTCTGCTTCATCCTCCTCAGGAAGTTCAGTGTGATCTTCAGAACAGCCTCACTGCTGCTCCTCTGCTCTTCATCCTTCACAGGCTCTAAGCATTCTGGGTAATCTGTACTCAGAACCTTGTGGAGCTTCTTCAGCTCCTTCTGGACAAAAGTGAAGATGTCCTCCTCCAGAAGCTGAACAGACACATTATAAACAACACAAATGCAGTCAGTGTCAGATCTGTGTGGAACAAGTTCTCATTCATCTGAACATTTACAAACTTTAGTGACAGACCTTAAATATGGAGTCCAGCTGTGTCTGATGGTGCTGACCACTGGAGACCTCTGGACCCTGCTGCTCCACTCTGTGAGAGAGACTCATCAAACACTTATGTTCATTTCTACTGATTTATTCAATAATTGTGTAAACTCACAGTTCTGTGGAAAAATTAAGTGGAGGTGTCATAGACCGGTCACTCCTGAGGGACTCACAGATGGGACCAGGTTCAGATGGAGGATGTTTCTGGTGGATCCTGAGACACAGAAGAAAACACACTTCAGTCACAGTGACTCTTCTTAACACTTGTGACTGCACAGTCCATTAAAACAGCTGGAGCTGGTAAAAGTAAATAAAGAAAACCCCTGTGTCCATGTGTGCTGAGTGAGTGATGAGTGTGTGGTGTAAGTGGAGGTTGAACAGTTTTATTACGTCTGGTCCAAAAGCAGGACACTTGTTTTATGAATGAAATGTGAGTAACTTATATGTGATAATGTTTGGTGATATGGTCATGTTTCCATCTACTTTTAGATTCTGTAAACTGTTACATCAACCTGCCCAGGGACGACAGGTGGAAATGATCATTTTCTGCTCTAACCTGGTACAATGCATCTTTCCTTTTGGTCAGTGTTTAGTGACACTGTCCCTGTATGAATAAAAAACATCCCATACAGAGCAGCACAGTAAAGCCCTCTCTACTCCAAAACACAGGACTTCTGCCAGTGTGGGCCCTGTACAACTAAGACACATCCACACATTCAAAAATAAAACAATTACAAGAAAAGACCAGAGAAAGTCAAGCATTTCAAACTGTTCACATCCAGACAAACATGAGCAATGCAGCATGAACAAGTCTCTCCATGGACCAGCACCAAAGAACATCTGACATGAGCCACATGAACCATCTCACATGAGGAGGACCTCAGGGACCCAACTCCTGATGGAGTCCTGGTTTAGTCCTAGTCTAGTCCTAGTCTAGTCCTGGTCTAGTCCTGGTCTAGTCCTGGTTTAGTCCTGGTTTAGTCCTGGTCTAGTCCTGGTTTAGTCCTGGTCTAGTCCTGGTTTAGTCCTGGTCTAGTTCCTTCCTGAAGATGTGAGACAGGCCTCTGCTCTGACAGTGTTTAAATCCAGGCTCAAACGGTTCTGTTTATCTGTGCATATGACTGAGAGGTTTTATTCAGCTCTACACTTTTATTATGATTATTTATGTTTTGTTTGTTTTGTGAGTTTAATGTCTTTCTTATTCTGTAAAGCTCTTTGAATGACTTTGTGTGTGAATTGTGTTATAATAAACTTGTCTATTTGTCTGGGCCATGACAGTTTTATCTGAATTATTAAAGTCAGTTGTTTTTTTCCTTTTACTGACAGAAGTTTGTCGACTGTTGTCTCTTTTCAGACTCCATTTTAATTCCAGTTTCAAATCAAAAGTGTCTCTGTTGGAGAAACACAGTGGTTAAAGTCATGTGACTTGAGCAGGTCCAGCGGGTGATGGGCCTGGACTAGGATCTCATAGAAGGACTTTTGTAGGACAAAGACATAAGTGTGTTGCATTTCCTGCTGCTGAGACGAGCATGAAGTTCCTCCTCACAGTCACAGAGGTCATCTGCAGCTCTTACACTTATGTTGAGTTTAATAAAAAACAAGTCATCCATATCATTCTAAAAAGGCTGTGAACATAAAGTCCTGACATTATGAGGTGAGTCTGACTTACTCTGGACCATGTTCTCTTTTAAACTCCATATATCGTCCCATAGAGTGATCACTCTTGAGTGAGACGCCTCTGGCCCCAGGAGCAGGTCTGTGGACACAGATGGAGCAGTGGCTTTAGTCTGAGCTCTGACATGGAGAACAGTGGTGGAGTGTTAGTGATCCTCTCTTACCTGTGAGCTTTTATAGAGGGAGGGGCTTCTTCCTCTCTGGTCTCTCTCTGATCCATGCTCAGTCCAGGTTCATGTGATCTCAGACCCTCAGGAGGAGCCGACGCATGAAGCCACTGCAAAAAGTCCACTCTAAAATCAAACATGTGGAAACAAGTAAATACAGACGATATTTTCTATGTCTCAGGAAAAACTCACAACTAGATTTAGCAGAAAGAGAAGAGAAAGAGAGAAGAAGAACACTTAAAAATGTAAAGAAATATAAAATAATTAGAAATGAAAAAGCCACAGAATGAACCAAATCACACGAGCAAAACAAGAGAAAGTCTCATTTTAGTTGAATCCACAATCCAAAAGTTCAAATCACTGCCAGAAGATGAAATAAAAGTCATTTAAAACCACTGAAAACCACAATTATGTTTATTATTAAAAAGATCTATAACTATGGAGTCATTTGACTTTGTTTAAGTTCAGGGCGCAGTCACTAAAACTGTCACAGGTTTGACGCCTCATTTTCACTGCAGAGGGCGCATGTTTGAGTGCGCATGCGCCTGACGACGCCCTTTCATTTTTTATTATTATTTCTTTTTCCTTCAACGAGAAATAATTCCTCAAAACAAGACTTGATCAAACACAGATGTAGAGGCTGAATCCACTTGGACAACACGTGTCTGGACAGATCCTCTGCTGTAGTTTCTCCTTTTACGTATCACGTGATTTCCCCGAAACCATCGTCTGATTTTAAGTTCGTGTTGTGTCAAAACGTGGAACTGATGATGTTTTAGCTCAGATTTGGCAGTTTTACGCTGATATTACATTGTACAGATGGAAAATTACACATTCTGTCATAAAGAATAAACAATAAACAGGAAATAAACGAACAAACTGAGGTATAAACTAAATAAAGCCAGGACTAAACCAGGTCTAAACCAGGTCTAAACCAGGACTAAACAGGACTAAACCAGGATTAAACCAGGTATAAACCAGGTCTAAACCAGGACTAAACCAGGACTAAACAGGACTAAACAGGACTAAACCAGGATTAAACCAGGACTAAACCAGGACTAAACCAGGACTAAACCAGGTCTAAACCAGGACTAAACCAGGACTAAACCAGGACTAAACCAGGACTAAACCCAGTGTTAAATAGAATTAAACTAGGGAAACCTGAGCAGATCCGAAGAGTCCAAAGTGTCTCAGAGAAAAGTGCGCAGAAGGAAATAGTTTGTGGGCGTGTTCTTCCTGTAGCTGCTCCTCTATTGGCTGGGGGCGGGGCTTCACACAGATGAGTGACAGGAGGCTGAACCTTTTTTTTTTTTTTTTTTTATATTAAGAGTAAAGATATACAATATTTGTGGCATAACAGAACAGTTCCACAATTAAAAGTCAGAACAGACAGATTATAATAACGAAGTACAGGACATAAAAAAGATAAATAAATAAAAAATAAATAAATAATAAAATAAATATAAATGAACAGAAAAAAAAAAAAAAAAGTATATATATTATATATACTAGGGGTTATCTATGAGATTTAGATCATCTACTACACTTTTAAGTTTTACAGCATCTTTCTTTTCCATAAAACTTACAGATGAAAAGAAGAGACAAAGTTCTTTATGGAAAGGGAGGAAGGATGGAGTGGTTTTTAAAAACCTACACTTGTGGATAAAGAATTTACCCATAATAAAGATCACATTTAAAATCATTTCACATTTTTTGTCATGTATAAGAATACCAAAGATGATGTCCTTGCTGGTAAAGTCTTTTAAATTTGGAATCCTGGGGAAGAGCCAGTAGTGAATATCGTCCCAAAAGGCTTTAGAAAACATACATTCAAAAAATAAGTGTTCTGTCGATTCAATATTGACATCACAGAAAGAACAACAATTGTCATCCATCCCAAAACGCCGTCTGAGCAGTTCTTTAGACGGGTATGTGCCTGAAAGACTTTTAAAATGGACTTCCTTAGCTTTAGGGGGAATGGGAAGTTTCAAATAGATTGTACGAATTTTCTTCTTTTCCTGAGATGAAAACAATAGTGAGATAGAATTTGGATTTGAAATATAAGAATAAATAGCATCATTAAAGAATTGTCTAATCTTACAATTTGGAAGTTTGATAGTTGAGATATTGAAGCCATTTATCATAAGTTTAGGAAGAGTGGGAAATCTACAGTTAGGATTATGAAACAGGAAGGAGACTGTGTTCAAAATATTCTGAGGGATGGCCTTAGTGATTTTAATAAATTCTTTCTTTTCTGTTTGTATGTCATATTTTCTTGAGAATTCATCAAATGACAGAAGATTACCATTGTCATTCAATAAATGCATCAGGGACCAAATACCCTTTTCAAACCACTTTTGTACAAAAAGGGATTTGTTTCTAACGGTAATGAATTGGCAGTTCCACAGGGGCGTGTTATGTGGACTATAGTTGTGCTTATATATTAATCTCCAATATAAAAGGACTTGTTGATGAAAGGAGGAAAGCTGAATGGGTAGTTTTTTAACATTGTAGTTACATCTGAGAAGAAATTGTAAGCCTCCTAAGTTTGAAAATATTTTAACAGGAATAATAAACCATAAACTATTTTGATTTTTAAAAAAGGATCTAAGCCAATTTGTTTTCAAAGTGCCATTCAGGCTGTCAAATTCAATCGCTTGCAAACCTCCATCTTCATATTTCTTGATTAAATTGCCTTGTTTGATATAGTGTGTTTTCCGCTTCCATATGAAATTAAAGTTAATTTGATTAATAGATTTAATCGCTGGTTTAGGGATTCCTATAGAATAGGCAGGGTATATAAGTCTAGATATACTTTCCATTTTGGTAAGCAGAATTCTACCGAAGATGGATAAATCTCTTTGTGCCCAATTATTCAGAGAAGTAGTGCAAGTCTGAAGTTTGTCCCAAATATTGAGTTTTTCTAAATCGTTCTTATCTTTAGTTATTTGCATGCCAAGGTATTTAACAGTGGATTTAACAGGGATGTTACAAACACTGGAAACTGCACATGGCTTTAGAGGTAAGATTTCACATTTGTTTAAATTCAATCTGAGGCCTGAGGCTTTAGAAAAGCATTCAATAAATTGGAGTATTTTAGGAATTTCGTTCAGGTTGTTTAAAAAGATGGTTGTATCATCAGCTAGCTGACAAATAGACAATTCTGTATCTGCAATTGAAAGCTTGCCAAAGTCTGCATTTTTGATTAGTATGGAAAGCATCTCTGCTGCTGCAATAAATAAAAGGGGTGAAATTGGGCACCCTTGTTTAATTCCTTTGTTTATCTGAAATCTCTGAGATGGTCCCATGGGGTAAACAAACAGAGCTACTGGTATCATTATAAAAGGTTTGTATAACGTTAATAAATTTACTCCCAAAACCAAACGACTGCAATGCTTGGAACATAAAACTATGCTCAATCATATCAAACGCCTTGTAAAAATCTAAAAGTAGAATGAAACCTTCATTGTTAATTAGAAAATCATAGTCTATTAAATCTAGGACAAGGCGTATATTATTATGAATAGAGCGACCTTTTATAAAACCAGATTGAGTTTCAGAAATTATTTGTGTTATGCCTAGTTTCAATCTGTTTGCAAAAATGTGAGTTAAGAGCTTGTAATCGTTATTTAAGAGGGTTATAGGTCTTAAATTGTCAAGGCGGTTGGGATCTTTACCTGGCTTGGGGATAAGAGTGATCACTCCCTGTTTCATAGTATGAGTGAGGGAGCCATTTTCTAGAACCTCTTTAAGCATTTGGAAGATAAGATCTTTGATGTGATCCCAGAAGAATTTATAAAAGTTACTAGTCAGCCCATCACAACCTGGAGCTTTATCTTTGGACAAACAACTAAGAGCTTTATCCAATTCTTGTATAGTTATTTCTGCTTCACAGACCTGTTTGAAATTATTATCAATTTTGGGGATAAAATCTTCAATAGTTTTGTAAAAGGACTCAGTGTGAGGTTTAGAGTAAGAAGACATGTACAGCTTGCTATAAAAGGAAGAGATTTCTGTGGAGATCAGTTGAGGGTCAGTGCAAAGTTGATCATTAATATAAAGACTTTGAATTGCATTCCTTTCTTGTCTTTTTTTTTCCAAGTTACAGAAATATGCTGTACTTTTTCCACCAAACTCCACCCATTTTGCCCTAGATCTAAGGTATGCTCCTTTGGCTTTTTTAGTGTACAGATCATCAAGAGAGCACTGAAGAATACTTTTTCGTCGTTTATCGTCATTATCAAAATGAGGTTTAGAGCAAATTTGGTTTAATTCCTTAATAATTTCAGTTTCTTTCTGTTTACATTGTTTAGCTATTAATTTGCTATGCTTAATAGAGATCTGGCGTACTTTGAATTTAAAGAATTCCCACTTATCAATATAAGCCTTAAGATTTTTGTCAGAATATATTGTTTCTAGAAGTTCAATAACATCCCTGCAGAAGTCTTCATTAGTGAGGAGTGAGGAGTTAAATTTCCAGTAGCCTCTGCTAAAGGGTTTTTTCACCTGAGGAGTCAAGTTAAGTTGAATGAGACAGTGATCAGTCAAAGGAGCAGCAGAGATACTAACATCTACTTCATTTTGGATAAAGTTGTTTGAGATTAGCCAGAAATCAATGCGAGATTTAGATGAGCCATCTGGTTTGAACCAAGAAAATGACTGTCTTAATGGATGAGCAAGTCTCCAGGGATCATTTACATTAACGTCTAAACAGAAATCTTGTAAAACTGTGTTTATATGAGGGGAATGGAATTTAGACGGCAGTCTATCCAGCCATTCATCTTGAACCATGTTAAAGTCTCCTCCTAAAATGATATTGTCTGTGCAGTATTTTCGACCAAGGTCTTTGATATGATCAGAAATTTCAGCTAATAATAATTTGTTTAGGTTGGGAATGTTGTAACCATAGACATTACACAAAATCAGAAAATTATCAGTCATTTTGAGGACACAAATAAGCCAGTGGCCATTACTATCATTTTTGTGAGTGATTATTTTAAATTGACAGTTTTTAAAAAGCAAAGCAACACCAGAGGATTTGTTTGTACCATGAGAGAAAAGTATTTTTTCCCCCCATTGATTAGACCAAAAGTTTTCATCTGCCTCCACAGAGTGTGTTTCCTGTAACAAAATGCAGTTAGCATTTACATTTTTACAAAATAAGAAAATAGATTTTCTTTTTACACTATCTCGTAAACCCCTAGTATTTAAGGATACAAAATTTAAATTCAACATATATAAAATTCAATAAATAATATACAAAAAAATTAAAAAAAAAACAAGAAGTAAAAGGTAACAAGTAGTGTGAAAGTGCTATTGAACGTTGAATCTCAAATACAATGAAGGTGCGGTAGACCTCAAGATATTCCTGCGCAGTACCAAACAGGTGTATGACCTTAAAATGTTAACTACAACATGCCTCTGTGGACTTAAAGCATAGAACAAACCCTTAAACTATCCAAAATTTTAGAAACTTTTTCACAACAATAAACATATGACTCAGAACTTCAATTCAACTTCAGTTCAACTTCAAATTGAAAGAAATCATTCAACCTGGTAGCACACGGACTCCGTTAACGTATCCGATGTGCCCTCGATAGTAGACGTTCTGACCTGCCGCTCTCGCCTGCTCCATTTTAGGCCAGACAGCAGCCCTGGCCTCTCGGTCGAACTTGCAGAAATCTTGCTTGAAGAAGATTCCCAACTCTTTGCAGGCATTGGAATCTTTGGTGAGCTTCCAGAAGATGTCTCGGTAGTGCCTCATGGTGAACTGGATTATTATCTGGCGGTGCTTCCCGACTTCCCTCTTCCCCAGACGATGCACCGTGTCTACTACGGTATTCAGGGATGAAGCATGTTGTGGCGCGATTTTAGCCAAGATCTCCAGGGTTTCTTTGCGGGTATTCTCATCATTTTTTTCTTTAAAACCCTGTATTTTCAGATTCCAGCGCCGTTTGTAGCGCTCCATCTCCAACACGCGCTCTTTCAGATCAGCATTCTCTTTAACGAGGGCAGGGACCGACTTCTCCAGATCACAGAGTCTGCCTTTACAGTTTTTTAGTTCATCAGCATTCATTTCAGTTATCTTGGTCAGGTTGGCTAGTATAATGGAGTTTTCCCGAAGTTTCACATCAAAGTCATCAAATCTGTCAGTCAGCTTGTTAATAGCTGCGGTGAGGGCTGTCAGCTCTGGCTCGTTTTTGTTTGAAATGATTACCTTGCTGGGTTGTACTGCGGATGGTTTGGTTGGTGTAACAGGGATTTTCCTTTTGGTTGACGGCGCCACTACTTCCATGGCATATTCATGGTCCGTTGCCGCCGCTGGGACCGGGCTTTTGGAGGCTGAAGCTAGCTTAGCCTGGGCATCAGGTTTTTCCCGGGTCATCTTTAACTTCTTCAAAGAGTGCTTAAAGTTCGTTTGAGAGGCGTCTAATATTGAGTTTTGTTGTTAAAAAATTTAAGAGAACAACAAATGCCCGTTTAGCGGTTCAAAATCGAGGTCTAAGTTGATATTCTGAGATTCAAATACAACAGCTCAAGGAGTACTGCCTGCCCGGACCGCCATCTTGCCGGAACTCAGGAGGCTGAACCTACAGGAGACAAATGCACGGACGCCCCTGAGCTGTGTCTGTGCAAACCAGGACTAAACCAGGACTAAACCAGGACTAAACCAGGACTAAACCAGGTCTAAACCAGGTCTAAACCAGGACTAAACCAGGTCTAAACCAGGACTAAACCAGGACTAAACCAGGTCTAAACCAGGTCTAAACCAGGTCTAAACCAGGACTAAACCAGGACTAAACCAGGTCTAAACCAGGTCTAAACCAGGTCTAAACCAGGACTAAACCAGGACTAAACCAGGACTAAACCAGGTCTAAACCAGGACTAAACCAGGACTAAACCAGGACTAAACCAGGTCTAAACCAGGTCTAAACCAGGACTAAACCAGGACTAAACCAGGACTAAACCAGGACTAAACCAGGACTAAACCAGGTCTAAACCAGGACTAAACCAGGACTAAACCAGGACTAAACCAGGTCTAAACCAGGACTAAACCAGGACTAAACCAGGTCTAAACCAGGTCTAAACCAGGACTAAACCAGGACTAAACCAGGTCTAAACCAGGACTAAACCAGGTCTAAACCAGGACTAAACCAGGACTAAACCAGGTCTAAACCAGGTCTAAACCAGGACTAAACCAGGACTAAACCAGGACTAAACCAGGACTAAACCAGGTCTAAACCAGGTCTAAACCAGGACTAAACCAGGACTAAACCAGGTCTAAACCAGGTCTAAACCAGGACTAAACCAGGACTCTCCATGATCTGTTCTCTATTTACACTCCTGTTATCTACAACTGAGCCCAGTTTAGTTCAATACAGAGACTTAAAACTGTTCTGTTTAATAGTTCTTCCTCCTGTCTCCTTATTTGTTGTGTTATTTTTCTTTTATGGACAAAAGGCCACAACAAAGACGAGGACATTTTCTACACAGTCAAATCATGTGTAAAGTGTTTCCTTCTGCTGAAAGACGACAGTATCATGGACACTTCTCCAGTGTTGAAATCCTCTGGAGGAACCTGATCAGGAGAGACAGCGGGTTGTACTGGTGTGTACAAAGCTTTGGTGGAGAATGTTTATGACACAGGATCATGATGTTGATTGTAAAGTCAGACCTAGATTTAAGGTTTTGTCTTTTGGATTTGTGTTAATGTCAAGTCTCATGTTGAATCAGAGATAACAGCCTGAACTTACAAAGAATTTACTGTGATAAAGTGCAAACATGTCACTTTAATATTAAAATGTCTGTATTTATTACTAAAACAAGGTTGATGTAGTACTCATGGTGATCACAAGAGGGCAGCACCTGTCTATATGATGCTTTACACTCCAATGTGAATCTTCTTTTCCTCATGTTTCCATCCATCCATCCATTTTCTTCCGCTTATCCGGGGCCGGGTCGCGGGGGCAGCAGTCTAAGCAGGGACTCCCAGACTTCCCTCACCCCGGACACGTCCTCCAGCTCCTCCGGTGGGACCCCAAGGCGTTCCCAGGCCAGCCGAGAGACATAGTCCCTCCAGCGTGTCCTGGGTCTTCCCCGGGGCCTCCTCCCGGTGGGACATGCCCAGAACACCTCCCTCATGTTTCATTCATGAAAATATGGAAGCCCGTTTCCGCCATGAAAAAAAAAATAAAAGCCCCACAGAAAGTCGAAATTACGAGTTTTAAACTCGTAATTATGAGTTTAAAACTCGTAATTATGAGTTTAAAACTCGTAATTACGAGTTTAAAACTCGTAATTTCGACTTTTAAAACTACTAATTATGAGTTTAAAACTCGTAATTATGAGTTTTAAAACTACTAATTATGAGTTTAAAACTCGTAATTATGAGTTTAAAACTCGTAATTATGAGTTTAAAACTCGTAATTACGAGTTTAAAACTCGTAATTTCGACTTTTAAAACTACTAATTATGAGTTTAAAACTCGTAATTATGAGTTTTAAAACTACTAATTATGAGTTTAAAACTCGTAATTATGAGTTTAAAACTCGTAATTATGAGTTTAAAACTCGTAATTACGAGTTTAAAACTCGTAATTTCGACTTTTAAAACTACTAATTATGAGTTTAAAACTCGTAATTATGAGTTTTAAACTCATAATTACGAGTTTTAAACTCATAATTACGAGTTTAAAACTCGTAATTTCGACTTTCTGTGGGGCTTTTATTTTTTTTTTCATGGCGGAAACGGGCTTCCATATGAAAAGCATAAAACTTGGATTTTTTTTTTTTCAATCAAAATGAGCTCTTTTAATGTACTTCAGATGGTCTGATCCTGGTCTGGTCCTGGTCTTGTGATTTTAAGTGTGTCTTATAGTTTAGTCCTGTTTTAGTCCTTATTTAGTCCTGCTTTAGTCCCGGTTTAGTCTTTGGTTCAGTCCCTGAATGTTTGTTTCTATTGTGTCAAAGACCAAGAGAAACATAAAGTCAGAAGAGTTTAATGATCCACACAGGTAATGTGAACAATGAAGCAACGGACTCTGAGGAAAGGACAGAACAGAGTCCTGAGACGGGCACAAAATCTTCATGAGTTCCGGTACATTCCATAGGTCTGCGCCCCCTGGTGGACACGTGTCATTTACCTTCATGTTAGTAAATCAAGACACTAGTTTGATGTAGCGCTGCACTGCTAGAAAATACCTCACAATAATAAGATGAAAAGAACTGGCACAGAAGGGAAACAGCGCCCTCTACTGTTATTAAAGTGGTGCAGACACTGGACAAAATACAGAACCATTAAACTGCAATATCCCACTTTATGTACAACTAATCAGTGTCTCTGGTTTATAGACTATGAATGTGAAAATGATATTGTTTCCTCTGTCTCTGTTATTACGTTTTCACAAGGTTTATTTTGTTAAAGTTATGAAGTAGCTACAAATGAGAAAAAAAATCACCTCGAACGTTATATTTGCCTATTGATATTCAATCTAAACAGAAAGAAACGGCTGTGATGACGACATCTTGACTTTTTTTCTATTAAATAATAAATCATTAAAAATAACGTACGTAATGTGCGTATCGTACGCTCAAAGACAGAGGTGGAAGTGCGGTCCGTGGTGTGGGCCTGTCCCACTTCAGCAAGATGGAGGCTACACTGAGGAGGACAGATTCTCCACCGGAACCTTCAAACTGCACTTTGAGGAGAACTGAGAAGGGAAACTTCAAAAGGAGCATTTGGCGAATTGGGACACGGCCACAGTGGAGCACTTCCTGTATCACCACATGATGACATCACAAGGTGGAACTGAGTGTTTTCAGTTTGAGAGAAGAACTCCCAGTCCTCCCGATATTTAAACAATAGATCATTTTTGAGACAATTTGGTCTAAACTTGTCGTGTATTTAGGACAAAAACACAGAGACAAACATGAGACGCCCCTGAATTTACAAATAACAGATACAAATATTTGTTTATCAAAAGTGAAAGTAATTTAATAAAAATAACAGGCCTTTTACTAAAAAAAATACTGTACACAAATACTGCTGTTAAATACTGTACTCAAATACTGCTGTTAAATACTGTACTTATATACTGCTGTTAAATACACAAAGAATACATACAAACTATCAACAAGTGTGCCCATGTGTGTATAGTGGTAGTAGTAGTAGTCGTAGTACTGGTAGTATAATAACAAAACCATGATAAATACACACAGAAGTATTTACTCTCTGTGTGTGTAGTGACCTACTCGACTCTATAGGGGGCAGTATCCACTCACCACACGCTCAGAAGTAGAAGAGTACTTTGAAAATGTATTTACAGAATACACAATATCTGCATTAAACGGTCCAGAGTACTGCGTTCTGAGTACTCTGAAAACTTTTACATGGAGCTGCAGTTAAATTATAAAGTAACAACGCAGTATTTAAATTTAAAATAAGGTGCAGTTTGAAGTACCGCTGTGTTGCAGTTTGAAGTACCACTGTGTATACACATAGGGGCACACTTGTTGATAGTCTTGTGTGTATTCTTTGTGTTGTTATTACTGTATACAGATATATTTTTGAATACTTACACCGTGTACTGCATTTTGGAGTAAAATGTGAATACTTGTGTAGGACATAGAAGTAACAGTTCTCTTTGACAAATACTTTTCTCATACTTTCAGGATGTTTTGAGCGTTTGGAGCAGATGGTCTGAGCAGAAACATGATGCGGCCCAAACTCCTCGTGTGATTGGCTCCCTGTGGGATAAGGGCGGGGTCAAAGGTCAGACCAGACGAATAAAACGACTGAGGGAACGGGTTACTAAATACTGCTTTAAAAGACTACTACTACTACTACTACTACTACTACTACTACTACTACTACTACTACTACTGAGTGTTGAGTGTTGGTGGGGGTCAGATTGGCAGCCACACTTGTGTCAGTCTGTCCCAGGGCGACTGTGGCTGCACCATGAGCTGTGGCTGTTACAGATTTAGAGTCTGTGACAGTTTTGAGTCAAGTTCAGTCAGACTGGACGGACAGATGTGTGACAGAGGAGAAGAAAGAGAGAGGGGGTACAGAGAGAGAGAGAGAGGGGGATACAGACAGAGAGGGGGATACAGAGAGAGAGAGGATACAGAGAGAGAGAGAGGGGGATACAGAGAGAGAGGGGGATACAGAGAGAGAGAGGGGGATACAGAGAGAGAGAGGGGGATACAGAGAGAGAGGGGGATACAGAGAGAGGGGGATACAGAGAGAGAGAGGGGGATACAGAGAGAGAGAGGGGGATACAGAGAGAGAGAGGGGGATACAGAGAGAGAGAGGGGGATACAGAGAGAGAGAGAGGGGGATACAGAGAGAGAGAGAGGGGGATACAAAGAGAGAGGGGGATACAGAGAGAGAGAGGATACAGAGAGAGAGAGAGGGGGATACAGAGAGAGAGGGGGATACAGAGAGAGAGAGGGGGATACAGAGAGAGAGGGGGATACAGACGGGGGGTTTGGACGAGTCTGTGTCTCAGATTAACATCAACAGCAGAT